>NW_025764448.1:600000-1124324 GCF_021365365.1 Ilyonectria robusta
CTAACGCTTTCAGGCATTCCTACCCTGGCTGCTTCTTTGCTTCCTTCTGATAGAAAGGTTTGGATCCAGTCTGAGAATGGTATTCTCGGCATGGGCCCTTATCCCACCATTGATGAGGTCGACCCGTGAGTGTCCCTGATCGTGACTTTGTGACTTCTCTAACGATGGCTAGTGATATTGTGAACGCCGGCAAAGAGACTGTTACCCTCGTTCCTGGAGCATCATGCTTTGACTCTACTGAGTCATTTGGCATGATCCGGGGCGGCCATGTAGATGTCTCTATTCTCGGAGTGAGTAGCATTGCATCCTCCTCTTTTCATAACTAACCAGTTCGCATTAGGCTCTTCAAGTTGGCGCCAACGGCGACCTTGCAAACTACATGATTCCCGGCAAGGTGTTTAAGGGTATGGGCGGTGCCATGGATCTGGTCGCCAACCCCGACAGCACCAAGATTGTCGTGGCTACGGAACACGTCGCCAAGGATGGCTCGTCGAAGATTCTGCAACAATGCACCCTGCCTTTGACCGGAGCCCGAGTGGTCAGCACCATTATTACTGATTTGGTAAGCAGCCCCCTTGGATTCAAAGACGTTTGCAGAGGCTAATGATATTGCAGTGTGTATTTGAAGTAAACAGGCAAGAGTCCACTCTCACCTTGACTGAGCTGGCACCTGGTGTTACCGTTGAGGAGGTCCGGAGCAAGACGGAGGCTGAGTTTACCGTGGATCTGGATGAGAGTCGATCATACGAATAAGTCTACATTCGCAGAGGATTGAATAAATGTTCATGGACATCAATTAGCCATAGAAGGCCAAAGTTGATCTTGAACAAGTACATATAAATTTAAATAAGCGATGTATTATAAGGAAGGCATAGTAATGCAGTTTGTACATGAATCGAGGGCCTGTGAACGATTATGTTCTTTTGGGATGATACCACCTCTTGGACTGTGGACTGTCGTCTTTGAGTATCATCTGCATGCATATATCGTTGAGTAAACTGCAATATACCAGCCTACAATCTGGGTCACAGTCCAGCTTTCTTTAGGTGTTGATAAATGGAAGTATTTCGCTAATTCTCACAATGCTTGAATGCCAGGTATGCTATACTACACTACAGCTTTGCCTCCCGTCCAGCCGGGGCAAAGGTCGAGCCACCCATTACCTCGATGATCTTATCGATCGTGTTTAAAATCCACTCGCTGCCTTGGTCACTAGCCAACCACTTGACATTCTCCTCGCTCTCGCCATCTCGGTCCGCGCGGAACGACTCATCCTCGATGGCTTTCCTCAGGCCGAAGACATGCGAGAGCACCTGCGGCCCAACGCCCGTCTGAGCCCTCAAGCACGAAATGGCCACCAGCGAGGTGTGGACTCGTCCGACACTCGCCAGGTCGGCTCGCTCCTCTGCGGGAGGATCGCTGAGCAGGCCCGCGTAGTGATGGCTCAGGATATACGCCGGGAGATCCGGGTGCGAGAGGGCAAGCTTCTCGTAGAGCTTGTCCTCGAAGGGTCGGTATACGGAGTCCCACAGACCTCGGCCCCGCGCGAGGCCAGCGTCCAGAGTCTGCGTTGTCGGCGTGCGGCTGGGCGCGGTGCAGAGCTGCGACGTGATGTCTTTGGGGAGCGATGCGTAGAAGGCGTTGAGGCAGTTGATTGATCGAGGGATCCCGTTGAAGCTGATGCACTTGAGGCCGACTTCCCGCATGTATTCGGCTGTTTTGACCCCCGCGCCATTCTGCTCGGCCGAGGCAACGCGGTGGAGCACGGGGAGCGAGTCGGGAGAATTGAGGGTAAAGGTGGTCGCGGTCTGTGAACAAATTGTCAGTCTAAACATGCCAGTTTCAATATGACATCCCATAACCGTGAGGGCATTCGTACAGAAATGGCAAGCCAAGAGTTGACGCCGAGGTTCCGCTTCGAAGCGTCCCGCGCAATCGACTGGAAGAGGTCCTGCACCTGGCCGGGCGCCGGCAGCGGCCCCGGGCGCGAAAACGGCGCGTTGACGAGGGCCTTGAGCGAAGAGGACAGCTTGGACATGTTGGCTTCTGGTGGTTTCTGCGGCTGCGACATGATGAGTCGCGATTTTGCACGTGGGAACCTGGCGCTTTTGATCGTCGCCAGATGGCAAGCCGGCCGCGATGCTCGGGCTTCAGACTTGGTCCCGAGAGACCAACCCCACTTTCCGAATGTCCGGCGGAAGCCCGGTCGACACTTCTGGGGCCCGACTCAGCGTGCCGAGGGGGATGTTATAACAGTCCGCGGGCTATGGGCACTCTTGGTAGGTCGGTATTCCCCAGATTCGAGAAGCAGCAATATCGAGAAACAAAGCGGGAGAAATGGCACCAAATCGCAAGACCAAGGAGCCGTTCTGGCTGGGGTAAGCCAACGCCGACCCGGCCTGTATAGTATCTGCTCTAACATATGAATCCAAGGGGCGCCGCAGCTTGCATGGCAGTATGCTTCAGTGGGTACTCTCCAAAAACGGGCAATAGTCGTGGAAACTGAACTCGAGAAGCACACCCGTTAGACCAGACCAAGTAGTGAGTACCGCGACTTACACCCTTCCGTCCAAGACTCTAGCTCACACAGCCAACAGCCGGATGCAGGTGCTCAAGTCCAAAACCTCCATGTTAAACGTCATGTACCGCTTTGCCGCGCAAGACGGTGAGTTCCCACGGCACCCAAACTACGGCCCGACTGACCTTGGCCAGGAATCGCTTCACTTTGGACCGGGCTCTCGGCCTCCATCCTCCGCCAGGGATCATACTCCACAGCCCGTTTCGGCATCCACAGCCTCCTCTCCGAAAAGGTCCTCAAGTTCACAGGCGACAGCAAGATATCCGTCTCGTGGAACATTGCGTGCGCAGGCCTCGCCGGCGGCATTGCAGGCGTCGTAGGCAATCCAGCCGAAGTCGCCCTCGTGCGCATGTGCGCCGACGGTGCGAAGTCGCCGGCGCAGAGGTTTGGGTACTCCAACGCTGTTGATGCGTTGATCAGAGTTTCCAGAGAAGAAGGCTTCCAGGCGTTCGGGAAGGGAATCACTGCAAATATCACGAGGAGCGTGTTGATGAGTACGTCCAAGATCTGTGCCGCGAGAATCACAACTGACAGTGTATAGATGTGTCACAAATTGCCACGTAAGGATTCCAGCCTAGTATTGAAAACCCTCATCTAACTTGCGTTCCCAGCTATGCTTCAGCGAAGCAGTACCTCATGGGATCCGCAGGACTCGGAGATGATATCAAGACACATGCCATCGCTTCTCTAGCGGCAGGGACCATGGCAACAACACTCTGCGCGCCAGCCGATGTGTTGAAGAGCCGTCTGCAAGCAAGTGCAGGAAAAGAGGTCAGTTCCATGCCGCCAATTCTGGAACCCAACTCACGCGAGGCAGGGACTCTTGACGGTCCTGCGGACAGGTCTTCGGGAGGAAGGAGTTCGGTTTCTGATGAGGGGATGGACGCCTGCGTGGCTGAGACTGACGTGAGTACGCAAGCCAACATGATGGCCTTGTATTGACTCGTTCACAGGCCGCATACTGTTTTGACGTTTGTGTTTATGGAGAAACTACGACAACTGACTACCATCGGGATCCCATGGCTGCACGCCGACACGGTCCCAGTCCAGAAAGTGGAGTTACGCTAGAGCCTCTCATTTGTAATTAACTAGAGTCTTCAAATCAAGGACGCTAGATGCCAACTTCAGGCCAATAGAGCCATTCAAAATTGGTCATGTCGTCCCAAGACAATCCCCCGAAAGACGGATCGAAATTATTTCCAGGTTGGTTGAGAACCTGTGCGATTTGATCGTCCGACATTGTAGAGAACTGCAATGTCTCTGACCAAAGGGCTTGATTGTCCAAAAAGGTCGTCTGAGTCGCCAGCGGCGTGCTCTCTGTGATGGGTGCTGCCGAGAGGTTCGACGTTGCCGCTGCGGCTCCAGTGTTTTCTTGAGTGGCGGCTCGTTTTACAATTTGCTTCAGATATTTTCCGTACAGAACCGAAAGGCCATTCCGGTGCTTCGTCACCCGTCCAATCCTCTCGAGAACGGTTGCAGTCTCCTTGATGAGGTTTCGGATGCTGGGAGCCAGGCCCGAGCCGCCTGTCGCATAAGCACTCAATGTGAGAGCGAAGCAAGCCGCAAAGGAGATCATGATGGCCGTATTGTTGGGCATTGATTGCAGTTGAGATTCTCCTTGGATCGCGGCACGCATGACGTTGAGCGCTGACGAAAGCCCAGCCGTGTGAAAGAATCCGCGGACCTCTAACGGGGCAGTGGGGTGGTTTATTACGCCGCCGTAGATGGACAGACGAGTGTGAGTGACGAGAATCTCAACGTATGGCGGGAGGCGACGGTCTGGAGAGTTAGCCAACGTGCGACCCTCAATATCACGGATGCTCACCTAGTCCAGTGCCTATTGATATTCCCCACTCTGTATACCACTGGTCAAAAAACCGCTCTATTGAGCCTTCGATTCTAACGGGTGTAAGTTCTCGTCCGTCGTTTGTGCGAGGTGGATGGCTTACGATTGAGCAATTAGCGACCCGTCGCTTGCAGCATTCTGAGACCCATCGCACAAGGCACGAACAGTAGCAAAAAGTCCATCCTACATCAGTTAGCACAATATCTTTCTTACATACTGGAGTACATACCAAATCCCTCCTCAGAACTGCCATAGAGACAAGGTGACCATCAAGGGGATCTGCCAAATCAGATCTGTGCCAACTATCGCAATCTTTCAAAGACCGAGTCATCGGAACTGAGAACGGCCGTCCTCGAGCCAGTGACATTCTATTTGCTTCATTAGCGGTTACTCGGCTAGAGAAGAAATGCAACATACCCCCTTTCTAGCACGAAAAGTGAAATCCAACACCGCTCTCTGTTGCGAAGAAGCAGTCTTCCTCGATCAGACCAGGGATCCAGATCTGGAAAGCCATCCATTGCTAAAGCAGACCGAGGGTCGAGACAATCACCTCGAGCAAGGCCGATTCCGGAACCCGGGTCGAGCATCTCCGTGGAGACGAGAGACTTGTGCAACGACAGGTCTGTGGCAACGGTGTTGGCCATTGAGATGTAGGCACACGTCTCGTCATCGGTGCTCTGTTCGCCGGGGAACATCCACGGAATGTTGACCATGAATGCAAGAACAATCTCGACGGATTTGTACCGATCGATCATGACCCGGTGGGCCAGCTTTTTTGCGTGGTTAGAGAGTCTTTTAGATAGGGCTGCAGCCGACGGCATGAAAAGCGCCGACATGGCCATGATGGACGTATAGAGAAAGGCAGACCGCGAGCGAGTGAACTCGGCGGTGTACAGCCTGGGATCGAGACCCCATCTTGTATGTGCAAGATTTCGATGAAAACTGGGATAGGGGTGAGCTTTAGAAGTGACACGACGGAGGGGGGCTTACAATGTGAAGAGCGATTCAGCCTCCTCATCCGAGACAAGACCCAGCAACACAGGGTCCACGTCTTCGCCAACGTCGAGATGCACGCGGGCCGGGGCAAAAAAGGCCGAGATCTCATCCCCGGACTGCTGGGCGGGACTGGCGATGGCGATGAGCGGCTGCCCCGGCGAGCTGCCGTGGCGTGATTCCGGCGACGGCTGGATATATGACGCACGGGCGAGCAGCTGCAGCGGGTTCTCGGCATCGTCGATGGCCAGGCTGGACTCTGTGCGCTGGATGAAGTCGGTCATGGCCACGGGGTCCTGCTCGTCGTCGTCGTCGTCCTCGGCGGAGAAGGCATCGTCGTTGTCGTCGGTGCCCAGAGACCCCGAGGCGTAGGCGTCGCGGGCCGTGGACGCCTCGTCGGCATCCGCTCCGCTCAGCAGCCCGTGGAGATGGGCCAGCACGCGGTTGTCATCTGGATTCTGCTGCGCTGCGGACCGCGCGCGCTTGACGGCCTGGTCGATCTGGAAGAGGGCCTTGTCGAGCCCCGTCCGCTTGCTTCACGCAGTCAGTTCAAGGCCGAGAAACGAAAACATGCACAGCACAACGGGGACGGCTTGCTTCTTAATGCCCTTCTGGCGGCCCGGGTGATACGCCGGGCGCACGCATTCGCAGTCGAGCTGGATGCATCGCCTGCAGCGCTCCTGGTTCGGTCGCCAGTCGCACTTAATCTTGCTGCGGCGACAGACGAGACACGCGGCTTGTCTAGGGCGGGGAGAGGAGCCGTCCATGTTTCTAGATGTCCGTTCTCCGGATCTCCACTCGGCCGCCGGAATGACGGAACCCCGATGACGGAACGGTCAAATATCACCAAGCAGAGCCGCTCGGTCTCACTGAGTTGGCGGAGATGCACGTCGACTGGTGGTGGAACGAGGAGAGTGACGGGTCGGGACGGAGCACCCGCACGCGAAATGCCGGCTCGACTCGGGGCCTGATTGGCGCTATTTGCCGCCCGCACCTTTGTCAGAGCCTCTATCAGCGGCCGTTATCAGCGGCCGAGATGTGGTTGGTTGATCTGGCAGCGCATTCCCCAATGGAGCGACCTGTCAGGGGGAGTAAAAGATGGGAAACCGTTATATTATCGTCTTAGGCCTCTTCTTGGCAGTGTTAATGAGAGTGTTTATTCTTTATTTAGTTGTCCACGCGCTAACTGCCTCATTTGCAACACAAACTCTCGTCTAACCGTGAGTGAGGCTATTTCCAGTACTCCACGAACCCTGATAACTGCGCCCCAGACCAGGTTACCGGGAATCTGCCAGCTTGCAACACAGGGACTAATAGAGTTTGATAGCGCCCTTCCATGCCGGTTTACTGCAAGATAACCCTGTCATTCTGTCCCCTGAGTAGGGTCTAGCTGTCAACCGTCTCCACGCAACTCCAACTACCCTAGACCCAGCAACATTCCGTCCGGTCATCATCTTGTCGCGAAACTGTCAACGTCACCAATCGACTCAAAACATTCCTGATACCAGAATCTCGTATAGCCAAATGTACTGAACAGCCCGCGCTTTCTACAACTCAACCCCCTCCCCCACATCTCATCAAGTGAAAGCAGCATATGCCGTCATGGCTTGCACCAGAGTTGGCCCAGGTCAGACCTTACACGAGACAACCAACACACGAGGAGGAGTTATGTTCTCATCTATATTCATTAATTAATTATCTACAGCGACACCTCGCTCCTACTGGTGCCACTCGTAGCACTCATCCCTCTATGCATTTTGTTCCCTGGATCATTAGGATTCACCAGGCTTGCTTCATCCCCCTCGCTATACTGCACATTAAACGTTCGCTTCATCTCAATCCCTCCATGCGATGGCCTCGTGGGAGACGATGATCGGGACGGCAGCTCTACAAGCGCATGGCTCCGATTGATTATTTTCGATCTCCGTCCGTACGTTTCTCCGTAGTTATTGTACTTGCTCTTGTCGTACGACGAGCCTCCGAGGACGGGGAAGAGCCGGACGAGCAGGATGCGCAGCGACGGCATCGACGCGCAGATGATGCCGATGTTGATTTCGACCGTAGACCATACCGAAATGTCGATCTGGTCGTAGGTGGGATTGTGCGAAGAGCCCAGCGAAACCAGGTACTGCAGACGGATGATGCTGACGACGGTAACACTGCAGACAAGTTAGTTGGCGTCCTCAATAATGCCATCTAGGGTACTCACAAGGTTCCGACAATAAACATGGCTGCGACTCCAATCTTCTTCTTCCAATGCAGCTTCAAACCCCGCAACTGCCACAGCGGAATGGCCAGCATCCACACGTCCAAGGCAATGCTCACAGCCGAGTTGGCCCAGCCAATGCTATTGATGTTGAGGCTAAGGATCTGTTAGCTATTGTGGGGGAGTGGAACAGAGCCAAGAGCCAAGACGCACCATTTCCCTTCATGTTCCCCGTCCCAGCTCGTCCAAAAATAGCTCACCGGCGTGCACTGGAACGCGGCTAGAAAGACGAAGAAGACGCCAAATATGGCGTTGAAGCCCACGGTGCCCCATAGCAGCTTCTGCGGCCCTTGGGCCGGGAAGATTCGCAGGTAGAAGAAGAGCAGTGACATCTTCAGCAGCGAGACCTGGCAGAAGTAAAAGAGCTCGAGCACGTAGAACCAGAAGCCGAACGCGGTGATGTCGTCGGGCTTGAGCGTCCAAATGTCTCGTCCCTCGCCGTGGCCAGCGGTGCCGTTGACGTTCATGGCGCTCGACGGCACGCCGCACAGGAAGACGAGGACGATGAAGAGGTCGTCGAGGCCAAAGTCGGAGTTGGTGATGAAGAATTTCGAGGCCAGGCGCATGGCGGTGACGACACCCGAGAGCACGCCGAGGACGATGGTAACGTTGATGAAGATGCCCGACTTGTCGCGGATCTCGACGTTGCAGAAGGTGTTGGTGTCGTTGAGCGTCGCTGAGGCGCGTTAGCAGACTCGGATGGGCAATGGGCCACGGGATGCATACCGAGGGAGTCTGTGATGGTGCAGTTACCGGAGTAGCAGACGGCACCGGGCGCCAGGGCAGCGCCGTCGTCCGCACACAAGCATGTGGTGTCGGTCGATTTACAGCTGGACTTGGAAATGGCATCGGAAAGGCAAGCCCGCTATTTAGAACGTCAGCTTATTCACGGCACGGGGAAAGACGGAGGGCGTACTGCACACTCTGGCACGCCGGACAGCATCTCCTGGGTTGAGATGCCGGCCGACGCGCACCAGGAGCACGGCAGCAGTGCCAACAGGACAAACGTCCACTTCATGGCGATGCGTGCTGCTTCGGGGTCAGTTTCAGGATGAGCAGAGACCAAAGAACCAAAGACCAGAGACCGGAGACCAGCTCGGCGGCTCCTCTGGACAAGATTCAGATAGTTATACCTATGCATACGAAGCCCCTGCAGGCGACGACGTGAGCCCGCAGTCCCACTTGGTTGATCCTCCGCGAGTCTGGAGCCCCCAAGCGAGTAATGGACGACTCCAGCTCATTCCCTGATATGCAGCGTGCCCCGTCTTGGAAGCAGCGTGCCCCATCTTCGAAGCAGCGTGCCCCATCTTCGAAGCAGCGTGCCCCATCTTCGAAGCAGCATCCCAACAACCCGGTCCAGTGCGCACGCACGCGGAGCAGATCCGGCATGATGCGAGAGGGGCCACACGGCACGGGGATGATGCCGTCCAAGGCACATCAGGCCGGGATGTGGCAGATGCGGTAACCGAGCCTCGACACTAGTCAAACACCGGCTAGGTCCGGATGCTGCGACAGGCGGTGCTGAGGGGGAGTGACAGACTGTCGGCGCTTCTCTCATTTCCGAAGGCCGTGGGATTCTGCGGCGAGCAGCGAGCAGCGAGCAGCCCATGCGTGTGTGGCGGGAGGCGGGCCATCGAACCAACGGACAAACGCTGATCGGATCGACAAAAAGCACTTTGCGCAGATTCAAACCTTGAGCTCGGAAGATTTGGCACTGACAGGCCGACTACTGCTGCCACATGGCGTCTGGCCAAGACCTTGACCTGGCTGATCCGTCCATCCATTGGCAGATGGGGTTCCATGCGGGAACTCCTGGGCGTCCAGGGTCGTGAAACCCCCAGGGATCCTTCCGCGGCGTCCTGGAGCGTCTTGAGGCGATATTGGACGAAACAACCCTGGAGGGAACGCTCTAGACGAGACACCCTGTCGTCTGCGTCGCCACCGAGGCGTCGTCGTTGGCCAATGGCCCCCATGACATGACTCCCCGTCTCCCCGTCTAGATTCGACAGCATGACTAGAGATTTGTTCAGGAAAACCGGCGTCTCGGTTTTGCATCGAGTCGCGGAGTCGCAGTCGCAGCTGTGGACCCAGTGGAGATGATGGCCCACCACCATCGATACGACCGTTGTTTGCCCCTTGAAGATGCAGCACGCACGCACATGTCAGCCCTAATCACTTCTAGTCATCCCGGCTTCGCATCCTTCCATCTTTCGATGCGCTTTCCAGTCTCCACCAGACGCCAGGGCGAAGGGGGAGTACTAAAGCAAGCCTTCATCAAACTTCCCTCGAACGAGTAAGTTTCGATATGTCATTCGCCGCGGCTTCTGCAGCCGCAATTTCGCCATCGATGAAAATATTTACCCGTTTGGTGCTGAACGGAGGCTAGGTTCGATATTCAACAGCGCTATTGGCATCTTCGCGAAGTGGCTCAGCAGGCAAGCCATGTTACACTCGCTAAATAGTGGCGGCCGGCCGAACTATTTGGGCCATATTGTCGGTGCAATTCCCGATGAACTGGTTCCGCGTGGCCAACTGTGCCGTTAGCCGTCTGACCCGTGTCGCTGGAGCTGATAAGACGCTCGAGTCTAACCCTATCATGACTCAATAAGTTTGTTCGTGCCTCCTCACGGATTAACCACCGTCAACTATAGACTGCGGAGTCGGTTGCAATTTTCCATGGTCAAAACAAATCCTGCTATCCCTAAGCTCTAATTTCGATCCATTATCGGTAGGCAAATACAAATTCTGCTGACCCATAACACCTAGCCCCCATGAGGATGCCACCATCTAATCTAAAAGACGGGGTATACGTGGCAAATGTTATCTGTGATGTCTATTCCACTCCAAGCCGTGCACGTGGATCGCCTCGCTCCACGCATTCAAAGTCTCCTCGCTAGGCTCCGGTGCTGCGTAAAACTCCACACAACGCTGCCTGGGGCTAATGGTAACAAATGCAATGCCCATGCGCGCGTGACCTAAACAAGAGACGTAAACTCTTTTATCCTCGGCATGTGGCTCGCACTGAGTCCAGCGGCCAGTGCATCATGAGGTATAATGCTCGGGGGTTGAAAGTATCGATTTCTTGGGGCTTTCGGGTATATTCTCATTTGAAGCTTTCCAATGACTTTGGTAGTTTATCTAAAGTCTGCGCGAACCCCAGGCGAATTTGTTCTTAACTTGTAGCTTTGTTTCTTCATTCCAAGACTTACTGGTTCTGTAATGCTTTATGTTACTGAGAAGCGTTCCAGAAATACTATAAGTGCCAAGGATTCAAATAGCGGTACATGGCAGTAATATTGCTGCACCCATGTCCTCCAACGTTGGCAGTCCTATCGGTGGACGCCAAGGCAACCCGCCACCCATCTGTCGCTTGCCCTACCCTAGGGCCGCGACTATTGTCCCTGGAATGGATGTGCGATACCCAGTACAGCTTTGTAGTTCTGTGACATCCTGAGGACTCGACTGGCCCGAATCTTCCGATAGGACCTAAATGCTGCTCCCCAGACTCTTCCTAGGGTGCGGCAAAACTCATACATCACCCAAGCATAGAAACAGCATGGAGTGGTTGGTACACAAGTCAAAGGATTTCAGAGCCTCACTGGGAGACCCTCACTGGGAGACCCTCACTGATACCGGGTTCATTATTCATTTAAGCCGATTTTCTTCGAATTTCTAACACCGAAAGAACCTCTAATGATAAAAACAGAAGCCGTGTGCCATACCACATGCAATCATCCTAACCCACCACCACCCTAAAACCGAGCCCCGCTAATTGTACCCGTGTTGACCCCAAGTTGAAAACCACTGTTGTTGTCCGAAAATGCTACATTGCAGCTTACCACAGGTAATCCCATGGCTTTGGTGACGACATCCGGAAGCAATTTGTCTTGGTTGGAAGCCGAATCTCGGAGCGGTGCAACGACAGGCCCATTTCCTATCTCCTTGACCTCCCTCTGGCAATGCTGACGCTGGAGGCCTGCGTCACCCCGATACAAGAGGGCCACAAGATCGCCAACTAGCTGGCGAATATCTTCGATGACCTTCGTAAGCTGTTTTTCATGCTTCACAGCCCACGAGGCTCTCTTTAAAAACCTCTCCTTGCTTTGGCGTTTGAAGAACATTTTGCGCATCTTCTGATAGAACGACGTAGCTAGGGCCTCTAATTTGCATTCCCACGAGGAAGGTTCGGGTTGGAACATCTCCATTACTCGTTCAGCATCGGCGAGTAGTGCCAGAATCTGGCGGAGAAGATTTGTTGCCAGAGGAATATTCTCTTCTGACAGAGTCGTTAAACTCAATGACTGCACATCATCGAGGGCATGACACAGCCCAACGAACCTCCCCCAACGACTGAGCTGGAGTTTTGCAACTTCGAGTTTCAATTGGTTGGTCCGAAAGTCTCTGCGGTAATTTTTACCAAGCTGAATGTATTCAAAACAGCCGACGACATTGTTGAAGAGGCCGGCTAGGGCGACGACGCCGACAACGAGTCCTGCAGCTTCGGCCATGACTCTGATCGAGATGAATACTGAAAATGAAGAATTTGGGTAATGATTGTGTAGAGAGTGCAATTAAAAAGCTGGGCTGGTGTTTTGCGTCCGCAGGCTGGAGGCGCGCGAGGTGAACGGAGTACAGCAATGTCATATTAATTCTAATTCAATTGGAGACGGACTGGGCTTTTTGTAAATCAAAACAATGACTTCTCATCAATGGGTGACTCTAGATGTCTCAGATTATCGCGGCGCAGACAGAATTTGGCGTTGAGACATACAGATGGGGCAGGCACTGGTGCTCGGTGATAATTGGCTGTTGGTTGCCTGGTGATTCCGCCTTGCCACGTCACTCGACATTTTCAACCTTGCTCGACGCGGGATTAACTATAACTTGTAGTCAATTTGCACTTTGAAGGGTCGCGATGGGTCGCATCCAAGTGTTTAAGCCTCCCGTGCTTCGCCCCCTGTTATCCTCAGCTCGACCGCAATCACCTCCTTGTACGCAGTACCACAACGACATGGCAACCCTAGAAGTCATCGCAAACCCGTCAAATGCGACCGTTGAGTATGCAATTGATCCTTTGCTTTTTACGCATCGCTCTAAGTATTGTGTAGCATCGTTCTGGTTCACGGCTGGCTCGATGGCCGACAGCCCTGGACGTACAGCTCTGCAACGTCGTCTATTTTCTGGCCCAAGACCCTTCTGGCTGCCGAAATCCCCGGCGCTCGCATAATAGAGATCAGGTACGAGACAGAACTTAAGAAGTTCTGGTCAGTCAGTGCAGAGACTCCACTGGACACTCTTTCGGATGATATTTTCTGGGAACTGGAGATCGTACGATCCAGTACAGAAACGGTATGTCTCTTGATGTTCTAACAGTCCTTCCGCTCTATCTGACAACAAGTAGAGAAAGCGTCCCATCATCCTCGTTGCTCATAGCATTGGTGGCCTGATTTGTGAAAATGTATGTATCCTCCTCTCCCATCGGCGCAAATCTCACCAAGATACAGGCCTTGATCAGAGCAACGGATGGCACAGATGACCGCAAGGAACTCGCTAGTTGCATTCGACGTATAGCGTTTCTGGGAACGCCACATGGAGTCGATGCGGCATCGTGGGGCGAGACTGCAAGGAAATTCCTGATGCTGAGCAGGAGCCCCGATGTGCCGATCACCGAGGATTGGATAAGGAGACTGGCTAAATTTGATGCACTTGGCGAAAGGTTCCCGGCTGTGGTCGAAGCTCGGTCGCGTAATGCCGAGACCCGACTTGAAGTAGCCTGCTTCTACGAAGGCCAACGCACAGCGTGTGGAAATGGTTCTATGACACTTGCGGATGAACTGTCAGTCAGCATCCCGCGATGTCCACCACCCGAAAGACTGGAAGCCAACCATCAAAACCTGGGAGTATTCCCGAACAAGGAAGATCCGAACTTCCGAAGGGTTTGTAGGCAGTTGGTGAGATGGGCAAGAGACCTCTCAAAGCCGAGTGGCAACGACCAGCAGGCGAGATTCGTTTCCAACGCGACCTTTTCGGGTCCCAACAATTCGGGATTTCAGTTGGGAATGAACACGGGAACATTGAACGGTTTTACTTTTGGAGGGGGTACACGCTAAAGGTGCGAGTACATGAACTATGCCATGTACATGTATTTAGCTCTTGACTGCATATCTCTTCGATGTGTCTAGTTAGTTGGTATTTACAGACGTAGCCTAGATTATATTGACCTATGAACGCTTTGCCATGCTCATCATTCATTCATTGTGTCAGGGATTTAAGGTCTTTGGGGGAAAACAGGGGAATTGAAGCTTTCTTTATTTTTAGGATGGAGCCTACGGCCGGGTGTTTCCTTTGGCATGTCCCGCCTTAGCCAGGGCTATTGGCTCAATCTGATAAGCCAGTCTTGTGGTCTTCTAGGGAGGATTTTGGGATAGCTGCTGGATTCGTCTGTTATCATCTTCAGCTACTATCTACAGAATACTCAATTGATAGTATCTTTCCGCTTATTAATGCCGCATTTCTTTGTGAATCTTTGATCAACATACCCGTTGTAGTATCCCTATCATCTTGTCTCATTGATCCATTTCCACCATCTTCAATTGTAGTCTTCCGAGCTATTGAAGATGCACTGCCACCGTTGCCTTAATCTGCCTCTTAGCCTCTCTATTCCTCATTCCCCGCACACGTCACTCTTAACTCAAACAAGTTACGGATATATGACATATCGCATGGCAGATTCCATATTTGTGATATCAACTCGCAAGGTTGATGTGTGAGATAGGCTAGACCGGGTTGATGGTGCTCTGTCTGCCTTACAAACACCTTGGGGTAGGTGATAGTAAGTGGCTGGCTGATCAGATCTTCTAAGCACTAAACGATATCACAATGCAGATGTGAGTCGCCAAGACTTCTCAATACCTGGGGCTATGTATTGATGGTTCACTGCCTCCGTGGGGGTTAGCGGCAAGATCTGCACGTTCCTAAGCCACAAAGTACCATCGACGTTTTTGGCGCCTGGGTACTGATTGAGTTCAGTTGGAAGACTTTACGTCGTTGACACACAGTTCGGAATGTACCGAGTCGATTTGCTTATTCAATTGATGCTACATCTCGAAGAGAAACTATAACGATAGGTAACGATACATAGGTAGCTTTTAAGTTGGAAAGCCCACTGATTTAATATGCATAGCCCCCTCAATACGCTGTGCACAGACCACAGCTGAGACCAATTTCTACCAGGTGGCTGGATTCATTTGCCTTCACCTTCAGCCACGCTCCTGACCTGACGGCCTGAAAGTTAGCTCTTGGTCTGAGACAAAGCTGAGCCTACCTCAACTAGTCAGACCTATAAACTAAGTTCTTAGAAATCCCTTGTCCATCAGTGGTTCAAGCGGTACCATTTACAGTAAGGGGTTAACGACATCACGCCCATGAATTTCCGCTTCGGAATTCGACCATGTCAGCACAATGACAAATAATATTAACCAAGGCAGAGATCTAGGACTCTCGAGACCGTATTGACTTTGACTGTACAACCTAGGACTATATGCCAAGAAATAAGAGTAACACTTATTTGCCGGCATGGAATTTATTACAGGCAACGGAATCAGGTTGCAGTAAATAGTGAAATAGAATGCATGCTTGACCTGGAACTTAGAGGACCGCTGATCCGGCTGGATGGGGGTGATAACAATGTTTCAAAACTTGACACACACATATCTAGATACAAGCTATCTGGTCCATTGGATGGGTTGATATCTCGACTAAAAAAACTTATTGATTTTGTATCTAGAGGACAGTTCACGTTAACGGGACATTCGCGATTATATCTTCTGATTGCTATTTGGCCTAGCTCTATCCTAACTCAGACATAACTAGATAATAGCATACCTCAAGCCCATCAAGAGTCCCAACATGCATTGATCCTAGGTGTTTAGTCGCTCTTTGACTTGGAGTATTTGCCAGTAAAAATTCTGATCTTCTTCCCCCAGAAGTAGATTGGGATACCGAGAAGCCCCATTGCCGCCGTGAGACCGCCAAAGACACCAAATGCTCCGTCATAGCCGTTTTTGGTGATGAAAGGAGAGATACCATAGCTAACGCCAAACGAAATAATACCTCGGAAGGCGCAGATGATGACCAGCAGTGGCCCAGCTCTGGCAGGATAGCTGTCCAGCAGATATGTGATTGCGACAATGTTTGCGCCAACAAAGCAGAAGTAGTAAGCCGCAATAACCCAAACGTATACAAACCAGTGGTATTTGTCAGGGTTGGAAGCGGCCAAGCCATAGAGAACAGCGGTGAACGTGCCGACAATGGTGGGGATGATGAGTGGAATGATTCTGATCTCAGGCTCGTGAAGCCCACCTCGTCGGTTGGCGAACTTCTTGATCATCCAGTCCGATCCGTGTCCAAAAATAGGGAGGGCCACAAGAGCTGTGACAATCTGGCCGCAGGTCACGTAGCTTGCCGAGGTATCGGGCCAGTTGTACGGAGGACCAGTGACAATGGAGCCGTAAGTGGTTCCGATGGCAATGTTGACTCCGAGTGTGAGACCGTTCAGGCACAGCGCCCAGAAGACGTTGGGGAACAGGAGAAGCTCAAAGGTCTGCACTAAAACAGACCAGCAAGTCTTCCAGGACGGAGTTCCAACCCAGAGCTGCATATCCGAGCGCCAAGTACGGGGGGCGTAGTTGACAAAGTCCAGCTCCGGTCGTACGGTGCAAAGCTCAGCGGGCGAGTCTGAGCCACCTTCGGACTGCCCGTCTTCTTGGAACGAGCTGAGGGTTCGGTCATACTTGGTCTCGGGCACGAGGAAGAAGGCAAGGACGAGCTGGACGCCGGAGAGGATGGCACCGAGGCCGTACCACCATTCAGGGGTGATGGCGCCGGCAATGGGGCTGGCGAAAAGAACCCATACGGACGTGAGGACGACTTGGATGGTTTGTTGGATCATGAGACTTCGGCCGCGCTCGTGCAAGAAGAAGATTTCCTGTACATATTAGAAGGTTGTTAATGGCGGTGGGATCATTCGTGCTCACCTGTGTGATCATTGGCACCAAGGCCTCGCTCTGGCCAGCTGCAAGACCGATGACCATCCGGCACGCGAGTTGCCATTCGTAGCTCTTCGAATAGGCACAGAGAACAGCGCCCATGATCATGACGACGGTGGAGACGAGAAGAACGACTCGACGACCAACACCAATGGCAATGGGCATGCCAATAATGTTTCCAATGCCCCTGCGGCTACGGTTAGCGCTGGAATTACAAGGAATCGAATGAGGGTCAGAGCATACATAGTGAGTGAGGGATAGGTCATGAGATGAGTGATGTCGGCGTATCCCTTGCCGGCCGCTACGTATTTGGGAATGTAGAAGCCCAAAAGACCGCCGAAGCCAGAAACAAGAGCGAGTCCCAGGGTCGAGACTGGACGGATTAGCAGGGCAAGCAGGAGGCAATGCGGGAGTCATACAGATGGAAATGACGACGAGAACGGTCATTTTCTGCCACATCTTCATGTTCAACGGGTCTGGAAGGCGTTAGCAAATCTTATGGGCCATTGGGTGTCCGTCTCACCTCTGGGATCCGCCGTTGGTGTTGGGATGTAGACAATAGCCCCCTCGGTAAGCTTCACCGTGCCCATGACGCCGACGGCCTCGTTCTTGATACCATCTTCCTTGAGGATCTCAATGTCGACGTTCTCGACATGGTCGGAGCCGTCCTTCTTGAAGTCTGCAGAAGCCATGTTGCTGTTGTATTTGCTGGTCGTTTTGTCGTGTTGTGTTCGTGTCTGCTGTCCTACTGTCCTCAGTCGCCTCAATTGGCGCGTCGGATCGCGGAACAGGTAGTGAAGTAGTTGTCGAAGCAGTGAGATGTGGTGATGATTGAGACGGATCGTGGAAACGCTCCAGGGTCCTTATAGATGTTTCCACCCCCGAGCCGAGCTGTCTCATCTCGGGATGCAGTCGTCTCTGAGGGACGGAGCGTCAATCATGCCGGGGGGTCTGCAGTGGCATACTGGGGTTGTGTGGTTTACTGGCGGCCACGTCCTCGGAGCTGGATCTACCTGCGCGGGGAAGCAACCGAACCCCGTGGGGTAAGTTAGTCTCGAGAGAGCCGAACCGAATCTGGGCTTGTGGTGAGCCGAAGTGGCGTCGACCCTGGTCTACCAGCGAGCCGGCACTTGGCATCTCGGGGACGAAACTGGAGGAATTGAGCAGTGTTTTCCACTGAATGCGTCTGGATCGCTCTCGGATTGTCCAGTAGAGTCCAGGAATTTGTAATGTGATTTGATTTATGCTGTCTACCGGCCGAGAATCACGCACGCCTGAACTGGTTAGTGTCACGATGGCCTCGCCTTAGCTGGCTATCATGACTGACTCCAACATCTCCAAATCGCAATTGACCGACCCCTTAGCATGGCCGTCGCACATCATGAACTGTAGAAGTGTAGAGACTGTAGAGACTTTAGGAAGACATCACGCGTAGAGTCATTGATTCGTGCGATAAGAATTATTGGAATAATTTATTTCTCATGTCTATGCTAAGCTACCGAGCCTCCATCATGCGCTAATACGGCTTCACACCAGCAAGCTTGAGTACCGTATCCGTCACCTCGGGCTTCTCAAATGGCTCGGTCCTGTACTTGGGGCAGACCTCGCCATTCCGCATTGGCTTCTCCTGCGCCGGGCGAATGTTGCAGTGCGGCCAGTGGGTGGTGCCAATGTAGTTCTCGAAGCAGTACTTCTTGGCCTCGAGCGCCTCCTCCTCGGCGAAGACGCGAGGCGTCATGCAGATGTACTGTACGTGGCGGATCTGCTCGCCCTCGGGGAAGCGCGCGTAGTGGATGGTGCGCGAGTCCCAGAGCACAAAGTCGCCGGGCTCCATGTTGATCTTGACCATCTCGCACCCGCGGGCCTCGAACCACTTGAGGTCCTTCTCGCTGAAGAGGAAGAGGTCCATGAACTCGAGCTCCGGCGGAGGTGCATCCTCGTGGTCAGCCGACTCGCGCTTGTGCGCGAAGAACTCATTGAAGAGCTTGGAGGAGCCCTTCATCAGCATGAGGCCGCCGTCCTTGGGGCCGTTGGGAGCGTAGTTGAGGAGGCCCTGCACGGCTTGCATACTGCTGCATGTGAGCTGGGGTACCTGCAGATAGAGAGAGCGACTTACCCCTTGCGTTGAGGATTCTGGTCGGTATGGGGCCAGGGGCTCCAGGTAATGTCCGTTCGGTTCGGCATGGAAATGTTCATGCCGTCAAAGGAACTAATGAGCTCCTTGGTTCCCCAGAGCTTCTCGAAGACGGAGATGACGGCGGGCTCAGTGCGAGCCTCCCAGGCCATCTTCTCGTGAGGAGAGCCATAGGCGAAGTACATGCTGCACCTGGTCAGCATTATTCCTTTTATATTTTTGCAGAAAGATACTCACCCGCCCTTGAAGCTCACAGGGAGGTGCTCGGCAGTCCAGGTCTTGGGATCCTTCTCGTCGAAGCCCAGCTCAAAGTTCTTCATCCACTGGATCTGCTT
Source organism: Ilyonectria robusta (assembly GCF_021365365.1). NCBI lineage: Eukaryota > Fungi > Ascomycota > Sordariomycetes > Hypocreales > Nectriaceae > Ilyonectria > Ilyonectria robusta. The sequence goes on from NW_025764448.1 coordinate 619,200, forward strand.
GTCGCAGTAGTACTGAGCGCGCTGCTTGCTGATGACATTCTTGATGACGACGCAGCCGTTCTTGTGGAACTCGTCGCGCCAGTCTCCGTAGATGGCGCTCTCGTCGAACTCGACCAAGTCCTTGGCCTCGAAGCGAGGGGCAAAGGTGTGCACCAGGGGACCTTCGGTGGCAGCCATTGTGTGATATGGGGGGGATTGGGAAATGTAGCTGATAGAAGATAGGAGGGTGCAAAGGTGGTTGAGTGCTTCTTGGGCCTTGGATGTATTGTGCCTTGAAGCTTGGTCGAATGAAGACTGTTGAAGGCATCTCGGCCGGGCTTAGATATACAGGGCCTCATGGTCGGTTCGTTTCGGAGCCGCCTCTCGATCCGTCGGCTCCACGTCGACGACCGTATCCCCGCGTTTAGTCTGCGATCGTCTGCGGTGATCCTTCACCTCCGGCTCGGTCGAATAAGGCGCGATGAAAAGGTCATCCCCATGCCTCATCCCCGCAGTGGAGGCCAACGTGCTGCGTCGAGAGCAGGGTTCCCCGCAAGACTAATGCGTGTATCTCTCAACCGAGCCGATCTCCGCGCTTTAAGTAGCACGCAGCACACTATTTCGTGGTGGTGACGACAAACGCCCCGAGGCTCGGGGCCGAATCTCGGTTCGGCTGGCTGGATTGTTCCCCGGAGGAGAGCTTCGAAGTTGGAGAAGCTGCCCCAGATGACCGCGGATTTGATCCGACATGGCGATGGAGATGCCAGTACTTATGCCATGACCCCGGATTCACAGCAAGGATTCTCTTTGCTTTCTTCCCATCCTCAATCACTCCCTTTCTACGTCTTCCCTTCTAAGACTCCCTTCAGACCACTTACACGCCCAATTCCCCTATCCAAAAGAGGCAACCCAGCCCACACCTACAGCCATGCCCAACCCCGTGCAAGTCGCAACCAAGCGCATCAAGCTCCCCGTCGAGGGCGAGAACGGCTACGCGGGCTTCCAGCCAGGCAAGACGGAGGTCCTCAAAGCCGGCGCGAACCCCTTCGACGCAAAGCCCGTCACCAGCGACATCCGCATCGACCACGACGTCGAGATCAAGGTGCGCGATGGCGCCCGCCTGTACATCGACGTCTACCGCCCGGCCGACTCGACCGAGAAGGTCCCCGCCGTGCTGAGCTGGTCGTTCTACGGCAAGAAATACAGCGCCCTGGACATGCTGCCCATGTGCGTGTGGAACTGCTGCGTTCCTCGCTCTGACCTGAGCGGCCTGGAGAAGTTCGAGGGTCTGGATCCCGCGCACTGGTGTCCCAAGGGCTACGCCATTGTCAGCGTCGACACGCGCGGCGCGGGCAACAGCGACGGCCAGATCTGCGTCATGGGCAGCCAGGATGCTGAAGACGGCTACGATGTTGTCGAAGCCGTGGCCGCTATGGACTGGTGCAACGGCTCCGTTGGCATGGCGGGCAACTCAGCTCTAGCCATTGCCCAGTGGTTCATCGCCGCCCAGCAGCCTCCCTCCCTCAAGGCCATCGCCCCCTGGGAGGGCATGTCGGACATGTACCGCGAGCAGTTCTGCCGCGGCGGCTGGTTCTCGATGAGCAACTTCGACCTCATCGCCGACGCCATCGTGCGCGGCCAGCCCAACGCCGGCCTCGAGGACTTCGACAGCATGTACCGGCGCTCGCCCACGCAGAACGCCTACTGGAAGGACAAGCGCGTCGACATGACCAAGATCCGCTGCCCGGCCTACATCCGCGGCTCCGACGTGAGCAGCATCCACACCATGGGCAGCGTGCGCGGCTGGATGGAGATTCCCCACGACAACAAGTGGATTCACTGGGGCAGCAAGCAGGAGTGGTATGAGCTGTACAGCATCCCCGAGTCCATGGACGAGCTCGGTGTTTTCTTCGACCGGTATCTGAAGGATATTGACAACGGCTGGGAGAAGAACACGCCCAAGGTTCGATGGTCTGCTCTACAGTTTGGCGATCGTGAGGCCATCGACGACATTGTTCTCGAAGACTTTCCCGTCCCGAACACCGAATACCGCGAGCTCTTTCTGAACCCCGACAACAAGCTCCAGCCCACCCGCAATGCCGCCCTCAGCACCGTCACGCACAACTCCGAGGACTTCAAGAGCTTCTCCGAGTTTACATATACCTTCGCCGAGCCCGCTCGCCTGATCGGCTTGCCCAAGGCCACTCTGTACATGTCCTGCGACGCTCAGGATGACTTTACCGTCTTTGTCATCCTGCGAAAGAAGGACAAGGACGGCAAGGACCTGATGCACTTGAACTTCCCGTTCAAGGCTACCCCGATCAAGTCCATCGCTGAGATTGCGACCAAGGACCAGGCCAGCTTGAACCTTCACCTCGGCTCGATTGGCATCCTGCGCGCATCCCAGCGAGCAGTCGACGAGTCTCGAAGCATCCATCCCCAGTTCCCCTTCCATCCCCACGCCAAACAAGACAAGATTAAGCCCGGAAACATTGTCAAACTTGAGATTGGCATTTGGGCTATGGGTGTTGACTTTGACGCGGGCGAGAGTATCAGCATTAGAGTACGTCACAACTCTCTCCAATATGAACCATGCTAACATCAATTAGATTGGTGGCCAATTCCCAGGCATCGCCGAGTACAGCTCATTCTCCGGACCAAGACCCGAGGAGGAGCAAAACCGCGGCCAACATACTATCCACTTTGGTGCTGAATATCCCAGCTCCGTTATTCTACCCTTCACCCCTCGGTAAAGGTCACCACATGGAGGGTTTAGGCGGATGTAACATGGATAACTCAAGAGGCGGCACTTACATCGTTCGGAAACTCATATGTGTGGATAGATTGCTGCAGCATGCTTGGACGGCAAATTCATGCCTCGCAGGTCTAAGGGCGGTGTTTGGATGAAACGAGCAGAATACTCTGCATAAGACTCAGAAGGAGGTGACAGCATGCTCCGCACCCCAAATGACAATGATACCCATCTAGTTTTAATTAAATACAACGGATTCCTAGAGCCGATAAACATGGAGACTGATTTTTCACTAACCAGACTGGAAAAAGTATCCTTCTCATCTATAAATTTGTTACGGAAACTGGAGGTTTCAAACTCTCCTCCGCGGTGCTAGACTGACTTCAGTCCAGCTGTAAGCGGTACTTCCAAAACAGCATCGCCCGGCATCGTAGACTTGATTAAGTTATAGTCCACCGCTGACATGGACGTCATTAGTCCGGCTCTATATTTGTAACTTCCTCCGAGATCCGTTAGCGTCCGGATAACCCAGTTCTTCGGTTCCCAGAAGCGGATCCAGCCCTCGTGTTATTAGATGTATGTGGTGTCCGCTATCTAGTTTGGGCAGACGACAGCGCAATTCAGCCAGGAAATGATGTAGAAAATTCGGCACGATGCACATTGGCCTTTAAGCCTCCAAGGCGTGGTGATGGTTGCGACGCTGGAGCGACCATCTGGGGCCTCTCCTCATGGCATTCCACGTCATATGGCAGCGCAAATTTGGGCCTCGTCAAGATGCCGTGTTCCTTGTTGCGCCGTGCCCTTGTCGAGGAGCTTCGAGGAGCTTCCAAGCACGACTCTGCGACTCTGCCCTCATGGTGCCTCGGGGAGACGGTATCGAGCAGGCGATGTATTGGCCACGGCGATCAAAGAATGTGATCTGAGCTCACAACGGCGGGCCAAACACATCGTCCGCCTTCTCCAACTTGATCCTCTTTGTGTCTCTGGAAAGCTCATCGCCAAAAACACCAGCGTCGTCGAGCTTGACTGCCTTCTTCTCCTTGTTCAGAGTCTGTTCTCGTCTCGCCCGCTGGAGGTTGACCAGGTTCGCTCGATCGGGGTCTCGGCATTTCTGGAGCTTCTTTCGGAGAGGCTTCATGGCTTTCACGATCTCGGGCTGTTGAGTGTTAGCGGCCGCGTACATAGAAAGTGCGGTGTGTCAACATACCGTGCCCCAGTAGTCCATCATCCGCTCTGGGGGCTCCTCTTCGAGCATCCTCCGACAGTCTGCAATGGTGTCCATAATCTTCTGTCGCATGTCGGCGTGTACCTTTGCCTTGCTCTGGTCTCCGTTCTGAGGTGGCGCGGGCACCAAAATTTCGACTAGGCCGTGGTCGACGATGGACAGCGATGCCATCATGATCTGACTTGGGGTGTAGTGAAAGTAGGCGTCCGTCACCAGGGGACTGAACTTGAGGATTTCCCTAGCTCGACCATGCGCTCTCTTCACCCGCGAATCCTCCGCCGGTAGCCTTCTCCGCAGCTCCAATATGGCGCCCTCCAGCGCACGAAAGGGGTGTCGCACATCAAAGGCGAACCTGATGCCCTGGCACAGGAGAAACTCGCCAGCGAGGATCTGCTCGCCGGTGGTGTTGGGGAACTTCTCCGAGAACTGGACGAGTTTGTAGAAGTAGCCCTCGGCCTTGCACCCGAAGAAGAGCGACGTCTTGAGCAGGTCGGTGGCCGGGTATGTCATGACCGAGTTGGTGACGTAGAACCGCCGCAGGAAAATGGCAGCCGTGGCGCGGACTTCGGTGGGCATTTCGCAGAACTGGGCGGCGCGGATGAGCTCGACGGTGAAGAACTTGACGAGCCTGGTCTCTTCGTCGGGAGTCAGGAATTCGGGCGCGGGATCGGCCGAGAGGCGCGGCGCAATCTGCTCCTTCGCGAGCGAGTTGGTCTTGGAGCGAAGCTCATGGAGGCTGTCTGGGGTGAAGGACCAGAGCCGAAATTGGCTAGATTGTCGGTACCGCTCGTCTTCGTTGGCCATGGCGACTTTGGGACAGACGTATCCGGCTACAGTACGAGGAGAGAGGAGGTGTAGCACCAGGTGGAGCTGGTTGTTGGTTAGAGGCGTCCTGCTCGTCAAGCTGGTAACTATTCAAGGCAGCTTCAGGCAAACGCGCAGTCACGTGACATTGCCACAGAGCCGTACTCTTCTCTGTTTCAACATTAAGCAGCATTCACCATGGCAATCACATTTCGTATCAATTGGGCCCGGGATCAGCAAGAATTCAACGAAAAGATCAATTAAAGCCCATTCCGGACGAAGCAACCTATAGTCGCGTTCAACGTGACCCGTGTCCCATTTCCAGTGTCCCATTGCAAAAGCAGAGCCGTCCTCAACACCATAAACCCAAGACCCGACATGAAAAGTATCTAGTATGACATGTGCACAATATGAATCTCTTACATCTCATCAGTAGCCCAAGTTCTCTCTCCGCGCAGGGGGAGGAGGCGGCGGCTTCTTGGCGCGGTTCACAGGCGGCGGAGGAGCCTTCTTGTTGCCCAGCGCACTCGTACTCCTGCTTATGCTTCCGTAGCTGGTGGCAGGGCTGGCGCTGCGATGGCCCCAACCGTCGGGGCTGGCGCTTCGACTGGGCGTTGAGGTGTCGTCGGAGAAGACGTCGTTGCTGTCTCGTTCTCTACCGTTGTACGCGCTGTTGTCGATCGTTGCAACTCGCGCGAGTGGCGCTCCAACGGGTCGGAGGCTGGCCTGGGGCGTGGATGTTCTCGGCTCAAAGTTGGAGGTTCTGCCCTCAAAGGTAGAGGCTCTCGCCATAGAAGGACGCGAAGGCTGAGGAGGCGGCGGTGCGAGGCGGCGGCTGCTGGGAGAACGGTTGGGGATACGAACGGGCTCCGGGGCGTGCTCCGGCTCCGGCTCCGGCTCCTCGTACACGGAGTTTTGGCGAGGCTCCTGCCAGGATCGAGCCGTGTTGGACCGGCTTCGAGCGACATGAGGCTGGGGGGGTCGTGCTCCGTAGGTTGGCGAGGGTGTAGCAGCTCCGGCCCAGGACTGGCGGACGCGGCGCAGTTCATCGGCACATCGCTCATGGTAGTCCAGCTCGGCTTCGAGGAACTGCGTCAGGGCCGAGATGCTCTCCACCTCGGACTCCTTGATGTCCTGCATGCGGCGGATCACGTCCTCGCTGGACTCCTCAAACTTGGCCTTGTTCATTCGGACCTCCTCCTCGATTCGGAAGTCGTCTCGTCGAGCCTTGCCCAGCTTGCCGGTGCTGGCGTCGTAGGCCAGGCGTCGGTTCTCGAGCTTCTTGCGAGCAGCCTGTGGTGGAGTTAGTACACATTAATAACGGGGTAGGACAGTGCTGGGCATACCTGGTACTCCTTCATCATGGCCAAGCTTCGGTCCAAGCTGTCGAACCACGTCGCCGTGGCACAGTCGACATACGTCTCCTGAATGCCGGCAATGCGCTCGTTGGCACGGCCCAGGGAGAGCAGGCAGTTTCCAAACTCCGAGTCTTGCTCAAAGTCCTCGCCGTGGGTGGCCATCGTGCGGCCCAGGTGCGCCACGGGAGAGCCCTTCTCCTTGTCCTCGAGGACCTCGCTGCGGCGCGAGATCCACCGGACGTAGCCGCCCATTGACTTCTGGAGGCGCTCCATACCTGCGGGAAACGAGTTAGTTTGCTGCATGCACAGGATCTCGAATGGGGGCTGGGTTCACGAACCATCCTGTCGAAGAGCCATCTCGGTCTCGAGGTTCTTGAACTCATCCGAGTGCGTCGTTCGGGCCTGTCCGCCCACCTTCTCTCCGGCCCATTGGAAGGCCTTGTCGATTTTCTTGGTGAAATGCATGATTCCGGTCTTCTGGCTCATCACCCTCGAATTCAAGCAGTTATTTCGTGTCGCCGATCTCGCTCAGATTCGGATCCAGTCCGTATGGAATGTGTCACGGTTGGGGGTCGCCGGCGTCGTCGTGGTCGTCTCGCAAGCTGATTTAAGTAGCAAAGGGGTCGCAGGCGTAACGGCTCTAGGTGTATCAATGGCCGATGAAAGGAGATTCGTTCAGAAAACAGACCATCAGGCGCAACACTGAGGAGAACAAGAGGAGCGAGCGACGGATAAATGAATGAAATCCAGCAAAACCAGGGGGCAGGAGACACGTCCAGGGTCCCTTTGTGGCAAAAGAGTTGGTTGGGGGTAGAGCATCCAGGATGCGACATTGGGGAGCGGGAGGACACGCCTGGGGGCGGGAGTGTCTTTATCAGGGGGAGATGCCAAGCCAGGCACATTATTAGACACGTTTATTAAGAGGATACTTGCTCGTCCGCAGAAGCCACACGCGAGCACAAGTATCCTGTACCCGCCCACCCTTCTTCTCCCTCTCTCTGCCTCAATACCCCGTCCCTGACAATCCCTTTCGGTGGCAAGTACTTCTCGGGCGGGAACAGCTCCAGTGGCTGGGCTTAATCAGGTAGGTATGTAGCATTGCCTGTCACCGAGCACTGCAGCAGGACCAGGGACTTGTCCGGAGAACTTTACAGTCCTGCCTAGACGTGCAGTAGCGCAACGCACCTCTGTATCTTATCGCGGTGCAGCCGCCATTTCCCATCCACGCGGTCATGGATATTTCGTGGCCATGATCCAGCGCTGCAGGAGCGTGCAGCGTGCAGTGCAGAGCGTCGAGAACCAGTCCGGAGCCCAGGAATGGGAATGTGGCGAGTCCAGAGAATGAAGAGCTCGTGTGCATGAGACGGAGGCTAAACCGAAACATTGGGTACACGACATACATAGCACTGGATAGCACAATGCCCGAGCGGCACGCGACCCAGCCGCTTCTTTTTTGGTATTGGCCTTTGGGTTTGTTTGCTTTTCTTTCGTCATCGTCTCCCTTCGTCCTCACACACGGCAGGGGGCAAGATCCAGAGGAGATGATGCTACCGGTGAGACCATGCAAAGCTTGGTATTGAGCCGTTTGTTGGGTCCATGGAAGGAGGAGTCTGAATCTGGTTCGGTCTAAATCTGTTCTGGCTCCGGGTCTGACTCTGGCCTGACGATGGGTCTGACCTTGGGTCGGCTGGGGCTTAGTAGAAGTCAGCTCTTTCATCAGCGCCTCCTGCGAACAAAGTATGCACTCAACACCGCTACTTAACAACGGGCAAACCTTCTCAAGAGAAGACTCGTATCCATTCCACACCACCATGGCGTGGCGCCGGGCGTGGTTCTGACACGCGGCGGCTATCCGCTATTCACACTGCCCGCCCCATATAGGATAACTGTGACCTGTCCGAAGTACCCGCTGGGTGCGAGCTGTCGCGATTACGAACGAGTACCGTGTACGAAGTGCGAGTACAGTGTGCTGCTGCTTACTTTGCCTTTTGGTGCCTTTGGGCTATTACGTCGCTCCCGATACGAGTACGGACGCAGGGTGTCTCCATCTTATGCCCACCCTTTGACCATCAGACGGCTTGTGAGATGGATATTGGATGGCCAGAAATGCCCCTGAGACGGCGGCGCCAGTAAATCACCACCAGCCCACAGCGGGTTACCGCTTCAAGCCGCTACACTAGGAACGGGAGCTGTCTCCGTGACAAAGAAGCCAAGTTTCTCCAGAGCGCTGCCACCCTTCCAACAGTGCCGCCCCACACCCTCCTCGTTCCTCCCAGGGCATCCAGTGACCCTTTGAGTGGTTGAGCGAGCGCTTTTAGGTGGTTCGCCATCGCCCTGTCCTGTCGGGGGCGGCTCTCCAGGGTTCTCTCCACATTCCACCAGGTTTCCAATGGCTCTGGGGGGCTCAATGGCACCATGCAAACCCCCCCCAACCTTCCCTCTCCACCACACTGACAGTTCCCAGCCCGGCCCAACCCCCTTGACCGAGCGTGGGGAGGCAGGCGAGGGCGCGATGGCGGCGAAAAGCCATCTCTGAGGAGCTTTTGCCCCCTCCCGCCAAGGGACGCCCTAGCCGGCAACCATGGGGTGATCTATCGGTCCATCCCCGCGCCCAACGAGAAAGTCTTGGCTCTCAAAGTCGGATGGCCGGTAGACACTGATACTGCCTGCTCCGGAGCACCTCACCGGCTTATCCATCCATCTTTGCAGTTCGGTGAGACGTTATCTGCTGCTCTTCCGGCTGTTCTGGCTTCACGCCCTCCATCTAGGCCCACCAGTAACCTACCTTCTCGGCCCGTTGAAGCCGCAGCCGAACTCCTTGTCGGCAAAACTCACACATCCATCAAACCCTCGCGCCGCTGCCACCGTCCAGACCGATAGACTCGAGATCCAGGGAGCCCCTCCCTCTGCAGCGGGGTTGAATGTCGGGGGAGGCGTGAGTCCACGAGCCTGTCTCTCTCAGATTCTCCTTGTTCGGCATGGCGACGACGCCCCAGCCGGCTAGAAAAGGCTGGCCAGTTCGTCTGCAGCCCTCGTTCCGCTCCACTGGGACCCAGACCGTTCCTCCACCGTCGACCGGGGACTGGGAGGACCTGGCTTGCGTAATGCCTTCGTCAGTGCAGGGAGTTTTAGCTTGGCTGCGAGTGAATCAAAGGCATGTCCTAATCACGACGTAGCACACTCCGACGGTGCCGTCACTGTGTGTAATACATTCGGCATCGATCTGGCTGATCGGCGGCTCTTGTTTCAGCCTCGCAACCGCATCGCCAATCGCCCGTGAAAACCCTGCACTCTGACATGAGTCTGAAGACGAGACGAGACGACTTGCCGGCGTCTCGCTCTGGTGCTCACGCCAGACGATTAGTGGCTGCCGGACTAAAATAGGAGCCGCCTAGATGCCAGTAAATTGGGGTCGGTCCAGTTTTCCATCTCGCCCACACTTGCACAGCCCCAGAGACACAGAGGCCAGAGACATCGGGATCTGCGGACTCTCCCCTTCGTCATTACGATCCGCACCGCATGAAACAGCTCTCGTGCACGTCCACTACCGAGTTCCAGAGCATGGTGCCCAATTGAGGCCATTGCGTGGCACAGAATCAGGGATACGCGGATAGACAAGCTTTTGAGCAGCCCGTACAAGACTCAGCCACCTACCAATCTCCAAGTCATCGTCATCAGCGTCAGTGGGCGGCCTGTACAGTACTTACCATTTCTCGAGACGCAAATTAGCACGTGATGGCATTGAGTCGAATCTTATTATACCAAGAGTCTCGCTTTGCCTCGCACATGCTGATCGTTAAGCCGAGACTCTATACGCTATTGTGCGACCTCTTTGGGCTGGTTACAGGCGGTCATTTCGCTTGAGAACGGTAGACAATCTTATAATCAACTCTTGGCATACATCGAAATCCGTATCAATTCACAGCCACGAACCAACAATCCGCTCGCGCAACCCTCCCTCAATATTCACACTTCCCACAATAACCGCACTCCTTGTCACAGGCCGTGAAATCCTTAAACTCGTCGCTATCGTACGTGTCGTCATAGGTGTCATAAAAATTGTAGTTATCCATGTCAAATCGGGCGCTGGGGCTGCTTCCTGGGGACGAGCCGGCACTGGAGTGCGGCTCCATCGGTGTCGCCTGTCCCAGCCATGTTGCCCATTCTGCCTGGACAGAACTTGATAGCATGGCGTCTTCTCCAACCTGCTTGCGTATTTCCAGTGAATCCCCACTGGAGTAAACGATGTCGAGTTTTCCATCCGGAGTCTCCCGTGCGTGGTCCATGATGAGATGAAGAAGCGCTGCGAGACGCCTCAACGATGACTGATTGGTGTCTTCCCACTCTTTGACTTGCCCTTTAACATTCGTGATCTGAATGTCATTGAAGACTCCTCTCTCATGGTATGCGAGGACAAATTGTTCAACCCGAGAAACCCATAGACGGTGGAGTTGCTCTCCGAGAGTGTCTTTGTCCCGAGCCCTGACTGATCGTGTCTTGAGCTCAAATACTGCCGCCTGGGACACAGTTTGACCCCCTTCGACGACCTTGAGCCCGGATTTCTCAGTTCTAGGTCCCAGGACCGGTCTTCCAATCCCCATAGCCGAAAGATCCGGTAGAACGTCATTGTTGTCGGTGGGTCTCGGAATCGTCGGTGTTTTAGACTGCTTCAGCCCCGGTGACTCAATGAAACCATCTCCTTCGAACCGAACCATCATATCAAGACCAGCGAATCGATACATCATAATTCGCTGGTGCGAGGTTGATCTTCTGACGTCGCCATCCCACGTGGTATACTCATCGGGGAACGTGTGCCCAAAGCCTTTCACGTCCGGGATTAGCTCCTTGGGATTGTTCTCCCTGCGGATCAAGTGCACCGTGTCTCCAACGACCTCAACGAACATCCGGAATGGCCGGGTGTCACCCTCACCCCTGGAGAACCGCAATAGGCCTCCGATTGTGCTCCCGCAAGCAACAAGGTTCACTGGCATCGGCTCCGGATTCATCCTCATGATGGACACGATGGCTGGTTCCAAAGGGTGGCTGGCATAGGCCGCCGCATTGATGTCGCGGTAAAAGTCGCCCGTATCTTGGGGAAGCTTTCGAGGCTGGGTGAGGGGTGTCCATCTTGGAGGTTTGCCTATTGATGTTAGAATGGCTCCTGTAGTCGCTGGGGACATGCATACCTGGAACCATGATCTTAGGCACGGAATCTTCGACCCAATTATAGGATGCAATGAGCTTTGTATTGGAGATCTCGGCCCGATCAATTGTACCACACTTCGTTAAGCCGTCTATAGTCACAGTCTCGATGACATCTCCGACCGGAGGTGGTGTCCATGCCATCGCGGTCGACGCTCGTGACTCTCGTAGCCGCGTTGGCGCCCATGGTGGTGATCGTTTGGAGAACATATCAAGAAATGTCGTCACGGTACAATCGAATATGAGTAGTAAATATTTGAGATAAGATGGAGGCTAGAAAGAGTCGCGCTGGTTATTGTATTCGACTGAGGGGTGTCGGGTCTTTATGTTGAAATATAAGACCCAACAGGCTCTTAGGTACTAACCCTTCTTATTTTATTACTTTATGCTTCAGTCTCCCACGAGAGACCCCAATCCGCCTCACGAGAGCCCGGGAGGCCCCCTCGATGCAGGCCAGGACGTCACGAGAACCAGGCAATCAATCAGATTCCGTAAATATGACGTTTGTACACTTTCTACAATTTCACATGCTGGTATTGCCTGCACCAACACGTCGTCGAGCTTGAGTGGGCGAACATGTCGGAGGCCTACCACGACTATCGCAGCCTGATCCTGCAACGAATCATCGCCATTTGTTGGTTGCATCAGACGGGCTTATCGGCTGCGGCCTCCTCCTTTCAATGGAGCGGGCCTCCCAGAATGGCCTCGGACTGGCATTCGGGGCGATGCTAAGGCGCACATCGCAAAGACGTTGGAGCCAACAGCCGTAATCGGGCTTGAGCATTCGGCGAGGTGAAGCGGCTACATAAAGAATAATAATCTCAATTCACCTAAAGACAACCCATCATTTCTCAATATCACTATCAATTTTTCTCAGCGCCTGATACCCATCATGAATTCGCAGCCAATGTCTGCCGCTCGACTTGCCAAGTTGACATCGTCGTTCGTTGCCTTCACGAAAGGCCGACAGGTCAAGAACCCCATCGATGCCAGGCAATTCCTCAACGCCTGCGACGCTTTTTGTCAGCAGCAAACTACTATGAAATGTGTCGAGACCCTCATTGCGAGCACCAACGGACTCAAAGCTCTCGAGGCTGCTGTTCGCGCGCAGTTGGACCCGGCCTTCATCAATCTGACTGTCGTACCTTTCCTCAACCACCTTTCGGGCCCTGAAGTCGAGACCCTCAATGATGGAAGATTTCTTCAGCAAATTCTTGTGTCTATCCTGGAGCCACGGTCATTCTGGGCCGCCCTGTTGGATGCCTACCAAAACGGCAAGCTCAACGACTCGGGGTTGGAGGCGTTTGCCTGGCTTTCCCTTCAGATAGTCTCCAGCCAAAAGCCGAAACTAGAGGAACACAGTCAAGATGTCAAATGTTTCATGAAGGATAAAGTTCTTCTTGAGTCTCGGTCGCATAATGTGCGAAAAATCGCCTACCGAATCGAGCATATGATCAAAATCTTTTCTCCCCTCGCAGTCCCCGGCTTTGCAACCAGGCCTGGCGGGAGACATGATAACGACTTTGAGGATTTCCGAGAGATTTCCATCTATCCCACGACTGATGAACTTCTATCCTCTGAAGAGCCGTTCCTTCAACGTCTCGATGACGTGTTTGATTCGCCGATGGAAACACGGGCACAAGTGTATCGCGACTGGCTTTATCGCCAGCTGAGAGAAGACATGCTTGCTGAACTGCGTGAAGATCTTCAAGTTGCTATGGGTCAGAAGCAGGGGAGACGAAAGCCTACATCTCTGGGTCAGCTAAGGTTTATCAAGGCTGACCCTAACCCTAAACACAGGATCAATACCTTTACTCTCAACGTCACATTTGGCAGCGGCATCTTTCCACCTCAGATGACATCACAAGCCGCGAGAAAGAAGTACCTTGAGAAGTCAAAAGCTTCCTTGCATCACAACCCAATTGGTGCTCTATGCCGTGGGTCAGATATTGTCGCCTTCGGGTCACTTATCCGGGATCTCGAAATGCTACAGTTGATGCCACCTGTGGTTGGGATCAAGTTCATGAACTCTGAAGGGGTAAGAAAGGCCCTCTTGGCGCTTCTAGGCCCCAACACAGACGACCTGAAATTCTATGTGGTTGATACGGCGATGTTTGCATACAAGCCAATTTTGCAACGATTGAAGGATATGGGCGAGCTCCCACTCGAGTCCCAGATCGTCAACCCTAAACAATCATCAGCGGAATACGTGCCACCACCCATGTTACAGGCTCTACTTCAGGCTTCAACAGAGGCGTTCGAGAAGGGATTTGGGATACAACTTCCGTCCAGTCTATGCTCATCAAAGAAGGTACGACTACGAGGTGCACAACTCGAGTCATTCATCAACGGGCTCGGCGAGGAGCTAGCCCTGATCCAAGGGCCACCAGGCACAGGCAAATCCTTCATCGGAGCCCTCATCATTTCGGCTATTTTCCGCCTTACCACCTACCGGGTTCTCATTTTAACCTACACAAACCACGCCCTTGATCAGTTTTCGGAGGACTTGATTCAGATTGGCATCTCAACAAATGACATGGTGCGGATTGGTCCCAAATCAACGCCACAAACCGAATCCACTCTTCTCAGAAGCTACAGCAGAAAAGGCGAGTTTCGATTGACGCCCCAAGAGAATCTTGTCAAAAGAGCCCGGGAGAGAGAGGCTCAAGAGAATGGCTGTGAGCTGCAGGACATCGCGGAGAGGCTTTCAGAAAACAAGCCTTGTATCGCCGAAATCCTTGAATACCTCGAGTATTCAGAGGAATATCCTTTATTCTGGGATGCATTCCAGGTTTCCGAGTCGAGTGATGGGTTTCGGGTTGTCGGAGTCAAGAACAAGATCCTCCGACCTGAAGACTTGTTCACACACTGGCTTCAGGGCTTACCAACACAGCGACTTCGTGGATTCATTTCCTCCCTACCGCCTACTGCTGCATCCATCTGGCAAATCCCGCTCCAATTTAGAGCAGAATTGGTTACTAAATGGTCGCAAAACGTTCGCGACGAAAGGATTGAAGAATTTGTTCGGTTGAGCGAATGCGAGAATGAGCTTCAAACCGACATAAAGAGCCTACTTGCAGAACAAGACCGCAAAGTTCTCAAAAGTAAGAGGATAATTTCTTGCACTACAACACGGGCATCTATGTATCAGTCTATCATCAGCACTGCCAACCCTGATGTCGTTTTGGTTGAAGAAGCAGGAGAAGTCCTGGAAGCTCACATCATCGCTGCGTTGAGCCCCTCAGTCAAACAGCTCATTCTGATCGGAGACCACAAGCAGCTGAGACCCAAGATCAACAACTACAAACTTAGCAAAGAAAAGGGCGAAGGCTATGATCTCAATGTCTCTTTATTTGAGAGACTAGTACTGCAGGGCCACAGGTTTACCACGCTTCGAGAGCAACACCGCAGTCATCCCGAGATTTCACGCCATGTCCGAATGCTCGCCTACAAAGACCTTGAAGACACCCCGGATACCCACAATCGGGAAAAGATTCGTGGCCTCGCAAGCCGTGTCACATTCGTACACCATGAGCACCATGAAGAAGAGCAGGCCGGAGTGGGGGAGCGTTGGGACGTGAGCGGCACCAAAGGCAGCAAGAGAAACCAACACGAAGCACTGATGGTGTTGAGACTTGTGAGATACTTGGTACAGCAAGGCTACAAATCCGAAAATATCGTTGTCTTGACACCCTACCTCGGCCAATTGTTCTTGTTGAAGGAGACGCTCCGCGATGAGAATAATCCATACTTGAACGATTTGGATTCGCATGACTTGGTTCGTGCTGGCTTGATGGCTGAAGCAACGGCCAAACTCAACAAGAAACCTTTGCGCCTGTCCACCATTGGTGAGTTCATCAACAAGAACAAGTATTTAATACTAATCAGTATAGATAACTACCAAGGAGAGGAATGTGACATTGTCATTGTTTCGTTAACACGGAGCAATGCTTCGGGCGACATTGGTTTCCTGCACGCCCGGGAGCGGTTGGTCGTTCTCATGTCAAGGGCGAGGAATGGCATGGTGCTCTTTGGAAATGAGCACACTTTCATGAAAAGTAAGAAGGGAGGTGAGATGTGGACGCAATACTTAAAGGCTTTGGACGAAGACGGTTGCCTGCGTGACGGCATTCCTATCCGGTGCGAGCGACATCCGGAAAAATCGGTGGAATTGAAGAATCCTGAGGATTTTGACAAGTATTGTCCAGATGGAGGATGCACAGAGCTATGGTATGTGCTCGGCTCAGGCGATATGGAAGTTGCTAACTCATTTAATAGTGGCGCGCTGTTGAGCTGTGGTAAGCACTCTTGCACTCGCCATTGTCATTGGGTTGCAGATCACTCGAAAGTTCCCTGCGGAGAGAAATTGAAGATTACGTGTCAGCGTGGACACAAGAGCAAAGTCCCCTGCGGAAAGATCAATCCCGCTTGCTACAGCTGCAAAAAGGAAGATGAGGAGACTCGCCGAAGAGCGCTGAGAGATATTGCACTTGAGGAAAAGAGACTGGAGAACCAGAAGAAGTATCGCAAAGAACTTCAAGAACTTGAGGATGCGATTGACCACCAACAACGGATCATGAAATATGAAACGGAGCAAAAGGAGCAAAGCGAAACCCTTCGAAAGAAGAACGAGCATCTGAGGTCTCTACAGGATACCAAGGCAAGGATGGACAAAGCCAAGGCAAACCAGGAAAAGAGGGCATCCAGCCAGCCTTTGACCTCGTCAAGCAACAACTCCACTGAAACAACCTCAAGCAAGAACCCGAAAGCGTTTGCCACTAGTCCTAGCACGGCCCGGGATGAGTGGGAGGCTATGAAAAAGATGGACGGCTCTTGTAATCAAGCCATGGATACGCTGATGGAGATGGTCGGTCTCGGGTCTGTCAAGGGTCGTTTCCTTTCCGTGAAAGGCAGCGTGGACACGAAGATCCGTCAGGGCTTGTCGCTAGATGGTGAGAGATTCAGCTGTTCTCTACTCGGAAATCCAGGCACAGGTAAGTTTTGTCCCATGCGATGCACTCAAATCTAACTGGTTAAGGGAAAACGACTGTTGCCCGCATCTGGGCCAAGTTCCTCACGACAGTGGGAGCCATCTCGGGCAGCTCCTTTGAAGAGACCACAGGGTCAAAGCTGGCCAGCAAGGGTGTGCCAGGCTGTGAAAAACTGTTGGAGGATATCAAAAACGACGGCGGTGGTGTTCTCTTCATTGACGAGGCGTATCAACTATCCTCTGGAAACAACTCAGGAGGCGCCGCAGTTCTAGACTATCTCCTTGCAGAGGTTGAAAACCTTCGAGGGAAGGTCATCTTTGTCCTTGCTGGGTATAGCAAGCAGATGGAGTCTTTCTTTGCTCACAATCCTGGATTCCCAAGTCGCTTTCCGATTGAGATGAAGTTCGAAGACTATAGCGACGAAGAACTTCTCAGCATGCTTCAACTTCAGATTCATCGCAAGTACAACGGCAGAATGCAGATTGAGGATGGACCTGGCGGTCTTTACTTTCGCATTGCGTCTCGTCGGATTGGCTGCGGCCGTGGAAAAGAAGGGTTTGGCAATGCTCGTGCCGTCGAAAACTACGTCCAGTCAATGTTGGATAGACAGGCTGATCGATTGCGACTCCAAAGGCGGGCCGGTACGCAGCCAGATGACTTGCTGTTGACGCGAGAAGACATCATTGGACCCGAGCCTTCAGGTGCCTTGATAAAGAGCGAGGCATACCGGAAACTACTCCAACTGTTTGGCTTGAAGGAAGTCAAAGATATTCTCAAAGTCCTCCTAGATACAGTGAAGACAAACTACGAGAGGGAACTGGCCGAGGAAAGTCTCGTCGAGTTTTCTCTGAACCGAGTGTTTCTGGGATCTCCAGGAACTGGAAAAACAACAGTCGCCAAGCTTTTTGGACGAATTCTCGTTGATCTGGGTCTTCTGTCGAATGGAGAGGTGGTTGTTAAGACTCCAGCCGATTTTGTCGGAGGAGTGCTAGGACAGTCCGAGGCCCAGACGAAGGGAATCCTGGCGGCGACCGTCGGAAAGGTTCTGGTCATTGATGAAGCCTACGGTCTCTATGGTGGCGGAGGAGTCAATTCACCCAGCGACCCATACAAGACAGCAGTGGTCGACACGATTGTAGCCGAGGTTCAGAGTGTCCCCGGTGAAGATCGTTGTGTCCTGCTCCTTGGCTATAAGGATCAGATGGAAAACATGTTCCAGAACGTCAACCCTGGGCTCAGCCGCCGTTTCCCTCTGAGCTCTGCGTTCATGTTTGAGGACTTCGACGATCAAGCTCTGTCTCAGATTTTGGATCTGAAGCTGAAGCAATCGGCCTTCCGCGCTACCGATGAGGCTAAACGAGTTGCCCTAGAAGTCCTCAGTCGAGCCCGAAACCGTCCCAATTTTGGAAACGCAGGAGAAATCGACATTCTTCTGGGGAGAGCAAAAGAAAGTAACCAAAAGCGGTCTTCCTTGGGCAAGGTGAAGAGGCGAGGCACCCTGGAAGCCGTCGATTTTGATGAGGAATTTGACCGAGCTGAGAGAGGTGGTACGGACATCCAGAAGCTCTTCGAAGGGGAAGCCGGACGAGGCAAACTCATTGCCATGCTAGAGGGGTACCAAAGGCGTGTCAAAGCCGCCAAGATACTTGACATGGACCCAGAGATCCCTTTCAACTTCCTCTTCCGCGGACCGCCAGGGACTGGAAAATCGACAACAGCGAGAAAGATGGGCAAGGTGTACTACGACATGGGGTTTCTTGCCGGCACAGAGGTTATCGACTGCTCAGCTACAGATCTCATAGGCTCGTATGTCGGGCAGACGGGTCCAAAAGTTCAAGCACTTCTTGACAAGGCCCTGGGAAGAATCCTGCTCATCGATGAGGCTTACCGGCTTGCTGATGGACCCTTTGCCAAGGAGGCCGTCGACGAGATTGTGGACTGCATCACAAAACCAAAGTACGACAAAAAGCTCATTATCATATTGGCCGGATACGACAAGGACATCAACCACCTCTTGTCAATCAACCCAGGCATGTCGAGCCGGTTTCCTGAAACCGTTCAATTTTCCTCATTTGAGCCTGGAGACTGTATTGAGTTGATGATTGCCCAACTTGGGAAGAAAAAGAAGAAGCTTGAGTTAAACAAGAAGAAATTCGATATTTCGTGCTTGGAATCTCCCCAGGCATCTTTCATTGTGGATCTGGAGAAGAAGTTTGCGACCTTGTCAGCTCAAAATGGATGGGCCAACGCGAGGGACGTCATTGGCCTAGCTTCGGCCATGTTTCGCAACCTAGACCTGTCGTGTGAGCCACTGATCCTATCTGAAGAGGTCATTGACAAGACGTTGGACCACATGATCGATGAGCGGAGAGGTAGAATGACAAACACAAAAGATCCAGCGGGAGATGACCTTTCGATGAAGCTAGCGGATCACTTTTCAGCTCCGCCTACGATTCAGACAAACACATCGACAAAATCCCAGCAGGCCGAAGACATCAAGGACGAGCCTGCAGAAGATCCGGTAGATGACGGACCAGTTCCGAGCCACCTGGCAATCCGCGATGCCGGAGTCAGTGATGAGGTGTGGGATCAGCTACAGGCTGATAGAGAGAAAGAGGCGCGCGAGGATGCAGAGTATCGTGATCTTCTCAAGGCACAACAGACTGCGCGTGACGAAGATCGTGAGAGGATTGTACGGGAAGTTCTCGCCGAGGAGGCACGGCGAAAGAAAATCGAGGCGCAAAAGGCAAAGTTGAAGATGGCGGGCCGTTGTCCTGCAGGATTTGACTGGATCAAGCAGGCCGGCGGCTATCGCTGCGCTGGAGGATCACATTGGATCACAGAGAGCGAGCTGGGAAAGCTTTAGTTTTTTATTTCGGGTATAAATAGCCGCAAACAAAGAGGTACACGCTTTTAGGGATCTGATTCTTGTGCCGATAGATCTTCTCCAGTGTTTGAATCATGTCGTCGTTTCAATATACATCAAAGCCTTGCCCCAAACCAACTGCCCCCCAGTGTAACATGCCGTATGTAACCAGAGAAATTTATCAAGGATCTCGATGGCTTGATCCCAGCCCTCAATCCCAAGTGATTTGGCATGCTTTGCCACAAGTAGAGTGTAAACGTCCTGGAATTCTCCTCCCCAGGCGGCAATGCCACCCATGACCGACGCCCAAAGCAGAAATTGTCTTCTCGCATCCGTAAAAGCCAGCTCATCTAGAATCTCAAAATATAGCTTTTTTGTGAGTTTACTGAGGGGCCATGGATCGGAGATTGGAAATATGACGCCGTAGCTAAAAATCATTATTGCAAGAAGCTCAACCTTGTCTTGGTCGGGAGGAAGGCACAGGAGTCGGTGCTGTATATCATTGCGTAGGCGGATGAAGTAGTTCAGGTCTCCATTTTGGTAAAACTTTTGTTTAATAAGTTGGCAGCAGATCCACATGTCTGTGACGACTTCCTTCAGAGCATCATGTACGTCGAAGCTATCGGCTTCCCATGATCCAAAGAATTGAATGGCGTCACCATCTCGGGAAAGACTTGTGTAATCATACAGGTCTAACCCGGGGCGTGCCAGGCTCAAGCTTGCGCGATAGAGATCTGACAGCTTCAGGTAGTCAGGAAGTCCTGGCATGTTGCTTCCCTGCGTCATTCGATCTCGGAGGAGCTGGATCCACATGGACGCATGGGTAGTGGCGAACTGAAGTTGTCCTAGCCAGTTGAGTCCTCCAATATTTCGGACTGGCGACGAAAAGCCACCTTGGTACCTTTTTGCCACGGGTATTGATGTGGTAGACTCATTCCCTTTCAGCCCTAGGGACATTATAGCAAACAGGGTGCCGTCTGATATTGTTCCCTTTGCCAAAGATTCGCGTACAGCTTCAGCTGTCTTGTTTTGTGCAATCAGAAGGACTCGGGCGTCCTCTTGGGACTGCGTTAGGGTAAGACGTTGTGTCGCACCCCCAACTAGAGTGGCGTAGAAGACGGCGGGTTCCAAGGTGGCAGACCGGTAGAGAGCTTCGTGCAGTGGCTCCCCCTCTCGGGTCTTGACACCCAGAGTCGGCAGTATGATAGTCAACGCTGTAGCCGGGTTAGGCTAAGGCTGTGTCTCTAATGGTCTTGGATCTTACCATAGTGCCATATCCTCTGAGCATCGGCAACACATGATATAGGCTCAAGAAGATGATTGATGTTGGGAGCCCGAGGTACATCGGCTGAGTGCCGAGAGAGAGCCATAACATCTTGTGTACCGCTACCCACATATTCTACTCCAACCATATCATCCGGCAGTGCTGGACATATGTCCCCACTGACTTCGCTAGCAAGGGTCCCCGACTCCGAGCTGCCCGAAGACGAGCTGTCTCTCGAGGATGCAGTGTCATTACAAAGATGGGGCACGAGTGGTCGTGATGCAACTTGGCGGAGATGGATCTCAACACCCTGTTCTAGTGCCTGGACTTTTCCTGCCGCTGCCCGCTCTGCAGCTTTCCTCCGCCCTTAAGTCCGTCAGTTAGCTGTCGACCAATACCAGGGTGCATGAATGATGACAAGGGCAAGCCTCACTGCTTTCTCTCTGGTTCAATCGGTTTTGCAGCCTGCGTCGGAGGTTGGGATCGGCGATGCCAATCCACGTCTCGTCGTTCCCCTCCGTGGCGTCCGCTGCGGGTCCGCCTACCTCTAACATGGTGGCAACTGGCGTGAGGTTGTTCACAATCCACGCGTCTTGATGACAGAGGAGGGGTCGATGTCTCTCGCGTAGCTCTCGCGTAGCGGTCTTGGCTTACCTTTATTGCCGCCGGCGTTTGTGCTATTGCCGGGTTTTATAACGCTGTTATTTGAACGGGCTAAATGCTGACAGCGGATGAACCAATAAAATGAGCTACTCGAGAGATTGGAGTGCTGGCATCGCTCGAATCGCCGGGGCTTCCCCATTTAATTAAGTCCCGCCCTGTGCTTCGCTCGATCGATGGCAAGATAGGGCACAGAATGATCTTCAAACGTCAAGGCCTCTCCAAGTAGATGACCTATTCCTATGCTATCTGCTGTGATTTATCTTTCAATATCACCAGTCTATGGTCCTTTGTTCGACAAGGGATGCACTGGAGCAATCCCCTTTCATTGACACACAAGTCTATTTACACGAAGCCATGCCCATTCTAAACCCCCCACCACCGCACTATTTAATTGAAAGAGGTCTCTGCAATTGAAGGGACTCTGCCGGCATTGCGGAGCAGCCTGGCTATGGCCTTATTTCCTTTGCTTGTCGCGATCGATAGCGGCGTCTGGTTGAAGACATCTTTTGCATCAATGTTGGCTCTGCCGGTATTGAGGAGCAGCTTGACGATAGCCTCATGTCCTTCGCTTACAGCGATCGATAGCGGCGTCCGATGAAATGCATCTTTTGCATCGATCTCGGCTCTGCCAGTGTTCAGCAGCAGCTCGACTACACCCACATGTCCTTTTTCTGAAGCTATATACAGCGGCGTCCGCCTGTATACATTTCTTGCATCGATATTGACTCTGCCAGTATCGAGGAGCAGCTTGACCACTGCCTCATGTCCTTTTTCTGAAGCTACCCATAGCGGCGTCTGGTCAAAGCTACTTTTTCCATCGATATTGACGCTGCCGGTATTGAGGAGCAGCTTGACTATAGCCTCATTTCCGTTGCTTGCAGCTATCAATAGTGGCGTCTGACGGCGTCCATCCTCTGCGTCGATATTGACCCTGTTGGTATTGAGGAGCAGCTCAACTACAGCCACATGTCCTCGTTCTGAAGCTACCCATAGCGGCGTCCGCCTGTGTTCATTTCTTGCGTCGATGTTGACTCTGTCGGTATCGAGGAGCAGCCTGACTACAGTCTCGTACCCGTTGCTTGCGGCTATCAATAGTGGCGTTTGACCGAGTCTATCCTTGATGTCGATGTCGACTCTACCGGAATCGAGGAGCAGCTTGACTATAGCTTCATTTCCGTCGCTTGTAGCCAGTAGTAGCGGCGTTCTTCCCGAGAAATCTTTGAGATCTGCGCTACAGCCGTCACCTAACAGACATGATACTTCAACTTCCAGTCTGAAATACGTCGCCAAATGGATACCTGTCATACCCTTCGGGTTTCTTTCACTGCTGGAAAATCCATTTCGGTCTGGGACGTAGGCGGACAGTGCTTGGCCCGACGCCTCAACCTTAGCTGTGCTCTTCAGGAAGGTCACCACCAGACTGCTCAACGCCTCAGACTTTGCTTTGACCTCGCAAGACTTCGCAGATGTTTTATTCAATTTCCAAGCTCCGTAAGCATGGTGACCCCAATTTTGAGCTGCGTAGTCGTAGAGTGGGTGTGATTGCAGGCGTTGCTCAATGTCGGCGCAAACTCCGCTTTCGAAGGCATTGAATGAGAGATATGTAACGCATGTTGTCGTAATTTCCAACTCTGCGTCCCGAAACCACTTGCTCTTGGTTCGTTCAAAGTACTCCTGGGTGGTGTAGTGGACCAGCTGAACGACGCTGCTTTCTTCGTTGATGATGACTAGTCCAGCACAAAGAGATACCAGGAGTTTAGTAGCTGGAAGGAAATCTGGATCCAAGACTGCTGTGCCCTTCTGAACAGCAAGAGCATGTCGGAGCTCCAGTGTACCAAGGGGTCTTTTTGAGTGGATAATCCATGCTAGAATTTGCTTGGCGAAGCGTGCGACCTCATGCTCTTGATCTGCAATTCTTCCCATGGCCTGATCGTAGGTTTTGTCCAATCCTGCCATTCCCTTGCCGAGCTTCTGTAAGGCTTGTTTCAAATGCCCCTTCGTGAATTTGGACATAAGGGTATCTGCGTGCAGCCTCGCGAGTAGAAACCTGAGTTCTACGTGAGTATAGTCCTACTTTCAGATTCAACCACGTATAACTTACATTCCGTCACTAGCTTCAAGAACTCCCTTGACGATCATCTCTTGCATCTCATTGTCGATCGTTTCGGATTTTTGGAGGGAGATTTTGGCATTCAGATAGTTAGTAATATCTTCATCAATCGCGGAGATCGTCCGAGAAAGCCCTTTGCTAAAATAGCTTGAAATCTCTGTGCTGGGTCTGGAAGTAGCAAATATATTTGTTGGAGCTTCGTCTCGAAGTTTGAAAATGTGTTTGAGGAATCTTGTGAGGGTGTTGTCGGATGTCCGACATTCGTCGAGTGCGTCAATGACAATGAAGACTCTCGAATACATAGCAACAACAGAATCGAGAGTCAATGAGATCTTCTCAAATGATGGTCTTGTTTGGCTTTTCTGGCATGTGTCGTAAATAGCTTTCACGCTTTCAGGTAGTGAAGGCTTTCTCCGAGCTAGCTGCTTCAAAAGGCTCGCTAGTAAGTCATCGGCAATCTGGCTCTCATGTTGTCGGTGGTTAAAATAGATATACGCAATGCCAATGGTTTGGTCATCTTGAAACCTCGAATAGAGATCGTCAATCACGCTTGCTGACATGATTGTCTTGCCCGCTCCAGGAATACCGGGACAAAACAGGGTCTGGTTCTCTGTTTTCACCCACGCTTGGAACTCGTCCGACTCCAAAAACCATTGGCCAGTTCCTGGTTGCCGTTGGCGGATGAAGTCGTTCTGCTGAGCGCCGAAGTCAGTTTCCGTAAGCCATTTTAAGATGTTTTGATCCTGCTGAGCATGTTGCCCAGAGACAAGTTTGTGGACTTGTCTTTTGACGTCCTCAACTCCTTCTTTCACCTCTACCATACATAATTAGTATTTCCAATCAGTGCGGTTCTTGGTTCATCTTTAACTGACCAAAGACAATGTCCGTAATTCTCTTCTCAGCCTCAATTCTACTTGGAGCAATTCGACGTAGTAGATCCTTCGCATATGCAGCTGCCGCCATTGCTGCATAACCCTGCCAATCTTTATTCTTATGTGAATCTGAGTAGTCGCAAATACCTCGAATAACCAGACAGGGAAAATGATTCATCAGCCCTGATGCCTCCATTTCAAAACAGAGGATATTATGTTCAGCTGTGAGTTTATCGCGAATTGTGGCATCCTTCATCAGTTGATTTGCGGATGCGATCCTTCCATAATGAATCATCGGATCATCATCTTCGTCAGTTCTTTCAGGTCGTACCATCAGGTTAGACTGATCCCCACCACAGGACACTGAACAGACAGCCCCCTTATCGATGGGATGCGTGATGTTACTCTTGTAGAGTCTATCGTTACTCTTTTCTGGCCGCTTATATTTCTTTCGCAGGCGAGGTTTTATGGCAAACACATTGGTGATATCCTCTTCGATCGTATGGCCATTCCCTTCATACTGAGCCTTCAGCCCATTGAGAGCTGTCCGCAGGACTACAGGGGACTGGTTGAGGGACCCAGTTATTCGAAAGTCCTGGTCTTGGATTGTCTTGCCAAAGTCATATTGTAGAACGCTGCTCTGGCCATTGGGCGAAGCATTGACTACAATATCACCCAAGCGAATGTCATTTCTTAGACTTGGCGCGCCGCCACCGATACCTACCATAAGCCCGATCCTCACATTAGGGAAGCTATGGAGCATGTCTCTTGCAACTGCTGCTGCTGAGGATGTACCATATTCCCCATCGGGCAGGATAGCGATGACAACGTTGTGTCTCCCAATTCGACCCAATGTGTAGTCGTTGTTATCGTTCGGGGAGATAGATTCGGGTCCATCATGTCTTTCATCCAAGAAGGCTTCAGCCGCAACGCGTTCGGTGCTAATGGTGCAGATCCAGCCGATCGCGTAATCTTTGGGGTTGGACATGGCTGAGTGTAGGTCAAATCCAGGATCTGATACGACAGAGCGTATCTGAAGACTTCATTGACGGGGTTGGAACAAGAGGGATAGTGGTGAGATGGTAGAATGGTGATATCAGAGCCAGACGTTGAGGTTTCTTGCCGTCAGCCCTGTGCAGCTGACGGGAATAAACCATGCAGCAATTGCTGCGTCTCGCAATGTCACCACGTGATCCATGAGCCTGTCAGATATTTGCCCTAATAGGGATGTGATGAAATAACCGAGGATTCTCTTTCTACTCAATTCGGATAATCAGATAGATCCTTGCTCGTAAAGGATGCCATAAATATATAGATGCCGTTTCAGGCCAAATTCTAGCGGCAAATTGTGTTTCTTACTATACCCCAGCGTAGGACGTACAGCTAAGTGAGAGACAACTTTAGAGCCAAGCATTGGTCTCGATCGAATAACACTGCGCATGATGTATCACTCAGGGAATATGTTCTAAATGAGACTAATAAAAAAGTGCTTAGTAGGGCCGCGTCGTGATTCTGATGGAGGCGTAACGATCCCCATGTTCTCACAAATCCAAGTCCTTGTCGCTGAGAATAGTGCTAACGACTTCGGCTACTGGCCCGGTAATACAAAGTTCCATGCCCTTCTCTATGGCAGTTAAAGGCTTTTTCTTAAGACGGCAGGTTGTAGTTGGTCCCCGAATTCTACCCTTTCCTAGCATCGCGCCGTCGAATATGAGATGCGTCGGCATCCGCCGCCGAGCTAACACCCATCAAGACCCATTTTCGGCAAAATGACTCGTTTGCCGAGAGGCCTGTGAGCAAACAGATTGTAAGAATGGGCCCCAAATAGCACAACCCGGCCAATAGCCTGGATCCTTCATTACGAGATACAGCCTCAGAATTTTTGAGATAATGTGCCGATCAAGTCGGCTGTTTCCTCCTTCTCGTTTTTTCTCAATCGGCGACATGGTGAAGATCGGCCAAAATTTAAACCTCCGAACTTTTTTCCGTGTATTTAAGTAGTAGAATCATGAATCTCTGCTTTTTCGCAATAAACAACTTCATTCTACTCATTAAAAATTGTTTCCCTTAAACGGAAATCCTGCAGAGACTTGAGAATGGCTGTTGAAAGTATCAACGCCCATGTGGCCCCTCCGACTTGGACAATCGACAATGTCTCAGCAAAGGGTGTGCCTTATTACACTCCTGTGCAAGAACCTGCTTCGGGTACGGCGAGAGGCATGAAGAAAGACGGGGAGTTGCCGAAGTTGTTCACGCCGCTTACCATTCGTGGCCTGACGTTCCAAAACCGACTGTTCTTGGCCCCTCTCTGCCAATATTCCGCCAAGGACGGTTACGCTACGGACTGGCACCTTACGCATCTCGGCGGAATCATCCAGCGAGGTCCTGGCCTGGCTCTCATGGAGTCGACTGCTGTTCAAAAAGAGGGTCGCATCACTCCCCACGATATTGGCTTATGGGAAGACGGGCAGATTGAGCCTCTGAAAAGGATCATCGACTTTGCTCACAGCCAAAACCAGAAAATTGGGATCCAGCTGAGCCATGCAGGGAGGAAATCAAGCACCGTTCCCCCGTTTCTGCATATGAATGCAACTGCAACCGAGGAAGTTGGTGGTTGGCCGAACAGCGTCTACGCGCCCTCTGCGATTCCCTTCAACGATGCGTACCCTCAACCGAAAGAGATGACCATCGACAACATCAACGACTTCAAGGTTGCATTTGTTGAGGCAGCCAAGAGGGCAGTCAGAGCCGGTTTCGACGTTGTAGAAATCCACGCGGCTCACGGTTACCTCATTCACCAGTTTCTCAGCCCCATTAGCAACCAGCGCAAGGATCAGTACGGCGGAAGCTGGGAGAACCGCACCAGATTGGTTCTGGAGATCACGGATCTCGTGAGAGAAGCTATCCCCGAAGATATGCCTCTGTTTGTCAGGATCAGCGCGACTGATTGGTTTGACAACCTCAAGGACGAGTTTCCAGAAAGCTGGACGGTGAAGGACTCCTGCAAATTGGCACCACTTCTCGCCGAACGAGGTGTTGATTTCCTCGACGTCAGCTCGGGCGGCATCCACCCCAAGCAGTCGACCAGCATCAAGTCAGGCCCTGGATACCAGGCCCCTTTCGCATTGGAGATCCTGGAGGCTGCCAGAGGCAAGATGGTCGTTTCAGCGGTGGGAGGCATCAGCACGGGGAAGTTGGCAGAAGAGCTCTTGCAGCAGGGCCTTGATGTCATCATGTGTGGACGATGGTTCCAGAAGAACCCAGGGCTCGTGTATGCCTATGGAGACGAATTAGGGGTGGATGTCAAGATGGCCAACCAGATCGGATGGGGCTTCAGTGGTCGAGGACGAAAGAGAGAGTGAGGAGTCGTGAAAAATACGATCACTAAGTTCGTGGAAAGGTTCTCGCGCGGTTCTTGGAAGGTCAAACCCCCAGTAAATTGAATTAGTTTCCAAAATTCTTGTTAAAATTGTAGACGATTTCTTTTTTATTTGATCAAATTTACGAAAGTGTATTCACTTGACCAAGTCACCTTCAGGTCTTTTTTTGCCCCAGGATATATCTAAATGGGAAGAGAATTTTCCGTTCTGAACGCTTATGGGGACCATCTTTCTTCTGGTCACTGGCGAGGAATGGCCCAAGGCTAGCAAGATCATGACCGAGCTGAGCGAGGTTTGGTACTATCCTATTACTTGAATCTACCGGGAACCATTGGGTGTTGATTCGGTCCTTACGGATCCTTGCATCTTTGACCTCAAATACTGGCTGAGCGGGATGACTGGCTGACAGTCTTCTTCACGCAGGAGGTTTCTGTCACTGAAGTGCGGCTCTCTAACACATATTGCCGAGGGTACCACTGTTTGGGGTAGGTGGGAGATGGCTCGACTCGGCCGTGTCTCATTCCTCCCTCGGGAAGCCATGTCGTATTCGCCCCTGCACCAATCGACGGATCTGGAGACCAACACAGTATTTGTGATAAAATCACGTAATTGGCGCCCTTTTGGACCCTTAGATCTAAGGCGCATATACTTTAGCACTGAGCATTAGTCTAAGCGATGGAGTCCTTAGTCTTTTCTTCGTCGTTGGAATGCGGGATGCCTGTGGGAGTTAGCCCAACATCATGTGCCGCTGGCGCGTCACGGACGCTCGGATGGCAGTAAGCATAAATAGGGCTTAAATTGTAACTTTGAGCACGGTCTAGCTTACTTGGAATGACCCAAAATAGTACTACTGGCTAAGAATGATGGTGGTGGTTTGAGACCTTCTATTGGCGGCGTCTCCTGAATGCTACGTCAGAGATTTGGGCATCATCACATCTACGTAATTTCGAAGCCCAAAGTAGAAAGCTCGTTCCACTTCATTCTGTAATTTCGTATATTTTATCCCGATAATGGACCAAAACGGCCTCTAGGTTCAAAATCCAGAGACGGAAAAGAATGGAATGCCCCAAGTAGGCAACATTAACCAGCCCTTTTCAAGCTCTTTGCCAACTTGCAGTGACACTTTCCTCTGCTCAAATCAGTCACCGCCATGATATCTTCCCGGATGACCCAAGCTGCACTGCGCCAAATTGTTACAGGCAGATCCCCATGCAATCAGCACCACCCTTCTTCGGATCGCATCCATCGTGAAGAACATCGTAGCAGTAAAGCCCATACGGACACTGAAATCCCGCGAATCCACCGCACGTGCGTTGTCTTTTGGAGATACAAATTCCTGGCGCGTCGCAAGCCATGCCGCAGCTGTCCGGGAATCGAGGGTCATCTTTACAGACGGTGCCCCTTGGGCAGGACGGCGCGGGGGCGGGCGTGAAGCCGCCGCAGCTGCGGTAGTTGTTCTTGAAATGGCATGTCCCAGCACAGCGTTTCAGGTTTTTGCACGACTTTGCGTTGGGGATGCAGACTGTGTCTTGCGGACAGGGTGCAATCTTGAAGCCGCATGGGCGTCCGGTGCTTGGCCCAACGCCTCCTTTGGCCGCTGCGAAGCTGATCAGGCCAAGGGCAGTCGCCGTAATAAAGTTCTTGAGGAGCATGTTGGGTTTGGTAGTTTGAGCGTGGTGAAGACGGAGTGTGTGTCGATGATGGACGATGAGTCTGGCATAGAGGCGGTTTTATAAGAGAAGGGAAATCGATGCTTGGCAGCAGGCAGTCGCATTCTCAACATTTTATCATTCCAACTTGATGGCCTTAAAGATATTGGTCACCCAAACACGGGTAAGCTAAAGTTAATTCGAGACCTTGAATACGAGAAAAAGCAACATCGGGCCAATAGCCTTGTGGGATGGCGTCCACAGGGTCAGGTCAAAGCTAAATCACCTCTCTGAGACGGTATATCGTCATTGACTATCAAGTCATGGTAAGCCAACGGGTCGATTATCCCTCCGTCGGTCTCGGCCGCCACTAGAGCATCCAAAATTAGCACTAGGCTTAGGCTATTGTGACCCTGCATATTCCCCGCCATTTGCTGTCGGAGGTGATCTGCACTGTCAAAATTGACATGACCAATGAACAATGTTGTATACACAGGCACTGGAATGAAACTCAGACTCCAGCGCAGCACGGAAATCTTCCGTGCTGTCTACTCTTGCACACGTGGACCAACCACCCCTTCGTTCACCCCTCCATTAACGAGATGAAGCGGTGTGGTCGGAATTTATCTTCGGCCGATCGCTCGCACTAGAGGTCCCCGAAAAGTGACGGCGGTCTTGGCGATCTTGAGGATATCGGTGTAATCTTGCCGCATCGAGGAAACCCTACTGATGCAGCCGGTTCGTGAGTACCGTATGTACTCGGTAAATTGGTACAAAAATTCCGCCCCACCTTACTGCAGCTTATCAGTCCACTAAGAGTTATCGGGATGACCAGAGCCAACCACTAGAGAGTAAAGCTGCAGAATTTGCGGGGTCGGGCTGCATAAGTGGGCCAGAAATTTTGTACCAATTCACCGAGTTCATACGGTATTGGAGCGACTCAGCGGTTATCATGGCAACCAGAAAGCATTCAATCAATGTTCAAATTTCATGACTAACCCCCCCTTTCTCTCTCTTTCGCTCAAGATCTTACATTGAAGGGCTTCGAGATCGGTTGGCTCGCCGCAAGTGTTGCAACATCTCCGAGTCATCCAGGTCGGTGTGGGTCATCAAGCTTGACGATGGTTAACCTTGATAAATGAAAAATAATCTCTCAAGGTTACGGTTTCGATATAAATATTCCATCGGTAGTCCAATTCGTAGCCCAATGCTCTCACACATCTATCTACATAGGAAC
This sequence comes from Ilyonectria robusta, assembly GCF_021365365.1. Classification (NCBI taxonomy): domain Eukaryota; kingdom Fungi; phylum Ascomycota; class Sordariomycetes; order Hypocreales; family Nectriaceae; genus Ilyonectria; species Ilyonectria robusta. The sequence goes on from NW_025764448.1 coordinate 649,552, forward strand.
GCAAATTGGCTAGGAACCATCCGCCTCCACACCATCCACCTACCACACCATCCACCTGCCATATCATCCACCTACCACACCATCTACTTACCACACCATTCCCACGTCTTTCACAAGACTAAATAATCATGTCATATTCGTTCCACCGCTTTCTCGACCTCCCTTGGGAGCTGAGAGAGATGATTTGGAAATACGCGATCCGTCCAGCCCGCCCAGGAGTTCAAGTCTTCTCCGTTTACAACTATGACGAGGAGAAGAATGACACCAATACGATGAACGATGTTGGACTCAATCCTACACGAAACACTTATATCCGCCTTTCAGCTCCGAAATGGGGGCCAAGATCCATTGGCGATAAATTCCGTGACCCAAAAGTCACTGCTTCATGGACCCACAACAACCCATCAACATGCCTTACTGACGGAGGACTCTGGACGGCCTGTGAGGAATCGAGACTCATAATAAAAAGCGAGTTCCAAAGTCTGGAATGGAAAACGGCCTGGAAACCCCATTGCTCCGGATGGCGCGATTTCTACAACCGGGATAAGCCAATCTCGGTAACAAGCTATTACAAGGGCGAGGAGTCGTTGGAAAATCACTATTTCACCATTTTCCCGAACCATGACCTCTTTTACTTGCAGCCACACAACCTTAGAACTCTTGACTGGAGCCAAATTGCCTTCGACCTCTCATTGGGCCCATACTGGTTGGGAGGAGAAGGCATGGATAACGTCGCTCTGGAATTTGATCCGAATTGGGTCCTTGAAGTCGAAAAGGCTGGGCCTGACGACCGCGAAATCGAAATAGTGGACGTTTTAGCCACTGCGGCCATCGAAGGAGCTGATGAGGGCCACATCTGCACAATTTGGCTCATTGATTACGGCATCAAACGAAATCCCGAAGCGCCTCTGCCTGCGGAACGGGGACTAGATGCGACGTTTCACCAAGGTGATCGCCGTTTTGTCGACGTACGAAGTCCCAGATCACATTCAGAAACACCTGCGTGGAATGAGTATTATGAGCTGGATGGATGTTCCATTTCTTGTCGTTCGTTTATTCGTCAAATTGAACTGGAGATTGAGAGCAGGGGATATAGACAAAACTTGAACGGTACAGACCAGTCCCTTGAAAGGATTGCTGAGTTTAGAGTTCTAGCGTGCGAGTACAACTAAGACATCCGAGCTGGGTTTTGGTATAATTGCAATATTAAGTAGTCTTGGACGAGTGTGAAACAGTCCCAAATACAAGTAGCTGTTCAGAAAATTGGTTATGCATAGTTAAACTAGACTTCTACAACCAGAAGTCAAGATAGTCGTCAAGTTGTCCCCCAGTTGTAGGTAAATTCGTCGCCCCGCGTTTCCAAAGAAGTAATACACCAGGTTTGGGGGCTTATACTAACCTAAAGGTTTATGATATTATGTTCTTATTTTATTTCACTTATATCCTTATCTTAGGTTGGAATTATTGCCTAAGGGAATGGAACTGGCATCTACCTACCTAAGGACTTGATAGGTCCAAGTCGGATGCCTGAGGATGCCCCCGAACTCCCTCCCTCTCCTCACAATGCCTGCCGAATAAAAGAAGCCATGCCGAGTCACGTGTGGTCTCGCCTCGGTACCTTAGGCACCAGGTTCAACTCAATTTCTTCCCTCAGAAACAACCACACCTGCTCAGAGCATTCTTGTTGCTCGGGCTAACCTCCTCAATTCAACCTTACCTCATCTCCAGCCTGAACAAAGCCGGCACCTCTCCCATCGCTGTTCCTCCGCCGAACCGGAACCATGACTGCATCGAGCGCGGCATCGTCAACGACATGAAACGTCACCCGCGAGGGTTCGCAGCCCGGGGACAGATCCCACGAAGGAAGAGCCAACATGGCACACAATGACTGGTGCAAAGCGAGCCTGCACGTATCACAAAGTCCACGTCGCTAATCTGAGGCAGCCGACGAGATTTCGATCACGAGCATGTGGAGTCCCCGGTGGACGTTGGGTTCACCAGAAGGGCAGAAACTACGAGTCACCAGTCATGAGATCGAAGGTGCTACTGCATCTTCCAGAATCCATCGAAGGTGAGTGACTGATTTCCGATCGTCCGTTCTCCTCCTTCAGCTAGAGAACAGGAGAGCCTGAGATGATCATTTTTCAGTCGCTAATATTGACTCACTTAGAAACGCAATTTTGTATCTTGAAACCATTCTCGTTGGTGCACGCCACAATCGGCCATGTCACTGACGTTCAGGTACAGCGCTCTAGGCCGTAAGTGTGCTCCTTGGCTGCTATTGTACAGAAGTAAGACTGACCCTCTACAGAAAGCGGCGAACAATACCGCGGTATGGTAATCATTCCCAGATCTCTACGAATTGACTCGCTAACTAGGTTCTCTGTGAAGATCTGGCGCCGTCGTGCGAAGGTAGGCCGCCCTAGATAACAAAAGAGCATATATTAACATCTATCAGGAGCACACGACGACAGAGGACGATGCCCTCGAAGCCGAGGTAATTTAATGTGTCTAAATCTTAGTCTAATTGTGCTAATCCACACCTAGGCGCTCATCGCAACTGCCAAGGGAGAAGGGCCGGAGACACCACATCTCGACCGCATCAGCTCCATGTGCACAACTGCAGGAGTTCCAAGGCAGCTCCACTTGGATGCCATCAGGACCTCGTCCGAGCGAAACGAAGCTGCTCACTATCCACCACCACGCTTCGAGGACCATCACACTGGTGGGGTTGTGGATTGGGACGCCATTTCCGCCGCCTGTAAGGAGCGGAAAACGACTGTCGAGGACGACTTCGAAAATGGGACGCTTACCGAAGCCCAGAAGGATTTCTTTCTACAAGCCATAGACATGTGGCTGGAATTGCGCGTGTCTTGGTCGGAGGATGATGGCTTGAAACCGACGGAAGCAGGCGATCCACTCGCTGCAACACTCAAGACCACGCTCGGGAAGAAGGGAAAGGAGGGTGCAGCACCAGCAAGACCACCCGTCCCACCACCAAGCCCATACGTTGAGGGAAAGTGGGATGATTTGGAGACCAGCACATAACGTCGGATTACGGCTGTGTCGTGGAGGACGTGCGATGGACCCGGCAGTTTACTGTGGGTTCAGTCTGACCCGCAATCGCGGAGTGGTGACCGGAGTTCGGGCTGAATTAAGCTGAGCGATGGATCGTCGGCGTAGGCTGGGTTTCGACCCATAGCACACAATCAATTCCCAGATAAACGGGGGCCGGCTCCTGCTATCCTACGGAAGAGGAGCCGGTCGGGCGGCGAAGTCGGCCTCTGCAACCTCCACGTGGTGCCGCCTGGGAACCTGGCTTGAACGCGGCCAGAGCCAGTGCAGAGACGCAACGGAATCTCTCATGCATCTGATCTGATGCTCGAACCCTTGCGGGAGAGGTAAGGATGCAACCCTGTCCCATCACTACTTGTTGGGGGCTTGTCTTCATAATATTGACTGGTTTAGAAGCGAAATTTTGTATCTTGAAACCATTCTCGTTGGTGCACGCAACCAATGCGGCCATGTCAGTGACGTCCATGTCGTCGGCGATGTCGGCAGTTTCGGGGACTGTAGGCAAATATCAATGGCACCCACTAGCACTGTATACTTACTCGATTCGCAGAAGTCCGTGGAGCCATCGGCTCCAGTCGAAACAAAGGTAGGGCATGATTCCATATTTGCAACTCCTCATGATTTGCCTCTCCCAACACAATCTTCTGCATTTGGACTCTGGCTAATTACAGAAATTGCTAGGCGAAGCCTAAGGTCGGTACTTGTACTGCCTCTTTTAATCCGGCGTGCTAACATGTGGAATGCTAGCCTTTCACCTACGAAGTAAGTGAGCGAGGACAGCGCAGTCAGTGTGCGATTCAACTAAAAATTTCCTTGCCCAGCACGCCATGGAAAAGGTCAAGGTACGTAGCGCTCAAAATATACGCATGTGTTGTACTAGTTACTTAATTTGTGTAGTTCCATGAAGCCGAGGTCCTTGTTCGTACTATCCCTTCGCCGATGTGCTTTATTGAGTGTCACTAATTATGTGCAAATTATAGGGCCATGTCAAGGAGATCAAGGTAATTCCTGCCAACAATCCACAGCTGAGGCGCCATGATCATCAATCGCTAACACATGATATTTTGTAGCGCCTGAAGGTGCTCCAGGCCGTAAGTATGCTCCTTGGCTGCTATTCTACAGAGGCCAGGCTGACGTCCCACAGAAGGCGGCTACCAATACCGCGGTATAGAAATCATTCCCAGATCTCTATGAATTGACTCGCTAACTAGGTTCTCTGTGAAGACCTGGCGTCGTCGAGCCAAGGTAGGTCGAGCTAGATCACGAAAGGGTATATATTGACATCTATCAGGAGTACACGACGACGGAGGACGATGCCCTACACCGTCAAGATTGAATTCAATTCCAATGACGCTAGTCCATATCCAGGCTCCCATCGCAGCAGCTGCAGAGGTATGGGCCCTTGCTCCGAGGTCTCTGGGACCAGAACTAACCATGCACAGGCGCATGCGGCGACCCTAAATTAATGCGATACGATTTGGTTCCGTTCCGACGACGTCCACAAGTTCATGCTACTCGGGCGGGACGTGTTCCTGGCTGCCGGTGCATCGTCAAAGCAACTTGTCGGACCTTCCAGGGAGGCGGAGATGAGAGACAGGCGCGGGGAACGTTGGGGAGGGGAGAGGTTGCACTAAAATTAAGATGCTAAATGCTAAAGAATTATCAAGGGTCATAAGCAATTATAAAAAGTGCCTGTAGTCCTAAAGGTTAGGCGGTCAATGTGCTAAGAAGTAAGGGCTAAATGTACTAAAAGGACATCGGGCATTTGCAGCTCTTGCGGATGGGCAGATGTGCTGTCAACACGCTGGGTTTTAACATGCGGTATTGGGGATGAGAATCGTGTCTGGGTGGTAGTTGGGGGTTGGAGGTTATGACATCGTGCAAATTTGGGTATGGTACACTTCCTGAATTGAGTGGACTGCAGTTACTACGTCCAGGTTGAGTTGATCTAGCTGCGGAAGCCAGCATCGCCCTACGACAGCCAGGGCAATCCATCGGATATCGGACAGCGCCAATGACATCAATATGGTTGCTGGCACTGGATCCAGAAGCCACTCGATTCACGACATGTCGTCCCATGCGACCAAGATGGCGTCAAATCTCCAGGCTCGGCATCGGAACAAGTTTTAGAGTAGCTCAATGGTGCCGGAATGCCGTATCGTCGACCCCACATGTCGGTATCCCATCTGCTCCGGTCCGAGATTCCATTTATAAGCCGGTTGGGGGTGGATTACGCTAGCAACGGCGGAACCAGATCCACGCGGATGGGATGGAAAATGATCCCCTGCTTGGTAAGTATAAACTTGGCATTCGCCAGATGCTCGCCAAGCCGTTCTACAGCTTCCACTATTCCACTAGATCTAGCCTCTTCAAGACTCTCACAATGACCAAGTTCACCGTCAACGTCACCTCGGACACGGTGTGTCCCTGGTGCTTCGTCGGCCGCCGGCAACTCCAGTTGGCCGAGCAGATCTGGAAGCAACGATACCCCGATTCCAACGACACTTTTGTTGTGAGCTACAGCCCGTTCCAGCTGAACCCGAATGGACCGAGGGGCCCGGGGTCCAGCATATCCAAGGAGCGATTCTATGCGGAGAGGTTCGGCGCGGAGCGGGCGCAGATGATGCACCAGCGCCTCAAGGGCATTGGAGAGGCAGTGGGCATCAACTTCAAGTTTGGCGGGCAGACCGGCAGCTCAAGAGACTCGCACCGTCTGGTCCGCTTGGCCAAGAAGTATGGGCACGAGGCCGAGGGCAAGACCATCGACGGGCTCTTCGCCGCCTACTTCGAGAAGGAGCGCGACATCACGGCCTATGACACACTCCAGGGCATCGCGGCCGACGCGGGCATCCCCGAGGAGGAGTTCCAGAAGGCCATTGTTGAGAGCGACGAGGGTGGCGCGGAGGTCGACAACGCTGCCAAGCAGGCGAGGATGGATGGCGTATCCGGCGTCCCGGACTATGTGGTTCAGGGCCAGTTCAGGCTGGAGGGCGCAAACGATCCGATGAACTTCATTCGGGTGTTCGAGAAGGTTAAGGCGAAGGAAGCGCAGACTGGTGCGGCGAACTAACGGGGGCGGGAATTATCGCACATCTGTGAACTGTCACTCGACATTTCATCTGCGCTTTTCTGCTGATCGGAAGTACACTTCGGTGCGCTTCTCAAGCACCCCTTCCCATAGTCTCTGGCCTTGAAACCCGGGCAGATAGAACAATAAACCAAGCTCCTGGCTTGTCCACCAACTCGCTCTGTCCATGTTTCCGGAGCCCAGTACGAGATACTCATCATCCACCAACGTCATCTTGAAATGGCTCACGACGGGTTCATCTTCCATGTCGGACCTGGTGTCCAAATGCTTGTAGTAGAGAATTTCGAGGTTGCCAGGTTGGACCTGTTGGGATTCTGGGTCCGCCGGCCGTGGCTGTTGCAAGAGGGCCTGGTATCTCTGAACAAACCGACGCAGACACCAAGCCGTGGTGGTGCCCGCAGTGACGAGCTGCTCGATGAGCATCATGCCTTTACTTGTTCGGATCTGGACGTCCACGCCACGAGCAAGCGCATCTAGGAGAGCCTCGACTACCGGCCACGAGGTCACGTTGGGAGTGAGAATGGTAATTTGTTGTCGCGCATTAGCGAAGAGGGTAAGCAATGCTGCGTTGAGAGGTGTCATGGGTGGGTTGGTCTGCGAGAGGAAGGGGAAGAATGAGAATCTGGGGTTGCGATGATGCGAAGATGGAAGAAAGATTGTGGGGGCGGGTTCCTCGCTGTGGAAGGTGATGGACTGAGTTGCTGAAGTGTCGTCACCATTGTTGATGGGAGATTCACTTGTTGAAGGATGCAGTGCGTGATTGCCCTCAGCGAGAGCATAAATTTCCGAGTTGTCCGTCGCTTGAAGGCCATGGGCCGAATCCGAATCGTTTCCAGAGCCCCAGACTCGCTCATGGAAGGCGACCAGCTGCTTCACAATGTCGCCTTCGACCGCGATGCATCCTTCGAACCACTTCTCCCAGCTCACATTGCAGCTGGGAACCCAGGCCTTGGCGCCATCGGCAATGACGAACTTGGGGTGCATGACACTGAACGGGGTGAAGAAGATACTCTTGACTGTTAGCTCAATGCCAGCTTTAACCAGCACGTCTTCATCTGGGAGACCCAGCTCAGACCATCGCGACGCAGGATAGACGTATCCATTCCGAGATGACGTGTGGAACAGCTTCTGAAAGAGACCGTGAGACGAAAACCCAATGGAGATGCGAAGGGGAGACGCGGAGTTGGCCTGGGCGCGCGTCGCCGCAAGCTGCAGAAGCGTCGCGCGGATGGAATCCAAGGATGGGGACGCGGCCCAGTAGCAGGTGATGAACTGGACGGAGTGTTTGGCGGTGAGGATTGCGGGCAGCAGAGCGCGAGTGTAGATGGAATGGCCGGTCCCTACATACAGAGCCCTGGGGAGACTCGTGGTGATGAGCGAGTCGATGTCGTTGACGTGGTGGTTGGGGAAGTCATGTTGTTGCTGGTCGTGGTGAGCCTCGAGCAGCTCTCGCCAAGGCTGCACGAAAGACGAGGGGAACTCGCTAGCCGCGGACATAGCTTCGGGGGATTTAAGTAAGGATGGCTTCAGTGAGAATCGGTAGTCATGCTGACGGGCGTTATAGAGGAGGATGAGAGATGGAGGTTGGGGTTGGAAACTTGGACGAGAGAGTTGGCAGCCAGGCTGACGCGGCCAATGGGAGGCGGTGCTGGCGCATCATGGCGCGGTACTCCACTGAGAGTGTATGCAGTCACGCAGCATAGCGTCATAACAACTGATTCGGGGCTGGAATACACGTTGCATAAATGCGTGGGTGATGGATTGAGTGTGAGAGAGTATGGACATGTGGCAATTGGTGACTTTGAGCTGAGGCTGGTCAATATGCAGTGGCCAAGCTGCCGCTCGTGGTCAACTCGTAGTCAAATTACAGTGGCCAAGCTGCAGTGAGGTCTACAGTGGGTGGGTGCACTGGGTCTGTCCACTAACGAGTAACGACAGTGCGGGTTGACATGACATGGCACAACACGTTTGACAGAAGATCTAACATCAAGTGGCCAACACCACACTCTCTAATAAAGACTGATAAAACGCATCTCCTCCTCTAAGATCTCTCCCTCTCTCCCCTTGATTAAAAGACATCCCAGCCAAGACGAAAGACTGTCGAGGACAGATAAGGTAAGCCTATCAACGCCTCGGGCTCACCGCCTTTAAGCTGTCCCGGGCAGAATCCCCCCACTACGGTAGACTAAGCGTGGTCCGTAAGTGTGCTCCGTAGCTCATTGCGCCTCCTATCCCAACTAACCTCCAAGAACTCGGTTCGCCATACCCCCCGACAATTTCCCTCTCGCCATCGCATCACCAGCCTCGACGCGCCCGCCTCCTCCTCCTGTCCGCCGCTACCCCCTCCCGCCCGCGACCATGCTGTCCGGCGTCCTCGTCTTCAACCAAAAGGGCGAGAACCTCATCTTCCGCGCCTTCCGCAACGACTGCCGCCCCCGCCTCGCCGACGTCTTCCGCATCCAGGTCATCAGCAACTCGCAGGTGCGCTCGCCCATCCTCACCCTCGGGAGTACCACCTTCAGCCATGTCAAGCACGAGAACATCTACCTGGTGGCCATCACCAAGAGCAACGCCAATGCCGCCCTGGTCTTTGAGTTCCTGTACCGCCTGATCCAGCTGGGTCGGGGGTACTTTGGCAAGTTTGACGAGGAGGCTGTCAAGAACAACTTTGTGCTTGTGTACGAGCTGCTCGATGGTCAGTTGGCGACTCTAGATTTACCCTTCCTCCCGTACTAACTTCTTCTCTCCAGAAATTATCGACTTTGGATACCCCCAAAACACAGAGACCGACACCCTCAAAATGTACATCACCACCGAAGGCGTCAAGTCTGAATCCCGCCGCGAGGACACGTCCAAGATCACCATGCAGGCCACCGGAGCCCTCTCCTGGCGCAAAGCAGACGTAAAGTACCGTAAGAACGAGGCTTTCGTCGACGTCATCGAGGATGTCAACCTGCTCATGTCGGCCACGGGCGCCGTCCTCCGCGCCGACGTCACCGGCCAGATCGTCATGCGCGCCTACCTCTCCGGCACCCCCGAGTGCAAGTTCGGCCTCAACGACCGCCTCCTCCTGGACAACGACGGCCTGCTCAGCCTTCCTAGCGGGAACCGCATGGGCACCAAGGCCACCAAGGCCGCCGCCGGCAGCGTCACCCTCGAGGACTGCCAGTTCCACCAGTGCGTCAAGCTGGGCAAGTTTGACAGCGACCGCATCATCAGCTTCGTGCCCCCGGACGGCGAGTTTGAGCTGATGCGGTACCGCGCCACGGAAAACGTCAACCTGCCCTTCAAGGTCCACGCCATTGTCAACGAGGTCGGCCGCTCCAAGGTCGAGTACAGCATCGGCATCAAGGCCAACTTTGGCTCCAAGCTCTTCGCGACCAACGTCATCGTCAAGATCCCGACGCCCCTGAACACGGCCAAAATCACCGAGCGCTGCACCCAGGGCAAGGCCAAGTACGAGCCCAGTGAGAACAACATCATCTGGAAGATTGGCCGATTCACGGGCCAGAGCGAGTACGTCCTCAGCGCAGAGGCCATCCTGACCAGCATGACCAACCAACGGGCGTGGAGCCGGCCGCCCCTGAGCTTGAACTTTAGCCTGCTCATGTTTACGAGCTCGGGCTTGCTGGTGCGATATCTCAAGGTGTTTGAGAAGAGTAATTATTCCAGCGTCAAGTGGGTGCGGTACATGACGAGAGCTGGCTCGTATGAGATACGGTGAGTAGCCCGGTGGTTTTTGACTGCGAGACTCGAGCTAACATGTGGCAGATTTTAACACCAAGTGGTTAGTGGTTCACGATGGGCGGCAGAGCATGTACGAAGTAATGGCGTTTCGGTATATCCCGGCAAAAGTCAAGAGCGGGCATGGTTCATTGGTGTTTCTCCAACATTGACGAATTCTTTGTTATTCCCGCTGGTGCCATGTGTTTGTGCATCCTCTGGTCCATTTCTGGTGCATTATATTGGTCCTCCATCCCTCCCCGGTGTCATATGTACTCCGGCCAACACAAAGATGCTCCAGAACTACACTACCATCCAAAGTTCAGTAAAAACAGCGTCATTTCCCAAAACTCCAATCCCACCCACGAATTGCCGAGCTCATCCCAATCGCAAAGACTTGACGGTCACAGCTACATGTCCACCTCTTCATCCTCTGCCACCAATACCCTGATCCCCTTAAACACGTTTTGGCCTCCATGATGCTGGTGAAGCCGGATCGCATTGTTCATCAGAAACGCAAAGCCGTAGGTCGGGTGACACTCGTGCCATCCCAGCGTCTCCAGGTCAAACACCTCAGTGTAGCGCATGCCCACGGCGCGGATAACGTCCCCCGGCCTCTCCACGTCTGGCGATCCCTGGCCGTCGCCCTCGAGCCGCCTCCAGAGCGTGCCGCGTGTCTGCAGATCCCCCGCCTTCGTGTCGTGGCGGCCGCACTCGCCGCAGCGCCCCGCGCAGGTGTCGACCAGATACAGCACCTCGAGGTCGCGGTGCAGCGTCGACGCCAGGTGCGTGATCTCGTCCCAGCCCAGCGTGTCGTGCGGCGAGAAGACCCAGCCCTCGACCGCGTCCAGCGCCACCTTGCGCGCGTCTCGCAGCGTCGCCGCCAGCTCGGCCGACCACTGGCAGCGCAGCACGGGGCCGATGCACGACTGGAACACCTCGCGCTCGGCGTCTTCAGCGGCGTGCGCGGCGTCGCGGAATTGCAGCATCAGCACGTCGCTGTTGGGCACCGTGAGCTTTGCGCCGCGGCCCGGGAGGCTCACCGTCGTTGCGCCGGCTTTGGTCGACATGGCGTCCGTCGTCCACGCTGCGCCGCGGCTCGTGTGTCGCAGCGTGTTGGCGTAATGATACATGCTCGGATCGAACGGGTCGCGAGCTGCCATTGCGCTGCCTCTCTTGCTGCCACTGTCCAGACGATCCAGAAACACCGTCTCCTTGAACCGCTCAAAGCGCTGTTGGTCCCTGACGTCACCCGCTCCATTCACACGGCCAAACGCCCTCTCGGCACGCCCTGAGCTTCGGGACGGGAAGCACACGTCGAAAACGTGCATGCAAGGCCCGGCAGTGCACGTTTCCCAGACCTGAGTCTGGAGCTCCACGGGGAGATTGGAGAATCGAGGAAATGACATGGCGGTCGTGGTGAAGCTGCTCCGAGCTGGACTGCGGGGGTGCTTGAGCAGACGAGGCGAGACAAGGCACGGCTGGACAAAGAGGGGAGATGGGTTGAGGCCGTAGAGTAGAGACGAGTATATAAGGACGATGGGAAATAGCAGAGCTTCTTTCCGGCCACTCACAGAGGTCTGATATATCAAGATAATCCCACGTCAGACTCTCATCCAGATGATACCGAGCGAGGGTTCCATCCGCCAGGACAAAGCCACATCAGCGCTAAACCCGGCAATTGTCTGGGGGGCGCATTTTATCCAGAATGCAGCAAGGCGTCGTCATGGACGGGGTCACGAGAAGGGGCTTGTCGTGCGGAGTAGGATTGGTCACCGAGTCGTAGGAGGAGATTGGGCGGAGGTTTTGGTGTTGGAGTTGGAGATGCCACCTGCGTCGAGGCCAGCGCGGAGCCAAACGGGTAAGCCGAGATCTGCGCCAAGGGTGAAATGCCGGGTGACGTCCGCTTTTGGGCCGTGATGGCCGGTTTTGGGACGGTGCGGAACGTCGACGGGGTTATGTGCGTGGAATAGTTCTATTGCATCTTTGTTGCGGTTTCTTGGAGTTTGGGGCTTATCGTCCAGACCAGGCCGAACTATCCAAGCATCCACAGCCATGCCAGACACAACTTGCAAGGGAACCGGAAGACCGGGAGAGTATCCCAGCTTCTATCAAGTGCAATATGAGATCAGACGTATACCACAAGATGTAGGAAAAGAGAACCCCCTTGGGAGTCAGCAATCTCATCAAACTAAACGTATAAGCCATGCTTGTGGAGTGGACACCCAAACCATCACCAACCAACCCACACAACACTCCCCGTTGCCCTTTGACCGTTGGACCTCGTCGCATAATCAACCCCTGAATGGACTAAGCATCGCACAAGCTTAACAAGACAACGCAGCCGCTTGGTGCACAGTCAGCGCTAGGTCGGTGTCGAGCTCGCGGCGTCAGCGCCCACACACCTACTTGGCGTCTTAGTCGTTCTGCTATCGTGCCCTCTGGACGACCTACCACATGGCGGCCGACCGTCCAGACTTCTGGGAGCTGTTGATATGGCCAGATATCTGTTCAAAAGTCATTGGCCATGCGAGGCGCTTACTAGATGAATTTCTTGGCATGTTTTGGTCAGAGACAAGGTGCCCCGTAGTCGCATCCACGAGCCAACTCCCCGCCAACACCGCGCATATCACCACAGCGACTACATTCAGAATCATATATGCGCCGGATTACTATTAGCGATGCTTCAACCGTATTCAATAGATCCGGAGTCCTTTAATGCACTCACTCACTCACACCAAGGGCGACCGCTGGTTAGCTCCGGACAACTCGGCGACCAAGCTCCCTCCTACCATCGCAATGGCGGGAAAATGGGATTTTTGCGATGACGCTTACGCCCAAGATGAATGCAAGCCTGAGGGAGATTTACAGAGCTTTTCAGGACATTTCATGCCAGTTCTATTGCAGGTTCGCGTCTTACCTGCTCATAATCCTGACCATCTCCATTTCGAGACGCCCACTACTAATGACGCCAATACATGACTTCTTGACATATTTCCCAGTAGTTCGGTATAGTCAGTAGGAAAAGCAAATCCTCCCATATCTTTTCACCGATTTCTTTCTGCTCTCTCCTCTTGTTTGCGTGCCAGGCGATGGGCCCTACCACGGTTTCTAATCTCCCAGGTGCCGAACCAGCGTGATGCAGAAACGGATGCATTCTACGTTGCTTCTCTGGTCTTTTAAATCCTCTATTCATTTCTTTCTCTGTGGTTCTAATTTGATGGACGGAAAGACTCTCATTACTTTTGCCATTTCCCCAGGTGGTTGAACTGCACGCCAGTGGGACATCAGCCAAACGTCAATTCACCACTTCGGCTACATTGCTTTTAAGTGTATTTATGTGGCTTTTTCAGTAGATACCGCCATCGCAAGACTGATGGCATGTTTATCACTACTCTTCCCTCGCACATTTCCAATACCCAGAGCCTCTTAGTCATCTAAATGCATCATCAAGGTACAGTCCCGCCATCGTCCACTCACTGGCCGTTCGTCACATCTTCAAGCAAGATCTTCTCCTTGTAACGCGTTTCTTTTCTCATGGTATTGAATCCCGTCACTCACTCTTTCTAAATCCCTCTCCATTGCATCGCCCGTCGACTCAACTTGCTTGATGCTCGATGCTCTCCATCCCAACGCCAATCGACTCTCACGCATCATTTAGCATCACCATCTTTATCCTAGTTCCTCTTCCATTCATCAAAATTGATTCGACCTCTGCTCTAAACTCAGCCATCCAGACAATAATTGCCACGTCCACCAAACTACCCATCCCGACGCTTGAACAGCTCCGTCTTCCTCCATCCCATCTGTCGTACAACTCCCGCTTTCGGCCTCTGACAGAGTCGTATGCCGCACCAGCTGAACCCTCTTCCGAGACATCTACACCTCGTGCGACCACAAAATCATTCTTCCCAACAATCCTCTCCGCCCCAACCATCGCGGCTTTCCATATCTTCAGCCACATCCTCCACTCATTGTCTGCCTCGTCATCCTCGTCGTCAGCACCACTACAGCCCAGAAAGCCATGTGAACCTGTAGCTCCCTCCACTATCACCACGCCCTGCCATATCCCCGATCCCTCGCATACGCCGTCCACCGCACATTCTGCGCCGTCAACGCCGCCGTGTCACTCAGTGCGCCATCTGAGGCAGAAGATTCACCGATCCGGAGGTCATGGATCTCTTCCTACCATCGCTTCCAAGTGCATGATCGGCCCATGCCGTCCAGAAAACCTCGACAGTTGATAGGCGTGTCACCAGTGGGCCGCTGCAAGAACTCGAGGCTTGGTGCCTCCTCGACCTAATCAAGCCTCGCCTGCATGTTCTCTGATCACAAGGCATGTAAGGAATACACGAAATACAAGACATCGTAGATGGATGTCTGTCTCCCGGGAAGATACAAGATCCAGTGGGACCATATCGGAGCTACCAATGGATCAAAAAGCATCGGGCCGTCCAGAATCTGGGGAAGCACCATTATGACACATCGGACCGGGTCGGAGGATATCCGTCAATCTAATGGTAATACTGGTGGTGAGACATCATGTTGGGCATGTCCATCCGAGCGTAATGAGGACATCCAGAAGCTCACTCAGCGGGCGATCTGGGTCACCAGGAGTGCGCCACAGAGATTTGACAGCGCCTCTCAATACCTCGATCTGTCCTTTTCAAGCGTACTTCCTAATACAGATTGCGATCATCAACAGCCAACCTCATTGTGGTGCCCTGTGAGACTCGGTCCCCCCGCCTTCTCAGCAACGCCGGCTCAGAGAATGCGCTCTGTCCTCCAAACGCCTCACTCACCCTTCTAAGATCCCCCTTACCGGATCCCAACACAATCAGCTAAGGCATGATCACCCGAGCCAATACCTCCAAATGAAGCAAATCCACGTTACACAGCACAAGCCCATCCTCCAGCGCCATCTCCCAGCCTCGGCTCCAAGTGACTATCACAATCTCCTCCCGCTGGATCGATCAATAGAGTTTGAAGAAGCGTTGCAAAAACACGCCTTCGGCAACACCTTTTGAAGATCGTGGTCTCGACTTGCCATTGTCAAATGCCCAAAATGCCCTGGCGGTCACGTTTGCGGCACCTGTTGAAAGTCCGCGAGTCCTAACTCCGTTGGGAAGTCCGGTCGGTCTAACGTGATGGACGAATGTATCTCATGGGCTTTCTATCATTTCTTCAGCTTCGATTAATTGCCGGCCCGAGCATCACATTCTCTCGCGACAATGGAGTTTGGCCGGGCGTCCATCATGGATGGAGCGTATATAACCTTCACAGCACTTCCACGTCATTCACATCAAAAACAAGTCGTGATTAAGGCTTGAATCACTTTCGCATTCAATATTTTCTGAATACTTCTTATAAGTTCGTCACTCCTTGTAGATTACGATAAAAGAAGCCAGGTTGGTTCCTTTCTTCTGCAATACCAACCTCTTTCCACTACCGATATATCACACCAGCCTCAAAACACCACGCAACATGTGCCACCAGATCACCTTCCGTCTCGCCTGCGAGCACGTTTCGACGCACATAAACTTCTGCGACGCTGCCAAAGGCAACAAGCCGTGCAAAAACCTCACCAAGGAGTCGATCCCGTACCCGCCACCGTCAGGCTACACGCTGCCCAAGTGCCCGCTACCCGACTGCCCATTTGAGGCCCTGAACCAGGCCTGGGACTGCTGCTGGTGTGGTAAATTGTGGAACGTTGGGGGCCGCTGCAACTGCACCATGATCGGTGAGGGCCAAACGTATCAGTGTGGGCATATCTGCTGCAAGTCGTGCACGCAGTCGAGGCAGTATTTGTAGTAGGCGGAAGCGTCGTGTTAAGATAAGGAGAAAATGTGGCGATGCGATTCGCAGATTTATTCATGTATTGATGAAGACTAAAGGTCAATTATAGATTGAAAATGTTGGTTATGGAACTGAGTTGGTCTATTTCTTTTTGTCTACTCTAAGCCCTATGGCAACCGCATTTTAGTTAGCTGCGAAAGCACACCCAGATTCCACTTCCACCTTCAAACGAGCGTTCAGAAATTATACCTAAACAGCAATGGTTCGCATCCCACACATAAACCATCGCTCAGCACAAGTTTGCTGGCCCGGTGCTTGGGCAAGTTTCGCCGCACGTAAGGAACATCATTAGTCACGATCCCAGATTCACCGTTGGATACGAGGCTTTTTCCCTGGCAAGTTTCACGATAACCCATGACCACGGAAGCGGTACGATGTGAATCTCCGATCTGGTCATCGGCCGACATCAACCCTCCTCCGATCCCCCCTCAAATGCTGGTCTTGTGATGCCCGAGGCTGACGATCAGCTTTCGTTGTACCAGATCCCGTCTTCTTGCAGCAGATCTGCAGGGGGTCTGAATCGAGATCACACAGAGGAGCCCTCGATCAGGGCCGTACCCGGCCCATCAGCCTCACTCGAGTCCGCATAGCATCGGCAGCCCAATTCTGAGGCGAGTCGAACGGTTGGCTGGAGGAGCGGGGGAATCTGCTTGGCATTGTCATGGGTCATTCTATTAATGCAGTTTGCGCCCATGATGTCTCACTTCAGACCCTTCCGGTCTAGTTGTTTGGGAGCCTTAAACCATTGACTCCCAAATCTCACCATCAACCCATCAAAGGCGCCGCTAGAAATCTCCAAGGTCGCGTTCCACACTATGTCGTAGATTCCCGGAGACTGGGCTCCCGGATCTGATCTGATCTGATCTGATCTCAGCCCTCGACCACGAAGGCCGTCTGTCTTTCCATCGGAAACCGCGGGGCAATCTGTGATACCTGCTGACTGGCGTATGTGCTATGGTTTGTGTAACCAACACAGCCCTCGAGTCCTCCGCCCCTCAGTCGTCAGTCCAATGGACTTTGCGCAGGTTCAGGGTCTTATCTTCGTGGCGACCTATGACATCCCTCACAGCCAAAGCCATCGCCCTCGTATCACTTAGTCGATATCCCCTCGCGGCGGAAACCGAGATATTGGACGCCGCTGTAGCTCGTATGCTCCCGTGCCGTATCGGAGCAGGCTCTGTCGATGGTGATGATGCAGCTTTAGCACAACCTAGTGCAGATCCTGTGAGGGGAGTGGGTTTAACTCGCCACTGATTCGACAGATGGGGATATACGGACACCCATTGACGCTCCGGCAAAGCATGGGGTTGAGCGCATTCTAGGCCAGTCTGGAGGTGAGAGTTGCTTCGCTGAAGTGCTCCCCACTGTGACCCGTCGAGCCTCGATCTTCGATGATGGATGAGTCGCTGTGAATCTCGATGACGAGTTGCTCTTGACTCACTAGCTGAAGATGGTGGTGTATAAATACCAGTCCGCTGAAGCCATCCAGAGACAGCAAGGCCTGGATCACTCAGAGCCACCCTGCCTCCCCCTCCAGTATTTGCAGCCCTTCTTTCTTTAGCAATCTCCTCCTCAGCCAAAGGCGGTAAATCTCCATAGTAGTGTCCAAAATGTGTCACGGCCACCCGCGACACCACCCGTGCGCCCACACATCCATCAATTGGCACTACTGCCCTTCAGCACTCATAGACTTGGAGACAGGCTATGAGACGCCTTGCCAGAACACCACCTTTGCACCGGTTCAGCCCATCAGTTCGGACTGTCCGCTGCAGAACTGCCAGTTCAAGGACAAGGGCGGCAGCTGGACGTGCTGCTCTTGTCAGCAGGGACCCAACACCAGAGGGTGGTGTACCATGCCATCGAGCCGATTGCAGGTGAACCCAGAGTCATTCACCATTGAGGCCGTGGAGTCGACTTGTGATCATGGCTGCTGCAGCAAGTGTATTCGCTACGGTGAGTTGAAGCCTGGTAGATTCCATTGAGGTCGCCGTTATAAGTGCTAACGGGTGCTCGCAGGACCGAGCCGCGATTCAACGCCAGACATGAAATTCTCCGAGATGATGAGGGGTTCAGCCTCCCGCAAGTTTGGATATGGCAGTGCCACCAAGTCGCACCGACGCGGGACGGCGTTTTCGCTCGTGGGAGGGTTTCCTCCCGTGACGAGAGAGGAGTCGTCCTCGTCCTCGCCGCCTTCCAGGTCAAAGTCGAGCCCGACGGGTTCTGAGTACAGTCTTGAGATGGGCCACTCGGCCAGCAAGACCAAGTCGAGCAAGAAGCGACACAAGGGCAAGTCGCGGTGAATAACTTGGGTTCTTTTGCTTCCGTGTACGCCAGTGTGGATGGGTGTTTGAGAGAGGTGTTGGGAGAGCGTTGTGCTGATGTTCCGTTGGATTTGCAAACCGGTCTGGTGTCATCACAGCGTTCGGCATTTCAGTGCCCATATGATAGGCAGGAGATATCGAATATAATGATCTTATCTTTGCCCTCGGAGACATGTGTCACGGCCCGATTAGTGCGGTTTGTGTTGTACTGCCTCTCCAGCGAGTAAAAGCTGTCTCAACCACCCGATCCAATTGAGCCACTTCGAACACTACCCTCATATTGCCGATGCAACAGTCCACGTTCTGTTCAAACCCAACAAATGCCCAACGCCAAATTGCCTGCCACTACTAGCAGCCTGTATACCGTAAGGCCTGCAAGGCGCCGCGGTGGTTGCCGCCCCCAACCCTTGTCTCGGCTGGCCCATCATCGATTGGGGATGGTTGCAGAAGTAACATCTCGCACTGAGCCCACCGGATACTCCTATGGCTCCCTGAATCCCCCATAACCGCTCCTTCAGATATAATGTGCCTATACTCCATTGACCAGTCCAACATAACATTAAGTCAACATCATCAACGTCGGCAAATGGCTTCTTTGTTCTTAGAGGTAGCTATAGCAAGTGCTAGCTGAAGTCAAGGCTCAAGACTCCAAATGGGCAAATTCGTCAACCACTTCTCTCTATACAATTTTCCCTTCCTTCGAGTTCTTCGTTCTACTGTCAACGTTCAATGCTATCCTACGACCAAGTGGACTGCATTGCGAGAGGAACTGCTGCCCTAAGTCTAACTGTTGGACCGCTTCTGCGGGATACCTAGACTAAATCGCCGATGATCGCAATGCAGCCTTCATTCGACTCTACGTCACACAGGTGGGGATTCCCAACTACTGGTCGTTTCCCAGCATCAACAGCAAATCTTTGAAGGTTATGTCGAAAGCTTGCATCACTTCATTCCATGACTATGAAATGGCCATTGTACAGCCAATGTCATGACACCCTTATTCCAATCCAGAATTCTCGCTTCTTATACCATAGGCAGTGCTCTTGCTTCGGCACAGCAGTCCCCAGACCTTCAAACCACACATTACACAATATTTCGACCCTAACATGGGACCCCGTATTGCCTGGTCCTTCCTGAACACTGGCCCCTAACTACCACAGGCTCGTCAAGTTTCCTCAGAGCTATATAATAAGAGATATACATGACTAGCTGTTCAAGGATGCGTCAGAATCATCATTGCTCGACCCTTCAACTCAGCCCAGTAATCCGGTTCCAGATATCCCGTTCTTGAGTTTCTTCTCGACTACAAAGTAGTTACGTTCGCGAAAGACTGGACTGGCTATATTCACCAGTGTCATAAATTGTTAGATGAAGCAAGTAAACAAAGAATCGTTGGTTTTTATGGGCCTTGCTCAGAGGAAGCAGCTTGAAAACTTGTCGGAGGCTTGACAAGATATTGCCCAAAGCTAAGAAAATTGCCCTACTCGATGTATACCCAACGATCCAGTACTTCTCTCACACGTCCATATATTAGGTGTCTGGAACTTTCAGTAAATATATGCTCCGCAGAGATTCGTAACAGCAGAGTGGCAGAGGTTTTCCGGTTCTCGACCAAAATGACCGATAGTTGTGGGATTCGACCGTATTTCGTGGGTTCTTGTTGAGTTATTGGAGTCATCCTCGGAGAAGCAAGGAATAAAATATGAGGACTCGGGGATTTACAAGTAATACTGTAGATAACGGCATGGAATTGTGGTTAGCTCAAAAGGGGTGCAGAGAAGAGAATGATACATATAGACTTGAGGAGCTTTCTGTGTCACTTACTCGTGACCTGCTTGTTGTCTTGCATGCCCTAGCAACCCAGCGCTCAAAACCCCAAAGAATAAGTCCCTGAGGACCCCCGAACGAGACACCAAGAAATTTACACCTACCAGCGATTTGACCCAGAATTCCATCAACATTTATGTCAGTTTATTTTTGAGTTGGCAAAGAGAAAAGACAAACAAATTGCCACCTGGTTGCAGCAGTTGCAAAGACACATCTCGTCAAGCTTAGATCCAACCGGTGTAGATTTACACATCCAGGATTTGGCACAACTAATCATGGCTGACGAGAACACCAGTCTACATGGAGAGACGGCAACTGCACCAGCTACTGAGGGACACCACATCCGAAAAGAAATCTTGTCTTCCGAAAGAAACAGTATCCCAGAAGGATGGTAGGAGGGCCAGTCTACGAATCTGAGGAGAAATGAAGCCGAAACATTTCGAGATAAAGAGTACGGCTACATTCTACCAAAAGCTGCTGTGAAGGACCACCGAATCCGAGTCAACCTCTGTTCAATGCGTTTTCCCCGAGACCCAACTTAGCAGCTACAGGCGATCGAGTTAGGGTTACAATTAGGATTCTTTCAGCTGGCGAAACCCACCCCAACATGCACGCGATGAGGACTCTGCAAGTCGTCTTGCATTTCGAGCAAGGTGTTGGACTTTAAATAGCGAAGAAGTTATGTACCGCCACCAGAACAAGAATGATGCTCTTATTCGTCGCTCGAATGCTTTTGCCGATGTTCTCGACAATGGAGTCCCTACCGAGGTGATTGCAAAAACGCCTGGTGCTCATACGGATGAGTATCTTTCTTCTACATAGTTTCTATGTTTCTCCACATTACCCGGCCTCCTCACTTTACGGAACACAATAAGAACTTGGGTCTAGATGAAACAAGTCAAATGCATACCGGTTAATTATTAAGAAGCATGCAATTCACCACGCAGGGCGATAGCTCATCCACCTGCGCAGCCGACATCACCTCCTTGACGGAAAACGGCAGAGGCAGCATTGGCCCAGACCGAAACACCCTTCGTGCTCATACGACACTAATACATGTTAAACAACCTACTCGCACGCCTCCATTACTGTGCCATCAAGGGTGGTTGTTCGGCCTGTAGTTTTCTGAACCGAAGCAAACCGCTCAAGCGCGATCAGTCTCAAACAAGAGCAAACACAAAGCATACTCACACAGGGGCTGGCACGCTGAATCTCGAGAGTACATGGTACGCCCCCGTTAGGCCACGCGGGCCGAATGTATTTACTTATCATCTTCGAAGCGGAAATCCTATCCATAGCCCTTTGAGCACACCCCTCAATCACGCCCGATTTCCAAGTGACCCAGCCTTACAATCCACCCGGGACTTGATGGCTCACTACGGGGCATCGGGTTGGGGTCCTACGGGATAGTCCGAGCCCCCCCCCCCCCCCGAGCTGTGTTTGACACGCAAAGAATGGAATCATCTGTCGCTAGCTCGAACCCCAGCGTGTCAGGTAAGTGCAGACACGTTCATGTGCATGCCTACCACATGGAAGGTCTGTGGAGAGGCCATTGCCGACGGGACTAGCAGAATTCGGCCCTGGTCTCAGCAAAGAGCGGTCGTGTGAGTGGCCGAGGCGCCTGGCTTTGACATGGGTTCTATCTATGGGTCGGCCTCGGGCTCCGTCTCGGCTCTGTCATCAGGGACCTGGACAAGAGGAGGATCAGCTCGAGCTCGGTGCTGAAGAATGAAGGCATGCGGGTAGGAGGGGACCGGGATTTGACGAGCATGGATCGGCACCAAGGCATGGAAAATGGAGGCAGATGTTTGCTTTTGGGTGTCATGCGGCGGTTGGATGGTGGGACGGTTGGATGGTTGGGCTGCCTGACCCCTGATCGAGCCACGTGCGGATGATGCAGGGAAGAGGATGACTGGGCTGGGGCTGGGCTGGACTGGACTGGACTGGGCTAGGCTGAGTCTTGTGCTCTCTCGCTCTCCTCGCTCTCTGACTTCTTCTGTCTCATTATTGATGGGCTGGTTGATGGAGAGACATGGATGCCCGTGGTGGTTGTGGTGGCCGTGGTGGCCGTGGTGGTGGTGTTGCAAGACGGCGCACAAGCGGGCTGAAACATCAGCCCATGCCAGCCGTTAGACTCGACGACCTAGTTCGTGCGACAAAGTGGTTACGATGGCGCAGGAGGAAGTTGTTTGCTTCTTCGTCATGGCCGTCGTGTGCAACGGACATGATCGCCACGCCGTTGATTGCGTTGCATTGGAGGGGATCCTTCAGTCAGAGACAACTGCTCTAGCGAAGATACGATCCCCCTGTGCCTGGCTTGTCTGCCAGCCGCAATCTCCCCGGTCGCTCAGTGCGGAGCAACTGCCGGCCCCGGAAGCCTCTCTCGGAAACGAGCTGAGTCTGGCTCTGTATCGGTTGTTTCGCCTGTATCGGACGACAATGGACGATCGGCACGCACCGGGTTCCCCTCTCTTTCTCTTTCTCGCACTCTCTCTCCGTCTCTGAAGTCATCCCGGCTCGTCTGGGCCCAATACTTTTAGCGGCCGCCCCATGACACGCAGTGACAGCGCCAGTGCCGCCACCATGTGGGTTGAGCAGCTGGGAAGATGAGAGGGACCCCCCCCCCTCCTTTAGAGGACGCCAGCAAACGACTCCGGGACTGTTTGAATGCAAATTCGTTCGTCTGCGTAATACTTACGGAGTGTTTCCTTCCCTCGTGTCGTCAGGGGCTGCTGTGCCGTAATCATGTTTCCTCCGAACGTTGACGATGGTGGATAGCGGGGAGGGAGCGTGTTGCACAGGAACAAAAGCAATTAACTTACGCAGCGCTCCCCATTTTTCCCGGCCTATTAAGGTTGGTCACCAGGCTGAAGCTGGTCGTCTGAAAAGCACCACAGTTACAGCCATGTACCTAAGGTAGGTACTATATCTCAACACCTCCAGGACTACCAGGTACTGTACTCCACCACGCGCAGGTACCTCAGACCTGGGCTTCGGGGCCTAGAACCTCAGGGCAACGCTCTGACGGGCCGTCAATCAAGCCAGAGCGAGACAAGGCGCAAAAGAAGCAGCCAGAGTGGCCTGATGATGATCCGCACATCCCGCCAACTCCCGAGGGGCATTCATGTCTTATTATGGTTCCTTGGCGGCGTCCTTTTGTCCTCTTTTTTTTTTTTACCTTTGCTTGCTTTTTCCTCTGAAACCCGCAACGGGGGCGGCCTTGGACCACGTGTGTGGCCCGAAAGTCAATACGGCCGAGGCGTGCGGGCAATGATCGGCCTTGCATTGGAGGTACGTAGTAGTAGGTCTGTCTTGGGGCATGTCTTGTGTCTGTCTGGAGCTACCTGCGTGGGCTTGGCGAATGAATGGATGTACATAATCTGTAAGTATCTGTATGTTGTTTGTTAGCTGTTGTTGATTCCCAACAGTCACAATTGCTCCTCTTCTCTCTTCATCAGTCCATCACAGTCTAAATCCGGCCCCTTGCCGCATCTGCGCAGCACGACAGATCAGCCGGTCGATCCAAGTGCGGCCAGGTGCATTCGCGAGCGTGGCTCCCACGCGGCCACGCAGCCTGGTGGCTTGGGGAGGAAAGGTTCTTCATGCAAGGACCAGGAGCAGAAAGGGGAATTGACTTGACTGGCTGTCTGCTTGACTGGCTGGCTGACCACAGTTCTCGAGTTTGCGAGAGGTACCCACGGGTTCACAGGCGGTAGCCCGCTAGAGCCGACTTGACTTCGAACTAAGTTAGTCTCCCAGAAGCCCAGAAGCCCAGCAGCCCAGAAGTAGGGGACCAAATTGTGTCGATCACTCGGGGATAATGTCGTTACTTTACCACATCATTCCAGCCGGGTGCTTTATGCTTTGTTTCCAGGCATGTCAACCCGCTCAAATGTATGTACACAGCGCTGGACAATCCCGGATTATCTGGTCCCAAACGGCCTCCATCACATGTCGAGGTCTGCAGGTAACCACCTAATTGCTCCCATGGGCCCACTGTAGACGCTCGTGCTCCAGGGGCGCGCAAGGCACACAGCGCACAGGGCAGGGGAACACAACACAGAGCAGCCCCCTCCGCTGTGACCCTCTCGGTTGCACCCCTGCGACAAGCAAAAGGCGAGCAACCAGCACCGCCCAGGGCACCCGCCCCCCACCACCTACCACCCACCAGCGCCGTCCACCAATCGCCCACTGGAAGCAACCGCCACAGGGGATCCGACTAGAGACCTCCGTGAACCTTGGGGACCTGCGGGTACCTAGGTAGGTGGAGGCCCTGAGCGCTGGGCGACAGCGCTGTAAGTTGGGTTGGTACCAGCACGCAAGGGGAAAAAAGGGGGGCTCATCAGGCACACTCTCTCTCACACGCGAGACCCAACTCCTCCACTCGTCCATGATTCGCACATCCACTATTCAACCACCGACCACCGACCATCCACCATCCATCCCATCAGCCATGCGCCCAATCTAGCCATCTAGCACCCATTCACTCATCCACAATTCGTCAATCCACTCACACTGCACTGACGGAAGACTGACGGAGGGCGGACCGCTATTGGATTCGCATGTACGAGCACCAAAGCTTCATCCGCAGTTATCGTGCCATTATTGCCAATTCATTTACAAGTAGCCAGACAGAGCCAGAGAGACCTGGACCAATTGCTCGTGCAAAGTATTCACTAGATTCTCATCTCAACTCGTCAACTCGTCTCGACTCCAACATCAGCTCTACTCCCCTCCCCCCAGTCACATCTGAAACCAAACCCATTCATCGCGCCCCTCTCTCTCTCTCTCTCTCCTGGCGTCCTGGCCGCCCTCATCATCTCGCCCTCGCTCATTCTCTTCCCTTTTCCCTTTCCCCAACTCCTAGGACACGTACGTACCACGCCCATCCCGGAGCCGGCAATCCAACGTGAACTACGTACCAGCATCCCCCGTCGCAACAGTGCAAGGCTTTCGACTCAATCGTCAGCTCCTCGGTCCTTGAATCACATCACTTCTCTCTCGTCTCTCTCGTCCTCCCCCAACCCAGAAGGATCGTCGCCGCCCGTTTTTGCGCCCTGACCACCGCCTCGTACTCCCTATTACAGCGCCTGTCAGTGCTGGGCCACACGTCCCACCTCCACTACCGTCCGGCTCCCTGAGCCCCCAAAGCCCCTACTGTTACTCCCTAGAGGCACCCTCTCGCCTCTTGATTTGACCCGGCTTTATCCCCAATCTCCCCACGTCTCTTCTCCATCCACCCGCCGTCTCGCTCTCTTTCTCCTTCTTCACTCCGCCTTCACCCAACGTCTTTCTCAACCAGCATCCATCTTCATCGCTCGACCGCTCCGAACCGACTGATTACCCCCCCGACTTCTTCACTCAGTCGCCGACTTGCCTACCATCGCCTACCCGCCGACCCTGCTCTCTCTGGCCTCTGCTGGTCAACCGAGTTTCAAGTCGTATCCACTGATTCCACCCTTTGCTCCGTACTCTCGTGCGCCGCATCATTCGCATTCGACGCGCGATCCGACCCTTACCCACCATAATGACTGCCTCTCTCGACTCTTCCCGGCCCATTATGGCCCCTTCGGTACGTCTGGCAACAACATCGCCACCGCCTCCCCCAGCGCTCCCCGCTGCTCCCACTGCTCCCACCATTACCCCTTGTTCATCATCGTCATACCCTCCATCCACTCACTCTCTTTGTCCGTCCTCTTCCTGGATTCCTCCCCTGTCCGTCTCTTTGTCGACCCGGACATTGGTGCCGACTGCTCCCCCTCCCCTGGAAGCTGGCAGGCCCCAGCTTCCTTCCACCTTGCCCGCTTGTTTCTGACTGTACCTGCGTTTACTACTTTTGTCCGTTGTCTCGCTCCCGTTGCCTCTGTCTCGTTCCTGTTTCCTGGTTCCATCTCTTGTTTCTTGCCTCTGGATTCTTCTCTCCACTTGTTTCACACATACAATACTCACTCCTTACAATCACTTACACCTTCAACCTGCGGCACATCCTCCCCCCAGACTCACTTGACATGGCCCCACCACTTGCCGCCTCCGCTCCCAACTCCTCATCTCCTGATCGCAAGCCTAACGGCGAAGCTCACCAACCCTCTGCTAACACCATGTCTGCCGCAAAGACCCGTACCTCTGTCCGCTTCAGCACCTACAGCATGGCGCCCTCCTTCACTCCTACCGTCCAGACCTCCGACTCCGCCCACGCCGAGATCCGCGACATCGCCACCGGCCTTGAGCGCATGGAGAACAAGGCCCTGACCTCCCAGCGCGTCGCCCTCACCGAGGAGAAGACCGACACCATGAGCAAGCTCGCCCTTGGCGCCAAGCTTGAGCGCGCTCTCGACCGGAGGATGAGTGGTCAGGACGCCGTTATGCGACCCCGCGGCAAGAGCTTTATCAACGAGAAGCTCAGCGAGAAGGCCGAATAAATGCACCAACTTTGCCAGCGCAAACCTGGGGATGACGGTTATTGAACGTCATCGTCTCCCCCGTCAACTCCTCCACAACCAGTTTTTCCAAGGGGCAAGCCACATCAGGGGATTGTTGGTCGTCAGGGGAAGACGCCGCATTGGCCAGGAAATGCCCAATGCCAGGGGGAGAAAACGGAAAGGGTTGATCACGCGTTGCATCACAACACCGGAGCGCCTCGATTTAACATCACGACGACAAACCCCCGACAGTGCATGCTCAGGATACCCGGACTGCTAGGGAGTTCTTTTTTTTTTTTATAAATTCATGGCGGGGTGGGAAAGTTGCATTTTCAATTGGGAATTTCTATTCAAAGTACAGGGGACCTGCCACGGCCCAGGACCCAAGACCCGAAGACCCGAGAACCATGACCTGGGAACGCGAAGGGAAGAGCGAGGCTTTGTTTTGGTATTTCCCTATGATACGAAGAGCAGACGAGGCAACGGGGGGTGCCGTCCAGGAGAAAGAGACTTTTTATTTCCCTTTTTTTCATTTTAGCATTTCCTTTGCACTCCTCGTTTGTTGTTTTTCTGTCTACCTACCATACAAGGAAGCGGAGGGAGGAGTATAATGTACAATAACGTGCTGGTGATTTTTCCCAGCAGACTACGCCTTAGAGACACAGCATCGTTTTCGCGTTGGATAACGCCCGTGTTTATATGCAGTACGCAGTTCCGGTGTAGTAACAAACAGTTGCAAGAAATGACATTGCAATGTGAGGAAAACGTTTTGAGAACGCAAACGCTTCATTGGAATAAAGACGTTGTCATGATGTTATGTAAACGGGGAGTGAAACGCCACATATCTGTATCACATCAACAATACCAAACACCCCTCGCCGATTCCAACACGTTGTCAAGCAATGATTAGAAAGATGAAAAAAGACTCCCAGTTGGTGTATATAACATGCACATTATACGTAAAAATACATTGCTGCTTTGCCCTTCGTCTTCCAACGTCCCAAGCCTGGCCATGCCCGTGTTGGCCGCAATGGCGTTGACCGAGACATCCTCCCAAGCCACCCAGCGGCCCAGGGGAATCTGTCCGTTCTGGCATCCGTTCGCTCTGTCTCGGCCGCTCAAAAGTCCATGGCCGATCATGTAAATGCAGTGGCTCCCCATGTCGTGACTGTCTCGGGGTATAACAAACACAACGAGGTTTTTGGCTTCCCTCCCATCCGGAGCCGCACACCTTGGCTCCCGAGTCCTTGGTCGTTCTTAGACACCCTCCACATTATGTCCGTCCAGTTGGGACCAAAGGGTCCTCTTGCGCCCCTCGCCGAGATGGATTTCATGCTGGCGTTTGCCCAGTTGATTATTCCTCCGTTGACTCTCACGCCGCCTGGCTCTTCTCGATCCTGGCTTCAATCTCCTTCAACAGCCCAACCAGCTCGGCCTCCTCGCCCTCAACCTCCAGCCCGCGCTTAACCCAGTCCCGCGCCTCGTCCAGGCGGCTCATCTCCATGAGGCAGCGGCCACGACGCCACCAGGCCTTTGCGTTGCCGACCCAGCGGGCCTCGACGCTGGCCTGGGCGTCCACGGCGCCCTCGGCCCAGTTCTGCAGCGCCATGTGCGCCTGGGCGCGGTTGGCCAGCAGGCCCGAGACCTCCTCGCGGACGAGCGCGGCGGGCTCCCACAGCGGGCGCGTGGTGGCCATCTGCAGGCCCAGCGAGTAGAACTTGATGGCGTCGGCGAACTTGCCCTTGCGGTACTCGGCGTTGCCGCTGTCGCGCAGCTTGGTGACGCCCGCGCTGCGCTTGGGGTTGACGGGGATGGGCGGCGGC
Organism: Ilyonectria robusta; assembly: GCF_021365365.1. Taxonomy (NCBI): domain Eukaryota; kingdom Fungi; phylum Ascomycota; class Sordariomycetes; order Hypocreales; family Nectriaceae; genus Ilyonectria; species Ilyonectria robusta. The sequence continues at coordinate 677,684 of NW_025764448.1, forward strand.
GGCGTCGGCGACTCGAGGGCCAGCAGCGAGCGGTGCAGCGTGTTGAGCTGCTCGAGCTCCGCCGTGAGCGCGCGCGACGGCTTGAGCGTGCTGAGCGCCTTGGACTGGGGGTCCATCTGGAGGGGGAGGAGGTCGAAGTGGGTGAGGTCCGACATGGCGGGCGAGAGTGTGCGTAGATGGTGTTTTGGGGTGTTTGATGTGTCGCAGGCCTCGTGTCGTGGCGGCTTTCTCGGATTGACCACGGCGGAATGTGTCCCGGGAGCGGAAGAAGAGGATCTCGTGTGGGATGGTTTGGTGGTGAAGTGCAGCTCCGGCTCTCCAGGTGGGTGGTGGTTGTACGTGTAAGTCCGGAAGGACACCTCACATGAAATTCCACCATCTTATCTTATCTGCACATGACACCCTTTGTCATGACCACGACCGGCCGGAGCTACCCTATACTTGACATGACGAACGGTTTAAGCTTCTATTGACGACGAATTGTAGGGATAACCAAGTGGTAAATGGGGTTTTCTTTGTTTGGTATGAATCACGTCATATCTTTGATGTCTTCCAGAATGTTAAAATAAATTCGTTAATTGCCATCGAGAAAATGACCACGGGCGTTTGGGTGCATCTCATTTCCCTAATCACTTATCAATACAACATCAAGATTAGATGCCGGCCATACACAAATAATGACTCTAAAACAATAAATCGCACACCACTTCTCTGTAGTCCGTAATCACGAACTCACCTAGCATTAACGAAGGGCAATATGCCACAGTGTAATATCGGTTGTACCCTGAAGGACACCCACAACAACACAACACACATGTTCCTCTCGGTCCGTGACGTCAACCACCGGAACTCTATCATCCACAGGCACAGGCACAAACGGGCACACACAAGCACATGTCAAAAACCTTTCCAACGTTCAATCATCAAGTGTCAAGTCTGGTACCTAGATCAAACAAAATACCATTCCTTTTCTACTCCTAGTGTGCAAATGCTGGACCCTGTCCCGTTCCGGGAGCGTAACAAGATCAACCTCCGTCACCCATCATCTCACCCTTGACTCTTTCTCGCCTCATGACTGGCGTCCTAGGACGGGGAACCAAGTGATGAATGCCCATTCCAGAACCATGTCCATGATCAAATCTTTCCCATTGTCGTCGCAGTCAGCCAAATGCCACACATCAAATCGAGTCCTCAAATCCATAATCCGTGATTATAATCATCAGGTTGATTCGTGTTTCTGTGCTTTATTTTTGGATGGGGTCCGACGACGGGATTTCATTTAGAACATTGGGAATAGCCATCCACTCTTCGAGCCGCCCTTGCCATCACTCAGCAAATCAAGTAATCCCTGTGAACCGCCGCGCCAATCTAATGAAACGCACGAGAAATGATAGACAATGCGAAGTTACCAAGACTTGGTTAGAGTCGAGGAATGGCCACTTTAGTAGCCAAAGGCCGCAAGGGCCTTCGCAGTCTCCTCCTTGGTGCCAGCGTTCTTCTTCGCGTCGGACAGTTGTCGGGCAGCGACCTTCTTGCGCTCGTAGTAAGCGGCGCCCTTGGCCTTTCTTCGCTCCTCCAATCTGTGATACGAGTCAGTACAGATTCCCTTGCACACGGAATTTCCAGAGTCCAAACGTACCGAGCAACAACGTCCTGGTACTTCCAGCCGACCTCGTGGCTGAGACGGCCAACGGTGCAGTACTTGCGACCGGGCTGGAGTCGGAGGACTCGGAGAGCCTGGGGAACGACCATCTTCTTCTTCTTGTCGTAGGGAGGGGGAACACCCTCGAAGACCTTAAGGCGCTCCAGAGCGGCGGCACCACGGGCAGTCTTGTGGGGGATCATGCCACGGACGGCCTTGTAGAAGATTCGGGAGGGGGCACGGAAGTGGAAGGGACCTATATTGTGGTCAACGGGCATGCTCTAAGAGCATCATGGGACGGCATCGGAACTCACCTCCGCGGGTGGGGTTGTATCGGGTCATCTTTCGGAGGTAGGCGTGGTACTTGACTGTTATATAGTAAGTATACATCCTGTCGCATTGGGATCCGATGTGGTGTTGTTTGTGCGGTCGGCCACAAATCGGAGTTTCGTGGGGTAGACATACGCTTCGCGCGGAAGAACTCGCCAGAGATGTTGAGCGCCTCGCAGCGGACAATAACGATCTTCTGACCGCTAAGGAGCTGCTTGGCCACAATGGAGGCAAGGCGGCCAAGGAGATGGCCCTTGCCATCGATGACGACCTGTGGAGAGAAGAGGGTCAGCGAAATGTCCATTGCCAATTCCAGAGATGAAGCGGCGAGCAGGCGAGCAGAGCGGGCAGGTCTCGCAGACAGATGCAGGCACTGAGTGCTCCCGACACCCAAGCCTCCCAATTCCTGCCTGCGCCCACAACGTGCCCCCTGAGGGCTCGCCCGCATGCATCACGATGCTAAACCGAGGACTCGGGTGGTACTCACAACCGGCTCGAAGGTCGACATCGTTTCCGTCACTTCTGGGTATGAAAGGAAAGAGGCTGTTAAGACGACGACACACGGGATCCTCGAACCTGGCCGGCGAAGATCTGTTTCCTGTGCTGCTGGGGTTAGTCGTCCCTCGAAGTGTTGGGTGGAAGTGGTCGCGATAGTGATTGACGGGCGAAAAATCCAAGGACCGCTTGAGGGCTCGTTGTGCCTTTGCAAGAAACCCCGCTAGCTGAATGGGGCAAGGGCTGGATTTGGTGCACGCGAAGAGGGCTGGTTTGCCAGAGGTGCTTAGGGCTAAGAGACCTAGAGCCTGGCCCCGATAATTTGCCGCACGGGCTGACCAACACCACACAAACCGCCGCGCAAATACCCGGCCCCCCACGAGCCGCGAGTCACGAGGGAATCACACGTGATTTTCATGGACTGGCCTCATGAGAGATACGGCCATCTGAGTCAGCGTCAGAGACGATCGATGATGGATGTCACGGGTTCTGTCCCAAGACATGAGACGAAAGGCACGCTGCAGCATCCAAATGCCGGGTGGAGTAGAATGACCATTTGGAGTAATTGATCAACGACAACGACTGCTTCAATTTGTTCAGTGAATTCTATCTTCGTCATTGTCGTCAAGGTCGTGAAATCTCCTTTGATCTATTGTACAGCTTGTTCTTCTATGCATACGACCAATGCCGCCATTGTCGAATATCCATCCACAGCACCTCGACCCACGTCAAACAATATTAAACGATACTAAGCGAATTGTAGGCTAGACAAAGTCTCGCTGGCTTCCGGACGGGACTCCTGATCCCCAAGAATGTAAAACGCTCCAGCGCTATGATGAATCCTTCGCAACGTCAAGTCGCTTCAACGCCGCCTGGACTTGCTGGACCAGCTCCTTTCTCTTGGCCCTGACCTCGGGCTTTCCCTCACTGTCCACACCGTCCAGTTTCAGCACGATATGCAGCATGATCGTCTCCGACAGTTTTCGGTGCTCGTCCTCGCACTTCTTAGGGTCGGAGGGCGGCGCGGCCGTGAACTCGTCGCACATTGGCAGCCATTTGGTAGCAAACTCGGTCGACAGATCGTGGAGCTGCTTCATTGGACCAGTGAGATCTGTGGGCGGCGGGGACTTGGGAGTTGCCAAGGTTGAGCTGCTACCACGAGGGCTGCTGGCAGCAGCAGAGCTTCCGTCGGCGTCACCCTTCTTCTTGTTGTTGCGCTTCTTGTTCTTCTTCTTGTTGCGCGACCTGCTGTCTTCTCGGGGTGCATCCACGATGACCATCTCTTCTTCTGACGGGCTGCTGGGCTCGTCGATCTCGGGAAGCACAGCCATCAATTCGCTGTTGTTCTTGACGCCATACTCTCTAACGGGAGCGACGGGGTCCTTGAGATGCCGGCCCTTGTAGAGGAGCTTAACACGACGGGCAGCCCGGGGCGAAATGTCCATCAACACGGAGACTCGATCTTTGACGTCCAACACGCGCAGCTTTCCGTCACCAATGGCGTAAGCAGGGAAATGTGCGGGGTATGTAATGCCCTTGTTCTTGATCAAGAGCACGTCGTCCTCGGGAGCCGGCGGGGCGGCCGAGGCCGATCTGGGGTAGTAGGAAGCATCGTCGAGGTCTTGCGAAGTGATGTAGCTAAAGTCTTCGTCGGTAACGTTGGGCACACTGCTCGACATGCCACCGTAAGGGGAGAGTTGCTCGCGGCCGATGGACCAGCCGTATCTCGACATTGTCAGGGGAACAGCAACTAGGACCGCTAGACTGCTGTAGACAAGAGTGGGAGGGACACCAAGAGTGTCTAGGATGTAGCCGTTTGAGTCTTGGAGAACGTTGGAAAGATTCGCCAGCGCCCCGTTGAGGTAGGACGTGACGTTTTGTAAGGCACCGGGGGATGCCACGATTTCCTGAGCGGAATCCACCTTGTCGTTGGTTCTAAGGTGGTCCCGGAGGACACCCTAGAGACAGATGCGGAGAGAGGAGGGGGAGGGGGATGTAGCAAATGCAGATGCAGATGCAGTGCAGGTGCAACGATTGCGATTGCCCAAGCCCAGTTGCGGGAGTGAGGCAAGAATAGGGCGACGTGAAAGGGAGACGGCGTCGGTCGAACGAGCCGTTCCTTGATCTGGCCGTGGGCTGATGTGGAGCGCGAGGACAGGCGTGGAAAGGTTGACGAGCGGGTGGCGGCAGTGGACGACGATCACGACCCAGGGTCCAGGGGATTCCCAGCGACAAGTCGAGGCTGGGCGTGGACGGCGTGTGAGTTGGCAGTGGGCAGCGGGGAGCGGCGAAAAGCAGGTTCGACTAAGGAGGCTTGCTGTGCGGTCGTTGGTGCGGCGAGCGCGTCTGCGTCGAGTCGGGAGGGCACTGTGAGGGGCTCAGGCGTGGGCGCAGGTTGGTCGGGTCGCGCTGCGTAAGTACGTAGCACGTCGGTCGGACTGGGTGTGGTGTGGGATGATGATGATGATGCAAGTCTGGACAGCTAGGGACGCTGGCGAGAGGCGAGATGCGGGCCGGGAGGATGCGATTGGTCGGATGCCGGGTTGGAGGGGACGGCGTGTGATACGGAGAGGGACTGGAGGGATGACGATGGCCTCATGCAGAAGGAGAGAGGACGAGGATCTCTGTGGGCAGGACGATTGTTGAAGGGATCTCGACGAGAGGAGGGCGGAGATGGAAGATGGAGATGGAAGACGGGGATGGAGATGCAAACTGGCAATAAAGTTGGAGGACACTTTTTTGAAAGTGAGATTTGAGCCGCATGCCATCTGACATGGGACGCGTCCGTACGTAATTACACGCTGGGCCCCTTGCGCGTGGCCTGTTCTGGCAGCATCCTGGGGGGAGGCCAGAATTAGGGAGGTTTCCAGCGGCATCTACGGAGGATGCTAGCAGGTTCCAGCGCTTCGGGGCCTGGAGCGTTAGGGGGTCTAGCTCGTAACTTACTCGGCCAAGTGGGCGCAGGAGGGAGAAACCCTGTGGAGGTAAAATTAGGGGACCTCGCGAGGGATCTCGCACTACGTAACAAGAGGCCAACCTCTGTGTGTCCCACAGTCGTCGCCTGGATTCCATCCACTGTGCGTAAGGCGACCTGGCGCCCCAGATGCGACCCGGAGCGGGGTGAGCGAAGTTCATGATGAATTTGATGAATTACCTAATCTCAGCGTAGAGTCGCCGTGCTCCCTCCCCCGAACTCAGCCCGGGAGCCCGAACAACCGATGCGACAGAGCCGGAGCAAGCATCCCCAAATAGCCGCCGCTAGTCCTAAACGGGCCCCTCCATCTTTGGAATCTTTTGGAGGGGCTGCACGGCATCAGGGCGCTTCTCGGTGCCACCGCCGGGGTTTGATGGCCCCAGAAGGGAAAAAAAGTCCAAACAGCCTCGGCGGCGCATTGATTGCATCATTGCTTCGGCATCCAATCCCTTCGATTATCAACCAAACTCGCTCATACGCCGCGCCTACACCACCCACGACCCATTCGGTTGCATGACAAAGCAAGCCTCTCCCGTCTCCCTCGCTCCCATTATCAAACACTGTTTTGCGCCCCAGCCGCCTTCTGGAACAGATATTAATTGCCGCTCGCCCCGTCGTCTCCCCATTCCGAAACCAACCCCATGAACTTCTTCCGTTCCTTCTTCTCCACCAGACCTACCAGTCCCAGCACAATGGCCGAAGCTTCCAAGAAGGTCCAGCAGCTCATCAACGACAACCCCGTTGGTATGTTTCTATTTCCCCTCTCCACGCCTCCGCTCCCTACGGCTGGTGGGGCGCATGGCCTCTTCCCGTTCTTGTCTCGACTGACCCTCGTTCACAATAGTCGTCTTCTCCAAGTCGTACTGCCCGTACTGCAAGGAGACCAAGAGAGCTCTGCAGAGCATGGGCGCCAACTTCGAGGCTTTTGAGCTCGACCAGGCCTGTATGACACCCCCCACCCCCTCCCTAACAGCCTGTGAGGTCCAAGCTAACTCTCTGTCCCGCAGCCGACGGCGGTGCCCTTCAGGACGCCATCGAGGAGCTCACCGGCCAGCGCACCGTCCCCAACACCTTCATCCTACAGAAGTCCATTGGTGGAAACTCCGACCTCCAGGGCCTGCGCTCGTCCGGCAAGCTCAAGGCTCTGCTCACCGATGCTGGTGCTCTGTCCGCGTAAGGATCCTGAGTGATCTCCGTGAATGACATGTGGGGTGGGAGCTGATTGCGCTCAGTTCCAGACTATAGACGAGGGCGCTTAGATGAAGGCGTTTAGTTCCAAGCCATAGAATAGCTGAATAACGATCTTACCACAGTAATGTGATATCTTCCCTGCTGAAAGGGGTCAAGTCAATTGATGCTGTGTCTCGACATGAGTTGCTGAGTTGTGTCCGTGCCTATTATTACATGTCCGCCACTCGATGCCCTGCTGCCATAATGTACATTTTCTCCCCACTCATAAAAAGCCATGAGATTATAGGGCTTGCGCCGCAACGACCTGAGTCGCCACGGTGCCAATGGGCCTCTCGACAAACTCCATGATTCCGTTGATGATGCTCTGGCGAGTCTCCTCCGAGGCCACCTTCTTGCCGCCTAAATAGTTGAGCCAAAGCAGTCGTGACAACCGCTCGTCGTCCACCGTACCCAAAAGGCTCTTCTGGGGCTTGTACTTGTCGCCCCCATCGTAGATGATGGACAGTTTGCCCACATCGTTGCGGACTAAGAGCAGCTCCTTGGACCTAGGAACTAGACCTCGTTGGAACATGTGCTTAAATGTCTTCATGGCGGTACCAAAGGCCTCGTCCTTGTAAGCCTCGTTGTGTCCCGAGCGGGCAGTGATGGCTCTGACCAAGCCGTCACGCAGGTGAGGGAAGTCGGTGTCCCTGACTGGGGCGATGCGAAACGCAGTGCGGCACCCAGAATCCTTGAAGGCTGTATCCCACGTCTCCTCACTCTCGATGGGGTCCTGTAGCGCTTTGCGAAGCGCATCCTTCTCCGAAGGGATCAAGGTAGTCGCCAAGGGGTTGATCTTCTTGACGAGGTAGTTTTGCAGCTTGGCGATGTCTTGCGTGGCAACGTAGAAGCCAACGACGTACACCTCGATGCCAATAAACGTCACCGTCCTTGTTCCCAGCCCAACCAAGGTAAACTCCGTGCCCTGTTTGTCGGAAAGGGCGGCCGCAATAGGGCTGGCTGGTTTTTGTGCCGAGGTGAGCTCCTCAACGTTGATTGTTCGAGGGAATAGCTTGATGGTCTTGTTCCCTGTGGGTACAACCTCATGCCCCTCTTCGTCGTGGAGCACTACTTTGCGCTTCTCCCCCCCCTCGGTCTTGAAAGTCTCCGTGGGGATTGTGGCGTCGCACTTGACGGCCCGCTTCTCTTTCTCACTCTGGAGGTCGAGAGCCTGCTTGAGCTTCCATGCCGTGTAGCCGAATGAGAGGATGCCAGCAATGGCACCGGCAGCAAGGAATGCAGTGCGGTTCTGCTCGTAGTCGCGGCGCTTCGAATTGAGCTGGTTGACGTCGTAGTCATCGGTCAGACGGGATTGGCGCTGCGAGAACATGGTCCGGCGGGACGCATGGAGGACTGCGGCGCATTGAGTCCGCTGGGCCCGGAGGACGGGACGGAGGGTCGAGGGACGGAGCATGGCGGCGGTGGCCTTGGCGACAGTATATTTACAGAATCAAGTCCCAGGTCGAGGCAACGGATCAGGAGAAATCCATTGAAGGTGGGGATGTGTCGAAAGGTGTCGTGGGTCGTTCTTCTACAGCTTGACCGCGAAGCACAGCTCCGTTATGTCAGATCTGACGGGAAAACGTACGATCCGATTGGGTTACCCCGCCACGTGACGTTATCTAATCTAGGTGCATCGACGTCACATCCCACGGCGAGCTACCCTGGACTTTTAGGTTGATGTTGGACGGACGACGAGAAGAGCTGTTGACGCTGGTGCGAGGACGGTCGGCTGTCGTACTGAGCTACACTTGGACCGGTTGAGTCACCATCACTTGATGTGGTTGTCTTGAACATAGCCCCTGTCATGTGGTTGGTGATGTGAGAGCATCACCTGTTGGTCACAATGGAACGTGACAAGAGGAAGCGGCGTGGGAATGCAGGTTGTATCACACAGACTAAGGATGCACTCTGCACATGCACATCACTTTGCGCAGGAGACATAGATAGAGAGGGCAGAAGAGAGACAAAACGGCCTGGTGATGGAAAGTCCCTTGGGAGGTGATTGTTAATCATGGTCGCCTGCAGCCCATTTGTCTGGTCTTCTGGAGGCTTCGTCCCGTTGTGGTTGGTGGTGATTGTGCTGACGTTTTGCTCCGGCCAGCGCAGTGTAGCGTGTAGCCTCCCGCCACAAGTGTACCTGGAGATGCCGACGAGGCGGGACAGACTGGAATCTAGAATACGCAGGAACAAGAAAACAGCAAAAGCAAGTGGCCCGGGCGAACCGAGTCGAGTCTACAGACCGTCTCCTGGCTTGAGCGAAGCGGGTTGAGTGTTTATTCCTGTCCCTCTGTGCGACTCAGGCCTCGTTTTCAATGCCCCGCGCCAGAAGGTTACGTGCTGCTGGCTCTCGTCCCATTCCACACACAGCCCTCCCCGCGATTCGTGTGGCCGCCCGTTCAGCCTTGGAGGAAGCGGCTCTCCAACAGCGAGACATTGCGCCCGTCATCCCAATTGCATGCCATTGTCACGGGCCTTGTTGTTTCTCCGGGGTGTCCGGGGCTATGTTTTATGCCCATCGGGTTCGCGCACCAAGGACCCGCGTTAATCGTTAATCTACGGTTCGGTGGACTGGTCCCCACCGCCCGCGGCAGATCCCTTGAATCCTCCCCCCGCAGGCCTGACGCTTGGGCTGGCACCCCCCTAAATTAATGCCCCGAGAGCGCTGAGGCGGCCAGGCCCGCTGGAAACAGCATTGCGACGCCCTGTAACACTCTGCCGTCACAGCGCGGCTCCAGGGCACTGGCCGCTAAAGGGTTCCTCCGACGAGGCTGAAACCAGTGGATGCTGGCCTGGAGCGACACAAAACGCAGGCGACTGGAAGCCCAAGCCCACCCTAGCGCAGCCCAAAGTCCCCCAAGGTCCCCAGCCAGTCTCCGCCCTGTTTAGGTTCCATGTCTATTTCGGCTGCGGTGCCGCCATGGGCAAATCGACCACTAACTAGCGAGTACGGTGCCGTTTCGTTTGTGTCCGTCCCTCCAAACCATCACCCACCCACCATCGCCAACACCACCGCTTTCACCTCTACCACCATCACAACCCAACTCCCGACGTCGCCGCCGCCGCCGCAAACCACGCCCCGCGATCCCCGGGCTGCAGCGAACACACAAACCCGGCCGAAGACCCCGCCGCACGCCCTCCGCTGCGTGTCGACCAGAGCACGGCGAGAGACGCTGCGTCTTCGGCGGCTGCTGCTGCTGCCATCGTGAACGGCCGCCTATAGAGAGTGCGTAGTGCTGCCGCTGGCCAAACCCACTCTCGCCCACTCCCTTCCTCATCAACCGAGTCCTTGGCCCCGTCGAGCCTCGCACCCTTGCAGCCCGCAAACAGCATCTCCGCGATCGATCCCTTCTCGCCTTGGCCTGCTCCGTTCTCCATCTCGCTTCCTCCGCCCGACGCCATGGCCGCTGCTCGCCCTGGCCCTGCTGCCGCCGCAGCTGACGAGCAGGATGACTCCCGATCGTCGTCATCAACCAATTCCCCCGCGCCCGCCGACAACGAAGAGTCCGACTTTTTCCTCGGCGCCAACGACTCGCAGTCCTCGTTCGGCGTCCCGAACATCCAGGACATGGCCGTTGACGATACCTGCTGGCCGCCGGTTAACCGCCTGCCCAACGAGATCCTGATCAGCGTCTTTTCCAAGCTCAGCTCCACCTCCGACCTCTACCACTGCATGCTCGTCTCCAAGCGATGGGCTAGGAATGCCGTCGACCTGTTGTGGCACCGCCCTGCCTGCACCGACTGGAAGAAGCACAGCAGTATTTGCCAGACCCTGGGCCTCGAGCAACCCTTCTTCAGCTACCGCGACTTCATCAAGCGCCTGAACTTGGCCGCCCTTGCCGATAAAGTCAACGATGGCAGTGTCATGCCTCTGTCCGTCTGTACCCGCGTCGAACGCTTGACCCTCACAAACTGCCGCGGTCTGACCGACTCGGGCTTGATTGCCCTGGTTGAAAACAGCAACTCGTTGCTGGCCCTGGACATCTCCAACGACAAGAACATCACCGAGCAGTCCATCAACGCCATAGCCGAGCACTGCAAGCGGCTCCAGGGTCTAAACATTTCGGGCTGCGAGAACATCTCCAACGAGAGCATGATTGCTCTAGCGCACAGTTGCAAGTTCATCAAGCGGGTATGGTCATGAATCCTCCAGGCTCCCGCGTCAGTTTACTAACCTTTTGTTAACTTGTAGTTGAAACTCAACGAGTGTAATCAGCTCCGAGATGATGCCATTCTCGCCTTTGCGGAGCACTGCCCCAACATTCTTGAAATAGATCTTCATCAGTGTACCTGGATTGGCAACAGCCCGGTGACATCGCTGCTGGCTAGGGGCAACTGCCTGCGCGAGCTACGATTGGCGAGCTGCGACCTCATCGACGACGAGGCCTTCCTGTCTCTGCCCCCTAACCGAATCTTTGAACACCTCCGCATCCTCGACCTAACATCCTGCACTCGCCTGACCGACGCGGCGGTCCAGAAGCTTATTGATGTTGCCCCACGCCTCCGAAACCTCGTCCTGGCCAAGTGCCGCAACATCACCGATGCAGCTGTCCATGCCATCTCGAAGCTCGGTAAGAACCTGCACTACGTGCATCTGGGCCACTGTGGGCAGATCACGGACGAGGGCGTCAAGAAGCTAGTCCAAAACTGCAACCGCATCCGATACATCGACCTCGGCTGCTGCACGAACCTGACCGACGAGTCTGTCAAGCGGTTGGCACTGCTCCCGAAGCTGAAGAGGATAGGCTTGGTCAAGTGCAGCTCCATCACGGACGACTCTGTGTTCGCCCTCGCCGAGGCGGCCTACCGCCCTAGGGTACGAAGAGATGCAAGTGGAATGTTTGTGGGTGGCGAGTACTATGCCTCGAGCTTGGAACGTGTCCATCTCAGCTACTGTATCAACCTAACACTCAAGGTCAGTGATGCCGTGTTTCATGTTTCTCTGGACTATATACTTACATTCACACAGAGCATCATGAAGCTTCTCAACTCATGCCCCAGACTTACTCACCTCAGCTTGACTGGCGTTGCTGCCTTCCAGCGGGATGATTTCCAACCCTTCTGCCGAACAGCACCCCCAGGTAAGCCCCCGAAGATTTTGCCGAGAGCAGCACTGACTTTCTGTGCAGAGTTTACACAGCATCAGCGGGACGTTTTCTGCGTTTTCTCCGGTACCATGGTACCCAAGTTCCGCGACTTCCTTGGCACCTCGCCCCAGTTTGAAGAGCTCCGAGAGAGCTTCCCATCGAGGCCAAACGGCCGTCTTCCCATCGACCCCAATCGAAGAAACCCCTTTCCGATCATACGGCAACCCACGGGCGCTCTCCTTGCTGTGGACGGGGAGGGCTTCGACGACGAGATGGCCGACGAGGAAAATGATTTTGAAGGACTGGACGGTGCCGACATGGTAGTGGATGCCCAAGTCCAAAACCCAATGGGTCTCGGAGATGCCAACGGACCGGTCAACATGGGCTTTGCACAACCGATCCCGGTGCCGCCTACGCAACCCGGCACAGGTCAGAATCCCTCTGTGATACAAGTCGCCCGCGGCGGGTCGCAGCAGTTTATGTCTGAACCACGAAACCTCCAAGAAATTCTTGACACCATTTTACCAGGGAATGCTCCTCGTATCGGTCAAGCAAGCGCTGCGACGGTCGGAAACGGCTCAGGCTCCCGGCAAGCGAGCGCTACTTTCGGAGTCAACGGCGACGTCATCATGGGCATGGGAGCCAGCACTGCAACAATCCATCGGCAGCAAGAGAATGGCTCGCAGCCAGACGGAATGAATTGAATGGGCATGATTACCGCTCTACGACTCGGGTTGAAACGGACATGACGATGCTATTAGCATCTGGTTTTGGGGAACCACCTCTTTGACGGTATGCTATGATTCTTATTGATACCGGCAAGCTTGATGTAAGCTCACACAGCTGGAAGGAGTTAGAATATGCGCGCCTCGGACGCACGGGATGCTTAGAAGACACATAGCGTATCGGGAGGAGTTTTTGTGTTTGGCATGTCGCGATTGGCGGCAACGACTCGACGGCAAAGACCATGGATACCACCGCAGGATCACACAAGGGGAACGGGCAGCATGCAACGCAGCGGAGAACGCTTCGCATTGCAACGGCGCCCTGGTGTTTGTGTGTTGTTTATGAGCATTGGTTTGAAGTAGCAACAGGCAGGCTCACCCGCGAGGGACGCTGCGGAACTGGGACAAAGGGGAATGAATATGCGATAGAATTATGGTACACGATATTGCTCTTCGATGGAAAGGGACTCTCCCTACGGACACTGGAATTCGACTTTCTACCAACTCCTGGGTGAATACTTGTTGAATATGCTATAGTGATGATGTCTATGTGGCATGGTCGCACTCACTGGTCAGCTACACGCGCACAAACACACACATGTACCCATCCATCCCCTTGGATCCTTCTTGGCGATGCACGCAGCTGTATGTCAGACGCTCTCCCCACACCTGGCGTGCCATCGCGCAACGACCGGCGAATTCCCCTTCGATCAACCAATACCACCCGGAACTTTGGTCTGCGTGCAGCACGGCATTTGCCATGTCAGCACCAAGCCGCGGAAGCAGGGTGTTCCGACCGCTCCGGGTCTCCAGATGGTGGCACTTCTTCCCCAGACGCATGATGCGACTTGGGCGTGCTGCGTAGGCTAAGGCATGTCAGATTTGGGAGGGGGATTTTTGGTCGTGCAGGACGAAGCTTGGGTGTTGCAGTCGTCGTAAGTCACCTATATATAGGATGGGAGGATTGCGATTTATGCTTGGGTCTTTACAAGGAATGATGGGTCAAGTGTTGGAGAAGAGAAACGTTTAGCAACTTAAATTAAACGGGTATACGATTGATCTATACTGGTTGGTGATGTTTGGTGAATGAGCGTGCACTCAAGAGAAAACTGGTAAAACGGTATGGTGGTATCAAGCATCACATCTCTCCGCATCTTCGTAAGGAAGACGTCAACGTCCCGTCGTCAAACAACAAACACGCCTCCGGTCAAGGCCTTAGACCTTCTCATGGCTGTTGCGGGCGCTGGCCTCGGAAGACGAGTGAGCGGCGCTGTCGATCTGGCGGGTGACCTCGACGTAGTCGTATGCGAACTCGCCGAGCTGGCCGTCGTCGAGGCCGAGCTCCTCCTCCTCAGCGGACACGCGCAGGGACAGGCCGGGGATGAGGTTCATGATGAAGAGCAGGAGGCAGGTCAGGACGAAGGACCAGGCGAAGGCGGCGCAGGAGCCGGCGATCTGGTAACCGAGCTGGATCCAGTTGTGCTCGACCCAGCCGATGGGGTCGTAGGTGCCACCGTCGAGGTTGGCAATGACGGAGCTGGAGAGGGGTTAGCTATTATTGTCAAGGAGAGATGTGTAGTAGTGGTGAGACTCACGTTCCAAAGATACCGGTCAGGATGTTTCCAACCATGCCGCCAATGCCGTGGACGGCAAAGATATCGAGACCATCGTCGACACCGATGAGGAACTTGAGCTTGGTGGCGAAGTTGCAGATGATTCCACCGCAGACGCCGATGATGACGGCAGCCCAGGGCTTGACGAAACCGGCAGCGGGAGTAATGGCAACGAGGCCGCAGATGGCACCGGAGCAGAAGCCGACGGTGCTCCACTTCTTCTCGAGGCGGTAATCGAGGAGCATCCAGGCGATGCCACCGCACGAGGCAGCCAGGTTGGTGACGTAGCAGGCCATGACGGCGCGGATGTTCATGGCGAGGGCAGAACCGCCGTTGAAGCCGAACCAGCCGACCCAGAGGAAGACGGTTCCGAGGACGACGTGGGTGACGTTGTGGGGGCGGTAGGGGAGGCCGTTGTTGCTGTTGTAGCCGGTGCGCTTTCCGAGCATCAAGCTGTAGGCGAGGGCGCAGGTGCCGGACGAGATGTGGACGGGGCCTCCGCCGGCGAAGTCGTAGCTGGGGAGGTTGAACAGCCAGCCGTTGGCGTTCCAGGTCCAGTAGGCGATGGGGTCGTAGACGACGGTCGACCACAGGAACATGAAGACAATGGCGGGGAGCATGCGGCCGCGGTCCGCGACTGCGCCAATGGCGAGGGCGGGACTGAGCGGGTGTTAGTCCGGTGTCGTGGATGTGAAGAAGCGGGAGAAGACTCACGTAATGGCGGCGAACATGCCCTGGTACAGGCAGAACAGGATGTCAGGGAGCGCAGAGGAGCCGTTGGGCTGACCAATGGTCTTCATGAGACCGAACTGGGTCAGGTCACCGAGGAAGGCATTGCCAGTGCGGGAGAAGGTCAGGGAGTATCCCCAGAAGAACCACTGGAAACTGATGACGGCCACCGACACCATGGAGAGGAGGATGAGTGAGAGGGCGGACTTGCGGCGGGCGAGACCGCTGTAGAAGAAACCGACACCGGGAATCATCAGCAGCACGAGAACGGCGCTGATGGTAAGGAAGGTCAAGTGACCAGTCTGCAGGAGGCATCGTGTTAGCTGGGAGTTTTCTCAAGGCAGTGTGTAAGTGGAGTCAACGTACGTCGTAGAACTCATTGAGGTCGTGGACCCCGGATGAGTAGCCATCATCGGCCTTGTCGGTCGTGCCGTTATACTCGAGCGACATGATGGGCGACGGCGAGTTGTCGAAGGCTTCCTGTGGTGGGAATTCGATTCCAAGACCCTCGAACCTCTGCCCGAGACGGAAGAGAGCTTGAAGAAGAAGATGAAAGGAAGGATGGCGAGGGAAGGAGAGGAGGGAAAAAAGACCAGGTCCGGGGATCCAGATGTCTAAATAGATATGGACCGACGGATTGACCGGGGCAGCAATTAATGAAGCCGTGGTGGGACGGAGGACGGCCAAGGCGAACAACTCAGGGTAGCTCGCGGGCTCGCGGAGACTGACGCTGATGCAGGCCACCCGGGACAAGGTCCAGAGACAGACTCAAGGCAAGCCCAGAAGCGGACTAGGGGAAGACGAGGTGGACTTTGTGATGGTGTTGCGACAAGGGGGGGAGGCGTGCGGGAGAGGTGTGGGGGAAGCGTCGTGATAGGACGCCCATGGTTCATGGATCGGGCGAGCGACTAATTAAGTTGCCAGTGAGCGTGTGTGCCAGAGCAGGCCGTACTTCCAGAAGGGTTGAGGCCGCGGGTAATTAGGAGTGGCATGCTGGTGATGCTGGATGCCGGTCGTGTAATGCTTGGGCTAAGGCGTACCCGAATAAGATTGGGCCATTCACACCCCCTTGGCGCTGCTTCGTTGCAGGTGCAGCCGAAGATGAAGGGTGGATGGATGGGATCTCAAGATAGAGTATTGGTATTGTTGTCAGTAAGGTTGTTTTTGCTGTCGGAAAGCTGGTCATCCGTCCATCCATGCGTGCAGCCATCTCGGCGTGGTGACGAGAGGCGCTCAAGAATACCAAGGACACCAACAACAGCCAAGACGAGCCATCGGAGTCTGTTCTTCTGATAAGCTCCGCGAGCAGACTAGACCGTGTCGATGGTCGTTGACAAACACAATGGGATTGTGGGAATGCCCCGTCTTCCATTTCCCTTTTCCCGGCCGTCTCACTCGCAAACACGCACCTACTCTGCGCCTCACGCACGCCTCAGAGGCCCCTCCCATCTCCTCGCTGTCTGCAGCTTATCGCAGCTTCAGTCTGAATCCGGTCCGGCGCCTTGCTTTGGAAAGGATCCGTACGAAGGAGCCGGAGCTGACGCCACCGTGGGCTTAACGGCGCCCACTGATAAGCTTCCATCCTCCAAGAGGTCCCCCGGCTTTCGGGCCTTGGCTTGGCAGTCTGCCGGGGTGTGTGGTGCAGGGCATGTCTTATCTGCTGCTGTTAAGTTTTTCTTGGCCGTGTTCTTTAATGAGTTTTTCCTTGCGGTTGAGGAATGGGTGCTTCTTCTTCTGGCTTGTCGAGCCAAGTCCTGTACGTACTCGGGAGGGCGGAGGGAGACGCATTGCTGCATTGGGAGCAGTCATGAGTCGCGAGGCGGTGCCACCCCCGGATTTTCCCTAGCTGAGATGTTGTACGAGCAGCATCAAGTACATCATCGCCGGCACATTGCAAGTCGACGTGTTCGGAGAAATGAGCTGGCTACTGCTGCGCCTGGGATACGTCGTACATGCTGGGGTGACCCCCTGGAATGCTCAAGGCTCAGGCTCAGGCGAGCTGCGACGCCAATCCGCGCGCTGTGCCGACGCTGCCGCACCGCCGTAGGATGCCCAGAGCACCGCAACTCCACCGCGATGCGATGCTCGATGTGGAGAGTCTATGGTGGAGGCTCGATGGTGGAGGCTCGATGTATGGGTACGATAATACATGCCCGGTGTTGCTGGGACGAGCAACACTTCATGGATTCCCCACCATCGGCTCCGGTTTCTGGAGCTGGTGAGGCATTCCCGTCCCGTCCGTCGGCGCATGACTCTTTCAACCCATATCTCGCCGTCAAACCACTGGCGCTCGTAGCCGACAGCCCACCGCGGAAAGCGAAAATGGGCGAGCTAGCCGAGCAAGACACCCGCTCGTCAGCGCGGAATGCCGACTTGAACGCCTTGTTCGTATGTCATCTCACTCTCTTCCGCATCCGCATGCCGTCCGTCTGCCCAGAAGTGTAGACTGTAGTTCTCGCCAAGGCGGGCCCGCTTGTGAACCCCCACACAGACAACCCGGCGACCAGTGCCAAGGTGAACCCGTCACGGTGGATGATCGGCTTGTTGGCGATTGGTCTTGCATCTCAAAAGTGTACTTCGTAGTTGGTCTTGATACCGAGGAGCAGGAGACATGGTTTCGTCGCATGCGCTCAACGTCGTACCGTGTCATGACGATATTCCGAAACAGAGTATCGGTACTGTGACACGCAAAAGACAGGGACGAGGTTCAAATAACCTCGTCGTCTGCTGTTTGCGACATACATAGCACGCATCCCAACGACAGTCCTGGTGGGTGGTCGCAACCCGAGATTCCTCGACGGACTGAGACTCTAGCCAGACAGACATCCAACCGCAAGCCCTCATCCCCATGTTTACGTGAAACCATTTCCTGCTTCTTTATCCGTTGGCAGCTTATCAGTAAACTCTGTCACTTCGCCCTGCGTCCGGCGTATGCGCCTCTCGGGCAGGACACCACCAACACGTCCGCAGGAGGGCGTGCAGTTCCGCCTTCCCCAGACCATGCGTCGCCGCGCCATCAAGCCTCACCATCGAGCCTCTCGCGGCCCTGCGTCAGCAAACTCGACGCCGCACGCTCCTTATCTCTCGAATGACCGGGCTGCCTGGTACATAGTCTTCGCTCTGGAGGAGGTCGAATGGCTCCCGCCTTATTGGTCGTTGGGCTGAGCTCTTATCTCTTGGCAGGGTCGGTGGAGCAGCTAGTTTAGGACGGCTGGGATGGCATGGACCAGAAGACCACACCCTCCCGGCATCCTAGTTCCTCCTACCGGGCGCCAAATCAATTGTTCCCAGGCTTCCATGCAACGCCAATCAAGTCAAGTCCAAGTCGTGCCGTGTCTTGAAGCCGGCCAAGGTGGAATCCGTCTCGTGAAATGCTGATGCCAATACACGCCATGTGACGCATTGCTGCTGAGTGTCGAGTGCCGTACCCGTGGTCTTGCGCATGTGCAAGCTTAAACGCTTGGCTGGACTCACCGCCAAGTCCAGGGAGATGGATAGGGCGAAGTCGTTATCATCTCGACTCGTCATGTTCCCGCGTTTGCCCGGCTGCAATCCGAGGATCGGCTTCACGGCCGAAGCAGCAGTCTCGAAGCTCTTGTTGACGATAATTCGATCTGCCATGTCGTAGAGCTAAACCAAGGGTCCTCCGTGCTTCTTAGAACGTAGTCTAATAAGTGATAGCTGCGACATGGTCTCGAATACGCCCCCGCCGCCCATCATCGTGCGAAATCGACCATGTTGCGCCCGCACAGCCTTGCGAGGGACCTCTTGCGGGCGTCTGAATGCGAGCTTCCCGCTCGATGGGATGGGGAATCTGACGGCCATGCAATATTTAAGTTGACGTTGTTCCCGCCACTGCGAGACCGTTTCTCAGCGTCTAACTTTACTCCAACTTCAATTCTGCTCAACGACGAACCATCACCACCTTTGGCAAAGGTGTTTGCGCCGCCGTGACTTGCTCGAGATGCACCAATGACTCCCGACCCCTTTCTCTCGAACGACACCGTCGCCCTTGCCTGTCCTTGACTGCAACCGACGCAGTCTTACTCCGCCTTGGCCTACCGCACCCGACGCTCCTCGACGCACTTCTTCAAACGCATACCCGTCAAGACCGACATCTTCGCATCCTTATCAGACACTCATCTTACTGCCACACCCTCATGCAGGCTTTACGTAGCGGCTCAGCTGGACCATGGATTCCACCAGATGAACGGATCTGTCGGCTCAGGCCATCATCAAACCTCGACCCCATGTCTAGATCGGATATCACATTATTGGCTCCGCATGCTCTCCCCAAATTGTTGTCTTTCCTTGGCCAGATAAGGACGCTGGAAGGGTTGGCAACCTATTCCACATCACCTGTGGCACGTTTAGCGTAGAGATAAGAGCCCCAGCACCAGAACGACACGCACCAACATGTGTGCGAGCGATTGGGGGCAAGATGATGGCCGAATTTGTAAGCTTGCGAAACAGGCTCAAATCTCAGCCTCTATGCATTGAATGCTTGTAGCGCAGCCGAGTTGCCGGTTGGATTTTGAAGCCATTCCGGTTCGGAGAGAGTTTCGGGCTTCATGACCAGTCCACCTTGTCAGTGAGTGCATGCGTAAGCGACATATGGGCAAGTGCTTATGATTGTCGCTGATTGGGGTATCTTCTTGAATCGTACATTTCATCTATCGTAGTTGTGTTTCATTGCATTTCGTCTCAGTCGATCGTAACTCTTGACATTGGATTGGTCGGCGCTGCCCCCCTGAGCCCGTTTGAGTAATGGAGGGTCGCCAATGCTACCGTGAGGCGTGGATGTACCCAATTGATGTACTTCGTAGAATATTGATGCTTGTCTTAAAGTGCGGCTGATCAAGAGTTGTTGCGTCGGCGTGGGGGTTTGCTGCGTAATGGTGTTGATGATACAACCCAACCGAGTTTTGTGGCCTGATGTTCTCAAAATGACTTCTGCAGCATTTCATCATTGTGAGGTGTTGAGATGTATCTTCATCCCAGCAGGCACAGGTATGGCTCGCATCCCACCATCTGGTTGCCGTGACTCTCGACAAGGGACCGGCCCAAGTCATGACTTGACCTCGCTCCTCCATTCATCTTCCAGTTCGACGAGTTTCTCCGCAACCTTCCAAGGTGCCTCCTCCTCTAGGATCCTCCTCTGCTCTCTCGATATCCGATCAAGAACATACCGGCTCACAGTCTCAGCGTCTCTCTCCACCGGCCGTCCAATACCGACAGCAATCCGTACAAATGGCGAAGTGGGATATTTGCCCTGTGAAAGCGAACCCTTGACGCTTTTGATGCCGTTGTGTCCCTTGTGACTCCGATCCCATGCCGTGAGTCTCACAATGCCCAAGTCCTTTTCGAGTTCATCATGAACAATGACGAGGCTGAGCGATGCCGGATCATGTTGTTTCGTCATTTCCTGCCATGCTCGGGCAACAAATCCTCCAGACACATTCATGAGCGTGGGCGACTGGACCAATGTGTACTTGGGTCCCTGAGACACCAGATATGTATGCTTCCCAAGAGTCACCTCGTGAAAAGGGGGGTGTCGTAGAACCTTGGCCAGGCCATTGAGAGCAAAGTGGCCGGCCGAATGGAGGCTCTCATATTTGGGCAGAGGATTGCCAAGACTGACAACGAGAAACCGAGGGCTGAACATTCTGACGCGACGATCTATTCAACAGCGTGTAGCTTCACTTGCAAGTTTGAAGGCTTGACACGGTGTCACGTGAAGACGCCACAGCGGAAGAATAAAAATGCCGCCACCGTAGCACAGCCCCGTCGCTGACGTCGATCAGCCGATTGGGCTGGGTTCGTGGCTGAGCCCCGGTTTTGTCGTCACTCATTGTCCAACTTGCTCGTGCCAACCAACACCGTTACCTTTTGCACCTCCCAAGCATTCTCCTCCAGCGCGTTTGACGACCTCGGCGTCCGGATACCGAACCATTTATACCGAACAATCCAAGTTTGCAATTATTAGTCTGCCAAGATGTCGTGGGCGGGTAGGCAAAGCTATCACCCCGCAGTCAGGAGGGGTCTAACTTGAGTACAGGGTTCAAGAAGAATGTGAACCGCGCGACGACGCAGGTGATGATGAAGACGGGTATGTTGCGTCCTGACATGGAGCCGGAAGAGCTTGGCTAAACAATTTCAACAGGGCACGTGGAGAAGACGAACGACCGAGATTATGAAGTTGAGGAGAGGTTAGCACGACGTTGAGGGATCACCGGACGACAGCTGACACGCGGCCAGACGATTTAAGACAATGGAAGCGGCATCGCTGCGACTGCAGAAAGAGTCGAAGGGTTACCTGGACTCGCTAAGAGGTTGGTGATTGCGCACTGCGATAGTCGTGGCTGGAAGCTAACATTCTCAGCTATGACGGCATCGCAAATGCGAATCGCGGAAACAATAGACGCATTTTACGGTGACGCGGGCGCCAAGGACGGTGTTAGCAGAAGCTACAAACAAGCGGTGGAGGATCTGGATGCCGAGACCATCAAAGCCCTGGACGGCCCCTACCGAACGACCGTCCTCGACCCAATCGGTCGTTTCTGCGCCTACTTCCCCGACGTCAACGAGTGCGTCAAGAAGCGCTCCCACAAGCTCCTGGACTACGATGCCCTTCGCGCAAAGGTCAAGCGCCTTGTCGACAAGCCCGACAAGGATGCCACGAAGCTCCCACGTACCGAGAAGGAGATGGAGATGGCTAAGGCCGCGTACGAGCAGCTGAATGAGCAGCTCAGCACTGAGTTGCCGCAACTCATTGACCTCCGCGTGCCGTACCTCGACCCTAGCTTCGAGGCGCTCGTCAAGATTCAGTTGCGATTCTGCGCGGAAGCGTACTCGCGCATGGCGCAGGTCCAGCAGTACCTGGATGCAGACACTAGAGATCAGTACGCCGAAGGACAACTGGACGCCAGGGTAGAGGAGGTACTGCAGGAGATTCGGGAGTTGAGTATCAGCGGCACGGTGTAGACTGGAGGAAGCTTGAGCGTCTAATTTGAAACACTTGGGAATGGCGTACGGAAAGGGTGCTAGCTGCTCTTGCAGACATTTGGTATCGCGTTGACGAATACACGAATAGACAACCTGTTTGCTTGACTTTCTATCTTGGAAAGTCGGATTAGAGTTGAACCAACGATACTAATTCTTGGGGGTCGTGTGCCATGCTTCATTTATCGACTGAAAATTAGGAGTTGAACCCACGGCGTGCGACATTATTGATACCATGTCCCGAGCATTTCATCGGACCACCCTTCAGAAGCGCCCGAGCCGCACTCCGATACCATAGAAACCCATTGAGGTGTTGAATTGAGTCTCCAACCATCATTGTTGTATCCAGCCACCGCCTAGCCACGAGGACCTAGTTTCCACCAGAAGCTTTTCCGAACAAGTCACTCAAACTCAGCCTGCGGCCCATAGCCTGCATCGCTGGTCCAGCCTCGGGCCCCTGTGCTTCAACCGGGCCTGCAGATCTTGCAATCTTC
Source organism: Ilyonectria robusta (assembly GCF_021365365.1). NCBI lineage: Eukaryota > Fungi > Ascomycota > Sordariomycetes > Hypocreales > Nectriaceae > Ilyonectria > Ilyonectria robusta. The sequence goes on from NW_025764448.1 coordinate 700,005, forward strand.
CAGCTCTCCTGGATCATGGCCGCGTTCACCTCTCTTGTCTCGTCCTTGTCGTTGTGAATCCACACGCCCAATACCTTTTCTCCCTCCTCCCACTCGCCCTCAACTCGCATGATGACCAGCTCCCCCGAGATCTCGACATGGGTAACCCTCGCCAAATCAACGATGACGTTGTCCAGACCCCTCCGATTCAAGACAAACACACAGGCCCGTGGCCGGTGGTTTGGGTCTTCAGGGAGCGGCGACTGGGCGCAGACGAACATGGTGCCCTCCACGCCGGACTTGTCCCAGCTTCCCGACTCGCTGCCGAAGGTGTATATGACGGCATTGGCCGCTATGCTGAGGATGGTGTGGATCGAGGGCAAGTAGCGCTGGAGGACCGAGAGGTTGAGGGCAGTGTTGGTGCGCGGCGGGGGAGGGGCGTAGGCGTTGTGCATCGACGAGTATGCAGCGGCATCGGACTCGTAGTCTGAGACGGCGGGTATTCGGTTCGAGGGCTGGCGACTGTGCCGCGCCTTACGCGGTGTTGGCCGGCTCATGGCTGGGCTGTGAATAGATTTCGATGGCAACGGAGAGAGTGGTGATGCCCAGTGGCACGCAGCGCGGCGTCGGCAGGCCTGTGATGAGGAGTCGGGTTTGAGGCTGAGCCGGCAGGAAGACCGGATAAGAATCAGGCGACTTGCGGTACGGGCGCAGCGTCGGTTGGGGAGCGATCTCGTCGGAGGGAGTGGAAGTGGAAGTGCGTATCAGTGAAGTGGAAGTTGTTCATGAGGCGATGCACATGACAATGTTGGGCGCCTTGTTTAAGCTTGGTCCAGCCTTATCGATAACGGCGCAATGACGGTCGCGGGGCTGCGCTGGAGCGTTGCTACATCATCACCCAACACCAACCCGCATCCGGATACCATCAAGCGTTCAAGCTGGCTGCGGCCCTGTCGTGCGTTGTCTTATTTTCTCTTCTGGGCTCTTTTGTTGAGTATAGACGGCATCTTTATTTCGGTACCCATTGTGTCCTGAAGCCGAGCCCGCCGTCTCTGAGGTCTCCCCGTCAAGCCCCCCGCAGGACGTCATGATCTAGCGGACCATCTGCCGAACCACCCACGATACCGCGAGTCGAAGGCGTCGCATCTCCTGTTTTCGCTCCTACAGCGCTGCCACGATGGCGTCCCAAGTCGACGAGCCCTCGGCTCAGCCGGGAACCCCGGAGCCAGCCGACCAGCCAACGACAACGCCGCAGTCTCTCGCCCGAGCGGTCCACGCCAGACGGTCGGAATACGTGCGCCCGCACCGGATAAAGGTCAAGATCGGGACCTGGAACGTGGCAGCGTGCCCCGGCACAGACAAAGACCTTGCGACCTGGTTCACCAGCGGAGAGGGCATCGATCAAGACTTTGCGACGCTCGACCTGTCCCAAAACCCCTCGGTGGAGCACACAGATCCGACACAGCAAGATGGAGATTCAGGGCCGTACCGCTTGGTCGCTGGAAAGAACATTGGGCTCTACGTTCTGGGGCTACAGGAGATTGTGGACCTGAGCACCACCAAAGAATACATGAACCGCGCAGTCTACACGGACAAGAGCGCCATGGAGAAGTGGCAAGCTGCCTTGGAAGCTGCTCTGCCCCTCGGGTATGAGCTGATCACGACTGAGCAAATGACCGGTCTGCTATTGTTGGTTTACGCTTCCCCCGAAGTCGCAGCCACCATCAGCAACGTAAGCACGAAGCAGGTTGGCACGGGACTCCTAGGTTACTTTGGAAATAAGGGCGCCGTAACGACGCGGCTGCTCTTGGGAGAAACGACTCGCATGGTCTTCGTGAACTGTCACCTTGCTAGCGGTGCAGGTTCATCATATCTCGATCGACGATGCTGGGATGTAGGGCAAATCCTCTCCAAGACGCAGTTTGACCCGATTGTTCTTGCTGGTGTCGACGAGGATGTGCCCGAGGAAAAGATTGGCGAGGAGGACCTCGCCTTTTGGTTTGGCGACCTGAATTTCCGACTTGATGGATTACCTGGCGATGATATCAGACGGCTGTTGACACTACACGCTCGCGGCGAGTACGGCGCGAGCGATGAAACGACCAAGTTGCCACCCGACGGACAAGGAGTGATTGTGATGAAGAGCTCCGACAGTGACGACGATGCCACCATCATGTCATCATTACACTCTCGTGAAGAGAGCTTTGACTCCACAAGCTCGCTTCCTGATCCTGACGATTTCCCCGAAGACCCTAGCCAAGATCCTACCTCGTTGCAGGCCACCATCGACTCCCTTCTATCCCATGACCAGCTGCGGAGGATGGTCAAGCAGCGCAAAGTCTTCCATGACGGCTGGCGAGAAGGCCCTATCACATTCCTACCGACTTATAAATATGACGTGGGGACGGTCGGTCTCTTTGACACGAGCGAGAAACAACGTGCCCCAAGTTGGTGTGATCGAATCTTGTTCCGAACTCGGACAGATAAGTTGCAATATGAGAATAAGGTTAGAGAGGAAGAGGAAGCAAGGGTGAAGGACGCCGAAATGAGGGCTAGGGGTCTCGAGGAGGATGACGACGTGCTTTTCAGCTATGACCCAGATGCAGACGGGGAGGACTTACCACCCAAGGCGACCGATATGGGCTCATACGATGAGTATGATGAGTACGACGAGAACGAAGACCCTGGAACCGAGGAAGTGGTAACCAAAGAGGGATTCCACGATCGCATAGGCCTGGAAATCTACGCCTCGCACCAACGCATCTCCTCCTCTGACCACAAACCCATCACATCCATCTTCACTCTGGACTACGACGCTGTGGTCCCGGAGCTCAAAGCAATAGTGCATGCCGAAGTAGCCAGGGAGCTAGATAGAGCCGAGAACGAGGGCCGGCCGGGAATTACAGTTGTTGTCGAGGGCGGAGGCGGAGACGCCGACAACGTGGTGGAGTTTGGACTGCTTGGACCATTAGAAAGAAAGACAAGTTCGTTGACGGTGGCAAACACCAGCGGCGTGCCGGCGACGTTCTCATTTGTCGAGAAGCCGGCCACGGAGGATGGAGACGAAGCAATCCCGGACTGGCTAAAGACGACTTTCGTGCTGGCAGACGAGGATTCCCCAGAACCCCTTGGACACTCTGTGACATTGGATCCCGGAGAGACGGTCTTGGTCTTGTTGGAGATACAGATATCAGCGATACATCACATCCGCGCGCTGAACGAAGCCAGCACTATGATTGAGGATGTTTTGGTCCTTCGTGTAGAAGACGGTCGGGATCACTTCATCCCTGTGCGCGGAACATGGAATCCGACTTGCCTTGGACGGTCCATCTCCGAGCTCATACGGATCCCGGACGGCGGCATCAGGAGGTTCTTGTTGGACAAAGAGATCAAGGGAGCGATCCCATACGACTCAGCGGTGCATTGTTCGGCCCCGAAGGAACTGTTCAAGCTTACGGAGGCAGCTCAGACCCTCGTGGAGAGGAGCATTGCCGATGCGACGATGCTACAAGACGCGGCCTTGCCCCGAGATCTAGGATGGCCCATTGACCCTGCGACTTGGAAGTTGGAGCAAGCTGAGATGCAGCAGTATCAAATTGCTTTTATCGGCGCGCTCGACACGGATTCGCGACTGATCGAGTCATTGCCCCTTGAACTTTCAGCGTCTCGGAAGTTGGAGGTTCTCTGCTCTGTTCTATTGCTCTTCCTAGAGTCTCTGACAGATGGTCTCGTTCCCACGCACCTTTGGGCAAAGATCTATATTGCGCTGCCCAATATTTCCTCTGTGCCCGTGAACGCCTGGCCCGACACCAAGACGCAAATCCTCGATATTCTGTCCTCGGCACCAAACCACAACATTGCATTTGTCTTCTTGACGGCCACGCTGTCGCGCGTTGCCTCGGATTTGACCCCCGCCACAGCAGATCCGAAAGCCATGGGTCTCACGCGCCGGCTGAGTTTCCGGCTCGGTGGGGAAGATGAGAGTTCAAAGAATAGAAAGATCAGGGAGAGGAGGTATGCGGAGTTGGTGGGCCCGATGGCATGTCGAGTGGACAAGAAGGAAAAGGGAGCCACCGACAGGGCGAGGACTGTTCTGGAAATGTTTCTTCGGAGAGACGATAGCTAGAAGCGTAGGCACCCAAAGACGAGGGCCCTGCGAGCGAGCGTGCGAGCCTTGTACAGGACGTACGGGAATCTATAATGTTCATTAGCAGGTTGTAATATTTGTACGGAACGACGACTAACATGGCAGACGGGCGACGTAAACTAGAGACACTGGACAATCATTATTATATGGGCCTTAGGGGACTTATCGTCACAGAAGCTTTAGTTATGCAAGCATCGAGTTGAGATGAGCATCTCGCATGAGTCCATGTGTGAGTGTTGGATCCCGCGTGTGGCGCATCCGGAAGGTGAGCCCGCATCCGCGGAGCCACGGCCATGGAGGCTAACTCGACGACACGCCGTAGGGATGACTTGCCTTTCATTTGATGAAGGGTCATCTGGAGCATATGACGCAATTGTATCTGGGATGTGCGAGTCATTCGGACGACTGCGTGCCTGCTTCCCCTGGTGTGTGCACAGAACATCCAGGGAGGGAACGAACAAGCAATCAAATGGGACAAACCCTGACCGACTGACTCATGACAAAGACACGGCGACAATAGCAATTGTGGAGAATCATTTACACGAAATGCACGCTGAGGTGAGTTCGTGAGTGATTCACTCGTGATTGCTCCGACAAACAAACAGTGAGAAGTGAGCAGTGCCAGTTTCCATTGAGAACATCTTCCGTGACCCGTGACTCCTCGCAGGCGGTCACGCTCCAGACTGACTCAGATTATCGAAGCAGGCATCCATAACTACTCTTTATTCCCTTGGGCCTTCATCTACCGAACTTCGTGTCCTGTTACGTCTCAATGCGCCCCTGAACCGCAACTTCATCTGGACAATATCGCACGTCTTCCACCCCATACGACTGGACAAAGATCCGACGAGTAACACTCGGACCGACTTCGCCTCGAAATGCCGCGATGGGGCGTGGGTACGACGGACACCACCAAGGTGTCGATCGAAATGAGGTACATGCTCGCAGACCGGATACAGGCGATGCTTGACGATCTCATGAGACTACGGGTCCGAGCGATCCAGCGCGCGTCCCCGTCGGATATTGGGATCTTCGCTATAATGGTGCCACTGCCCAGGCCGGAGGAGCACGAAGAAGAGGAGCTATACGACCTTTGGTCTCGATCCGACTTTCCGTGGTTGTATGGAGAGGACGCCATCGTGTAGGATACTGGTGCGACCCTCCAGTCCCAGACTGACTCTCTCAACACGGATTGTTCTGCTGTCAAAGACACGGCCTTGAGCCCGACTAGCCCATGTGCAGATGAAGATTATACTATAGACTTTGCTTTCGGGGATCCTGCAGAGTGTCAGGGCATTCCCGTTGACGAAATCGCGTTCGATGCAGAATCCGATTCGGATGACGATCACGACTACGACGACGCCGGCGCACACGATCAAGACACTCGCTACGAAGATTGGTTCTCCAACCGAGAAACGCCAACCCGATCACCGTCACCTCAACACGAAAGCGATTGCTCGGATATCGATCCTGAAACCCGCGGTCCGAATCAGAGTGATGAGGCCAAGCACACCCTTCTACTACCTTGGAGTCAATCATTCCCGGAAGATTTAAAGTCGCACCTCGACCGAGTTGAAGCCGACGACAACCAGAACGTCGATGGCTCGAGTTCGGGGAACTGTTGCACGACAAGGGTTTCGGAACCGTGCCACCCAACCTCAGCTTCGCCTTCAGACAGCCCAAATGCGAATTACAAGACCCCCTTTCAGAGCCTGTGCGACTCAACAGAACCCCACAACTACTATACGATTTCGGCAGAGCAACTCGTACGACTACAGAGTTGTATCGAGCTCATCGGAGACCTCCACGACTCCGCCTTGCGCAGTATCAGAGACGTCAAAGCCGCTCTGAATCGTCGTGAAGCCCGACATCGACTGAGAGCATCCGGCGGTGATTTCACCAGGTTTATGAAGAGTCGCGGGCTGGGAACTCCCTTGGTGAATGTGATTGCCATTGACGAGGTGTGGCCGGACACAGAGTGGGACGCACCCACCTGGAAGCCGCCACGGAAGAAGATCTGCTACGGCACAAGAAGACCCGTGGGACCGCCGGCTGCAGGGATCTGATGGTGCTACGATGGACTGGTTAAGGACTGGCCGGATAGACGACTGGGAGGCATGGGTACGAGGGACTCAAGGGATGATCACATAGAGTACCTAGTGTGGGACGGCCCCTTAGATCAGATTTGGGAAGAGTGGTGTTGTTGTTTACTCAGGGGTTGTGACACTTGCTTTGGGTTGGAACGAGTTGGCTATGGATTCAGCAAGGGATAGATAGTGCGGTGCGGCTTGGAGAGGGAATGATGGCGTCAAGTAGAGAACGTATCAAGCAAACAAGATACATATATGAGAAAAAAGGAGAGCATCAATCTGTGTTGTTGAGTTTGTAGCGACTGTTGATATGAAAAGTACCGCGAACATCATCCATAAAAGGGGTCCTCGGGCGATCCGAGCTCTGTGTGTGGCCTTTTCTAGCAAGGCTGTGAACCCACATCCTGACCCTAAAAGGCGTCCTGTCGTTGTCCTGTGTTCCTAAAAAATCTCGTTGGTTGCCGTGGGTCAATTTACTCATCATCTGCGATCAAATGCCGCTTTTTTTTTTGCATGTTTTTCCTTTTCCGTTGGTCCTGTCAGTGCCTTCCATGAGCAGTGCTCGACGAGCGTCTAACAATGCGTGTTCCGTCCGTTTGTGAGTCGTTAGTATCGAGGAAATGCCGTGATAGTGTTAAGGATCGTGTTAAGGAAAAACAAAGATGTGGTTTCGTTCTTGGGTGTCTGGTATAAACCGTCAGGTGGCGACGGTGGGAACAGGTTCGCGCTGGTACGTCTGGTGCGGCGACCACTTGGTTTCGAGAAGCTGGGCGATCCAGTAATAGGGGTGTTCCCAATCGAGCTGATTTTGGCTCCCCTGGTATTCGTCTTCGGCAGGCCTCCTGTCGCCCATCATCGAAACTGGGAACATGGAGTTAGCGTGTTGGTCATGGACATTGTAGGGGTGTATCCGTACTGTTGCCATTCTCCCTTCTCCAACGCTTCCAAAACTCATGTTGCTTGATGATCTCGGGGTCGGATTTTGCTGCCTGTATGATTTTGGTTTGTGCCACTGTCATATCACCGATTCGCGCCTCTCCTTTTGAATCAATCCGGGTGGACCTGTTCCAGACTCCTTTGGCGTACCAGTGCCAGTGGGCGAGGAGACTGTTGCATCCCTCCTGGAGGTTTTCGACGAAGTCCGGGATAGAGTATCGAATCTGCAGGGCCAACAGTTAGTTCCCGGAGATGACACAAAACGAAGGGCAGCTGGGAATACCGATGTTCCGAAATTTGCTCTTGCGTGTCGAGATCGATCCGCCGCAGTCGAGCTCGCCTGTTGCATGAGGATGAAGAGGACCAAATAGACGACAAACCACTGTGTGTTGGAGCGGTTCATGAAATACCTAAGCTCGGTCATGACTTTCTTCTTGTACTTCTCGAGCACTTGGGTGTAGTTCAAGTTGTCGAACTGGGCGACGATCATCCGTGGGATAGAAATCTTGCCCTGCAACGGATATGTTGGGTCATGAGTTTCCAGCTCCATGCCTAGCTTGTCATCGCCCGTAATGTAGGATGAACCTGTCGTGTGTTCTAGGCCAAAAGTTAGTTCCAAAGCTAGTAGTGGGTCGGATTAGAATAGTCGACGAACGGATTGCCAACCACAGAATAAAGGTATTGCCCAATAAGCGTATCGCCATTTGGTCTTCTGGTAGGCGATCACCGGTCGGTATCTTCTGCTGCTTGATTAGTGACAGAAAACTGAAGATGCTAACAAAGACATACGCAAAGCCGTACGAACTCGCACATGGCCCGCCAGTACGTAAGCTCAATCAATCCAACAGGGGGAGTGGGATCCATCGCCGCAGCCTCCAACACAGGCTCCAAAATACGTTTCAACATGGCACTGAACGCATTCGAAACTGTGTACTCTTCAACAGCAGCCGCAGTAGCGTTGATGTCGAGTAAACAGTAACACGCAAGCTCTTTTGACTTCCTGACGGGCTCTTTCCCTTCCTCATAGCAGGTCCAGTGGCGGGCAATCACATCCCCCTTCTTGGGTTTGAACTGGACAACGTTCAAGACGATCGGTGCCTCGCAGAGTCCTTGGGAGACGTGGATAACACGGTATCCGTTACCAACGCGGTCTTCGATGTCATGCATGCCGACATCTTTCCACCGACGAGTGAGGTTGAGACCACCGCGACGGTAGAGGATGACCTCGGAGACCTTGGATTGAAGACAAATAATTCTGTGGCGCTTCTTCCAGGTCGACCAAGAGTTGCTCTGGCAATTTTTGCAACTTCTAGTAGGATTTTCAGGGTCGGAGGCACACTAGTGCTTTGTTAGAAATCAAAGAGAAAACGAGTCGAGAATGACCAACTTTCAACCTTTGATTACGGCAGCGCAGGCAAGCCTTCCCCTTTCTGACCATATTGATTTCCATGCGGTTCGACTTGACCCTGGCCTGCATCGTTGAGTCTTTTATTCGTTGAAATTTATCTAGCGAACAACATGGGGCGTCGGAGTCAGTGTCGGTAAGGTCACCCCGTTTCCGTTTAGCAGAGTCTCCAGCTTTTTTTCGATTCCGGTCTTTAGTGGCGTTAGGATTTTGGGGTTTGACGTCCAATTCTTTGTCAGGCCAATCGTAAGAATTGTCGATAAATTCCTGCTTGGTAGGTTGTTGCACTTCGTCGGAACCCATATCGTGGTTGTCTTCAGCATCCCCAATAGATTCTTGATCACCGATAACCACACGCGAGTTGGTCTCTGATGAGTGATTAGCGTCATCGTTACCCACAGTCTGTGAAAGGGAGAGCTGTTCCAAGTCCTCCTCGCTACAATCAGAATCAAATGATTCTGGATACTGTGACAAATCAGCCTCGATTTGAAGTGCTCCAAATATTCGAGTCAAAGCTGGCACCCCCTGTTCGATAAGTTCCTCCTCTGTCACGGACACATCGTCGTCTGTAGTGTCCTCCCAGGCAGAGCCTAGAGATGTAACCTGAGCCGAGGCGGCACCATCACTGAGCGGCGATCCGGGACGACTCCCTGTTGGCGTATAGCATTGCTTCAAGTTACGTTCGTTCTGTGATCGATGGTCTTGGTCAGGGCATGTCCTCTGTTGAGCATCATCGATGGATGATGGTGACGACGTCGAGCTTGCGGGCGTGCTGCTCTGAAATGATGGATCTCGGTTCGGGCTCGAGGCAGAGCGGAAGGCTGAGGCCGAGGTCGAGGTCGAATGGTCTGTGTTGATGACAGGATTGTTGGGAGACTGTGTAGTCGTCTTGACTGTCGTCGCCTTGGCCTTCTCCGTCGCCTTGGCCTTCTTCGTCGAAACTGAAGAACAGATGGTTGGAACAGGCGAAGGTGTTCTGGGAAGTGGTGGTACTGGGCTAGGAGTGGGGGAAAGGGCGGCAAGGCGGATAATCTCACTGCGGCCCAGGGCCACTAGCCTGGCTATGTCAGCCACAGGAAAGTCGGGGAGGAGAGTGGCCGCGGCCCGGCAGTTGGCAGGCGATAATAGTTCCTCTGCAGAGAGATCGGCTGGCGGGACGGGACGAGGCGGGTTCTGCCCCGAATCAAAAGGTGGCGAGCCTGGCGTGCTACCGGCGCGGTCTCGATGTCCAGATGATGCAGGTCTGTGACCGCCGGTATTGCCCCTATTGTCGCCATCGTCTCGGCTGTGACTTGGACGGGGGGCCTGCTGCGGCTGGGGAGCACAACAGGGGGTTTCGGTGAGATGGTCGTGCTGACTGGTTACACTCAGGCTTGATGACGGGAACTCCCTGGTATCAGCGTCACCAAGAGAGTTCACCGGTGGCTGCTGGCTCTGCACCGGTGACGGCGGAGTCGAACTAGCGAGGATGTCCGTGGTGACAGCCTCGATGTCGGACGAGGGCGGCAGTGGCAGAGAGGGTGGTCTCAGTTGAATGGCCCATCCAGCTGCATTATCTGCGGCTGCATGCACATCGTCTGTCCCGTGCGTCCCTTGTGTCTCGTGTATCCCATGTATCCCGTGTATCTCTGGTGTACAGTCGACGTGTTGTTCCTCTGTGGCCTGTGCCTCAACACCATGTCGAAGGTCGGTTTGTTGTTGGTTCGCGGGACTGGGCTCCAGCCGAGGAGGCCGGGAGGCTGCATCAGCCGTCGATCCGGGCGTGTGCCTTGTCGTGTCCTAATAACTCAGCCTGTTAGTTCAAGGACTGACTGCCGTGTGGTCTAAGGGTCCAATGTCCAGTGTCCAATGTCCAGTGCTCGAGGGTCCGAGGCCAAATGCCACCAACTCCCACAAGCGTAGATTCCCACTCCCGCCATCCATCTCCATCTGTCTCTCCATCTGTCTCTCCATCGAACCATCCGTCATCCATCATAGTTACCCTCCACTGCACCCTCATGCCAGTGATGACACCCTGTTCCGGCATGACTTCGAGCCCTCTTCGTCTGCTCACCCCTCACAAGACAAGGGGCGGGCGGTCAAACCGTAAACGCCTCGTTCAAACCCCCATGGGCCTCGATCCATCAGCCAGGCAGCCTAGAAATCTCCACCTTTGGAGCCTCCTGTACATCATTCTGCCAAGTTGAAGCTAGTTACATGATCGGAGTAGGTATCCCCAAGTATCTACGGAGTAGATCGGGGGAGTGTTGGTGGTCGCCTGGGAGCAGAGCTCCGCAGCGGAGAGGGGACGAGGACGCCGGATCAATCAACGAGGGATTTGACTTACGCGGATCCCACGCCGGCTGTCATTAGTCGCCTCCATTCCGGAAGGACGGTTCGAAATTCAAAGCCTGGGCCCCGGTTAAACCTGCCGAGTCGTGTCGCCCAAGGATTTGGTCAGTGTCGGCAGTGCTCGCTGGATTGTGTGTTGAGCAACCAGGGAATGGGCAAGGGCCTGACGAGGCTCGGGCACACATGCACACAAAAACACGGGAAATCAAAAAGTCACAAGGACAAAGGGCGGCTCTAGGTGTCGGAGTAACCCTACGTCCCGTGTCTGGGGACTCTGGGCCCTGTCCACTTGTCTCTCGTAGAGATAGTCGAGGGAGACATAGTGGCGTTCGAGTCTCTCCAATCCCAAGGCTCGGTGTACCAGCCCCCGGTCAGCTGGAGGGGGACAATCCCAGTCGTGCAGCACATAATATAGCACATTGGCACATTGGGTTGTGTACAGGTGTACGGAGTAATGTGCTCATTGCTTTTGTGCAGCCTGCTCGACGCGTCCCAGCGTCCGAACACGAAGTACAAGGAACAAAGGAGGACTTGGTAAGATGAGGCCCAGCAACTGCCGTGGATCTCGGGGGCCTCAAGATACGGGCCATTCCCTGTTTCAGCGAGTGATGCGTGTGTGTGCCCCAAACCAATATGTACATACCGGTAGTAAATCCATTGTTGAGCCACATGGTGGGCGTGGAGGTGTGTGTCTTGGTCGGAATCGCCCTGGTCAGGATTGTGGATATATTGACAACCCCTGCCGAAACAGCCACCAATCACGGCCCGCTTGGGCTATTATGGGTCTGTAAAAGCTCCCAGATCTTTGACCGGTTTGCTCTGATTCGCTGGAGACGTCTGGCCGACGACATTGGGTGCAACGGTCAGGCAAACCAGACGCTGCCAGAGCCTCGTAGCGTCCCACCACGCAACCCACCGGTGACACGCCAGACGTGGGGCTGGCGGAATCATTGAGAGAAGAGACATGTGCACTAATACACGAATTAGACCTCGAGCGGCCAGAAGTCCGCGGCTATTGTCTCGTCTCGGCGAGGATATGCTTTTGGTGCGGCTGTTGGTTCGCACCTTTTGAGGCTCAAGTCATGTACCCCGTAGCTTGGTAGCTTTGGAATGTCTGAGAAGCGAGAATCGGTTGCTGCTCCTCGTTGCCATCCGTGCCGAAGAGCACACGGGGCAGCGGAGCGAGCCAAAAACGGTGGGAGCAGGGAGGAAGGGAAAAGACATGGGAAATCCAATCCAAAAGCCAGCGGGCGAAGGGAGGAGATGTCGAGGGTGCATTGCAGCCGCATCCTCCCTCGGCCAAGGCATGCTGGCTGGCCTGTAATTCTTATTCTTGCACCGGCCATGCCATCTCGACCGGCTGACCCCCATGCCTTTGAGATTCTTCCTTCAGATTGTAGAGAGCTAACAGGACTAGACTTGAAATCTCATGCATCGTGACTCTTGACCGTCTCCAAGTCGCGTTAGCTCGTCGTTATGGCGCCTGGGTGTCTGAGGGTTGAAAGATCCGGGCTCCGGGGATGTACGAGGGGGGAGCCGTCCTGCTAGCCTGGTAACTCGCGGCTCTCCTGGCTGTCGCGCCCTCTGTGTGCTATTGATGCTGTACAGCACTGCTCTTGACGTCTGTAAGCCATCTGAGGAGAGGTTGTGCAAGAGAGACGTCCGGCGACTCTAGACTCCTGGACATCATCACGTAGCCCGTTCAAGGGCCATGATGCTTCGATTCGACTCTGTAAGTTACAAATATGCTGCAGCGAGCGGGTGTCCCATATTTGGTACAGTCTCCTCCTCGGGGAAGTGCCAAGCCTCGTCGCCCGGTTGCGATCCGGCTCTCACGACATCCTACTGCGTGTCTTTCAGCGAACCTCGCCGGTCGACATCAGCATGAATCACTCCTGCCACCCCACGATTCCCGCAGGCCTTCCTGTTGGCTCCTTGAGAGACTATCCCACCGTCTCGCATCGGCCAGGTGAGGCATCCCGGACACTGCGCATCCTTCAGCAGACGCCGACATCCCCATCTGGAACTGTGACGACCTGCTAGCATCATGGGGCCAATATTGAAGCTAACAACCAACAGAGGTCCCTCTCTGTTCGGCCTCTGGGCCCAATCTCCTCGCGGAGCGGGGGACATGCGTATCAGTGATCTCTGCAGGTGAGGCTGTTGGATCCAAGGGGGGGAGAGGGAGGGAGGATGGGGGCAGGAGTTTATGGCATATAACGACCAGAAGGCTGCCCGCCCCTGAATGATGAAGGTTGATCTGATCCACGGCATTCTGAAAGTCCATACTAGTCGGTCTGCATTTCCCATTTCTCTTGCCTTACTTCTTGATCTGCCACCCTCCATTCTCCCCAACTCTCTTCATCAATTGTCAAGTAGAAGTCAACCATGGCTTCGACAAACGCCATCCTCAACTCAACCATGGCTCTTCCGTACGAGCCTAAGAGTGGTACGATTCAAGGTGCTGACACTAGCATCGCAGCCGACCGATTCGTTAAGGTTTCGGGCGGCACTCTGGCCGGCCCTTTGATCTGGTCAGGGGCTGACTTCAAGGATGACCATCCTTACACCCTTCGACTGAGCCACGAAGATGTGCTTGAGATTGACAATGCCCTCGCTGAGTTCAAGAGTTAGCGCCCAAAGCACGTTATCTTAAATGATAATGGTGAAGGCTGACTGTCACAGAACTTGAGCTCGATGGAGACGAGGTTTCCCCAAACAACTTCCCACTCCCCCGCCTCTCCCGCCGCCTCCGAGCCTGCACCGAGACTCTCCATCTCGGCCGTGGGTTCAGCGTCATTCGAGGCTTAGATGCGACCCGTTACACTGTCGAAGACAGTGTAGTCATCTTCTTGGGCCTCGCCAGCTACATCGCTGAGAAAAGGGGTCTCCAGGATCGTAAGGGTAACATGCTATGTACGCCTCCCAAACTCAAACCTCGCGCCACTCCATACTCTCCTCCATTGTCTCGTGTCATAGAAGCCATCTGACAACTCTAGCCCATATTACTGAGTCGAAGCAGTGGACTGGTCCCGCAAGTGGTCGCCATGGAATCCACACTAACGAGGCACTGGTACGCCGGCACTACCTTGCACAGCCTGCCCCTGGCTAATCTTCTCTGTAGCCGTTCCATACCGACATGGGATGCGACATCCTCTCTCTCCAAGTTCGCAACATCGCTGACAAAGGCGGCTACACCTATCTGAGCTCTGCTTGGTGGGTGTTCAACGACCTCTTGAACCGCGAGCCAGAGGTTGTCAAAACCCTCCTGGCTCCCAACTGGCCCGTCCAGCTGTAAGTGATCCCAATCTCTAAATTACCCACGCCAAGGACCTTTCTAATGGCTTTTGCCGCAGGCCTGGACGAAAGTCCACGTACTACCTTGCCTCCGTGTTCTCGTTCCACGACGGAAAGCTGCTGGTCAGCCTCGACCCTCATCGACTCGGACCGCACCCGAAAATAGTCGACTCCAAGATTCCTCCCCTGACTCCGGCTCAGACTTATGCTCTGCAGGAGGTTTCGAAGTCGGCTGCTCGAGCAGAGTTGCAGCTGACACTGAACAAGGGGGACATCCTCTTCTTCAACAACTTGGCCTTGCTTCATCGGCGAGATCACTACCGGGACCACGATAACTCGTCCCGCCACATGGTCAGACTCTGGCTCCGCAGCCAGAAACTGGGCTGGGCTATTCCCGACGCCCTGCTTCCTCCCTGGGAGGCGGTCTACGGGGAGAACCGAAAGGTTACCACCAGAATCTACCCGCTGGTTCCCGTTGCCGACTACCCCGTCCCGCGCTACACTACTGGCTCTGCCGCGTTTTTGATCGAGGATGACCTGGATCTGTCCGACTCTGAATGAGCCTGGTGTTCCTTAACCCTCCTTTAACTTTCTAAGCACATTCGTTTATCCAGTTCACTACACAATTGTGTTTCATTCTCCTTGACAGCACTTTGAACTGCTTGGGATTCCCTGAAACTATGCACTCGCTGAGTTTGCACCTGTTTTTTACTTAACAAGGTCCATCGCCTTCACGAACGAATCTATGGTTACGATCTATCCTGTACCCCTCGCTCCTTAGTTACAATTAGTTGGGATGTTTGGCAAAATTGATCCTTCCCCCTAAAATCCTCTACCAGCCCCTTCGTTTACCGTGTCCGTTCTGTTTGCCAGTGATCGTTTAAACTGCGTCACCCCTCGGAATGCAGCACAAGGTGTAGCACCGCTCGGCTCCAGGTTTCACTCTCCGGGGGGCCTCAACAATCTTGGCCCACCCACCACAAAGCCTCAGCATGTAATCGTTGACAAAGCGGGGCTGTACTTATGCATTGATGTAATGGGCTTCCGAAAGTGCATCGGTTGCCTCGCTGAAGGCACACTTCAGCTTCCGCCAGCACCTCGCACTCCTTTCCACCTGGTCCACATGATGCAGTGCTAGCACATTCATGGGACCGTTGCATCACACAAACCACGTCATCACAGGTTCCTTCGGACCGCCTCGTCACTCTGTGATATTGTAAGTGGCGCCAGGGCTCAAGCCTGTGCGCGATTACTGATGTCGACGCAACTTTACATTGCCGGGCTGTCGTAGGGTGGTCAGCCCGAGTCAGTTATAGGTTGTCACCCCACGTCTGTGCCGAGAGTGTGTGGCCTCATAAAGAGCTAGTTAATCTCATATCCTGTTCGGATTTGTTACACGAGCCCGGGGAGCCCGGGGGTCATCCGCGAGCCGCGATGGAGTTCAACACGGCAAGAGTCCTCTTCCTGTGACGATCAGTGCTAACACATGGCCTGAACGGGGCTCCACCGTCTCCATTGTCTCCATCGTCGCGTCCATCATTTCCCAAAGGCCGGGCAAGCCAGTAGAACTCAAACGAAGAGAAACGCGGAACCGTACCGATGCCAAAGCTCTGGCACAAACATCGCGGAGGCGGAAGGTGTGGCTGCTTGTGGTGTGCCACCCACTCCAATATCGGGCTAGGATATGGATGGCTAAAGCATCTTGTCAAATTGACGCCATCGAGTCAGGAGGGCTAAGGATTAGGCTGACGGTGGATGCAGGGTATCGGTGTTTGGCATCTTTAGTAGGCAACATTAGCTTGGCCATCCCTTGCTAGAGGCTCAATCGCGTGGCAGATCAATACACCGAGTTCCTTCCCCGTACAGTGACTTTGACGGTGGGAACAATATGGTTCTGCCAGCCTGAAGTCAGCTGCCACCATGCATTTGATTGCCTTCTGAGCGGCCGAGCTGAGTGCCAAAACGAGCCTTCGGCATGCGAGACATGGTCCCCGATGGTAGCCTGAGATTGGCAACCTGGTCCTTGTTGTATCTTCAGGGATGGAGAAAGAATCTGTTGTGGATGTCGCAGTTTCGGGGCTCGTCGGACCGGGCGAGATCTTTCTTTTCTTGCCGCGGAGCCTGATACACACTGAAGCTGCTGTGCTGTGGGTCGAATGAACGAGCAATCAGAAGGCATCCTTCCTGACCATCAGCACAAGGGGCTGTTTTCGTGGCCTACCAGTTGGTTCCCACGTACACTAGCATCTTGAGGTCAGCTGTAGCACCTCAAGATAGAAACGGGAGGCCAAGGTCCACGTGTCTAGACGCCTTTGGACCGGTAACGATTGCTTTGCTATCTTTGGGACACGAGATTGGACTCGGCAGCTGGCTGCCCAACCTTGTGAAAGAATGTCTAGCCGAGACTAATTGGTACGGCATACTCGATACGGAAGATCATGTCTAACACACGGAATTCCGGAAGGGGATCTCCGTGGTCACTACGTCTGTACTTCCCTGCGCTAGCATTCTACAAGGATGATCGCGATAGTTCAGACCCCGTGGTGAGGAAAGAGACAACTGCGGCTCTGGTGCACTGGCTTCTGGGACCGAGTACGTCACGGTACGTAAAGGAACCTCTGGTGTGGGAAATTAGCCTACTCTCTTCCCGCTGACCCTGCCGAGAAGCCTAACTCTGTTGGCGTGGGACATGATTCAGTTTCCCAAGTCTCTGCGCCTTATCTCAACCTCCTTGAATGATCATGCCAACACAGCCAGAAATCCAACCAAAGCACCGACAAGCCCTGCAGTGACAGCAGCTGCTCCGGCAGCAGAAGTTGACGTGATATCTCCCTCTGTCGTCGGCATTGTCGAATCAACCGCAATACTCTGACTCTCGAAGTCGCTGGTAACCGAAGATTCAGGGGTAAAAGAGCCTTGATCGCTTGGTTCTGGCACGGGAGGCGTCGGACAGGCAGCACAGCAGTTCTTTTCCCCCAAACACGTCGTATCTAAGCTTACGAAGGTCGTAGTTGCCGTTCGAGTAGCCAGCAGCGTTCTCTCTCCCGTCGATGTCGAATACGTTTCCACGATCACCGTCGTTATCGTGACAGACCGAGTGCGCGCCAACGTTGTTGTCGCCGGTGCCCTGGACCACCACGTCTCCACGATTGTTTTCGTGATGGTAACATCAGTTGAACATGGCTCCGAAATCAAGGTGCTGCTCGAGCTCATCGCAGTCAAACCGGTCGAGGAAGAGGCGAAAGACGGCACCCTTGTCGCAACGGAAATTGGACCCGAGACCAACGAGCGAAGAGGCGTAGGTGATTCAGAATAATCAGTAGCGGTGGTAGAGGTTGTGAGACAAGACGTAGAGATAGGCGGTATGCTACCGCGATACACCGAACTGCCGGCTGGCCTGGAATCACAATTAGAGAATTGTCTGAAAGTGAGACATGCTGGACCCTTACTTGATTGAAGTGGAAAATGTCAGAACCACACACTGCTGTGTGCATATAGTCGTTTTTGGAAATGGCACAACCGAGGCTGGGGATACATGGCCTTCCTTGCTGGTTGTGAGGAGACAGTCGACTGGTGAGATGGATTTCTGGATAGCAGTTTCAATGCCAGGCTGTTGGCTAGCCGTGGATCCCCCTCCACGAATTGCCAAATCTATGGCACATGAAATGCCTGTAGCCAGGAGGAGAAGAAGTGCAAACTGCATGATCTTTGCAACCGAACAGAGTTCAAGGGGATGCTATACGAGGTGTTGTCCCATCCACCTCCAAAGCCGGGAACTTTCCCCTCTATATCATGATTGTGGGTTAATGTTTGAGTAGACGGATCGTTCTTTGGCACGACACCGACCACTTGTGGATGTTTATCAGAACGTTGAACAAACGATGTTTGTTCTTGTCCAGATCCCCCTGAGCAGGTGCATGTCGACCGTATCTCGACGGCAGAGCAGGTAGAACCTTCAATGCGAGGCCAAAGGTAATTTGTCTGACGTCTCAGGGGATCTTTGATTCACAACGGCGGGAAACGGCTTTTGGTGTTGTGGTTGTGGAACCTGTGATAACATGTCACGCCAGGCTTGTTGACGTTGACTCGGCACTTCCAACATTCATGATAGACAGAGGGGGCGATCGGATCGAGCGTTGGATGTCTGGATGACTACAGATTCTTCGTTGTCAATCATGACGGGTACGACGAGGAGTTCGGCACGAATTCGATTTGCGTGGATGATTGATGGGGTGTATGGTTGTTCAAGCTCGTGTACGATAGTATCAATGATCGGTCTAGCTGGCCACAATATTCGTAAGCAAGTTAGACGGCACACCCCGATTTATTCGAGAGCTGCGGTTGTAATATGACACTGCCAATTGATTAGAATTAGAAAAGATAGAAAACCAAACTCGGAATAAGGGGCTGGTGGCCACCGCTGAGAAGGAGGGGTAGGTGTCACGAGAATGTCAGTAGCTTCCACCACATGTAATAGAGGTAGGTAGACAGGTCTCGTGTGTGCAAACTTATCAATGGAACTCCTAGTATGGGACTCGCCTATGACAAGATAAAATCAGTACAAACTTTCTGTGGGAACTGGAGAGAGAGGAATCAGGGAGCTCGGGAGACCACAACGCTAAACAACTGATATGAACACGAACTCCCTTTATCCGTAGGCCCGTCGAGGGCGGTTCATTGTTCGATAAGCTTTCAGCCGCATAGTAATCAGGGCCTCGCTAACATCTTCACTGCCAAATAAGACAATGATGCCGTCGGCATCTCGATCATTCCCGCCGGGTGCGGCGCCTGATCTCAGATCCCCCCGCCCGAAACACCTTGGCCGAGGCAAGAAGGCATTTTGTCTCAAATTCAGCCTCAATAGTACTGTAAGAACAGGTCTGACGTGTCCCCACGGGTGTGGTGGCCTCACTCATCGATTGGAAGATAACTTGCTCTTGGTTAGCACTGCCCCTAGATCATCTTTGGGGAGCCTTGTGGACAGCATCATTCGACCATTGAACAGTACCCCCACAAGCCTCAGCTTACCTTGTTGCCCGATGCGGTTGTCATTACATATGCGAGTTGCCTGTGGCTCGAGCCTCGTCCTGATTGCACGGTCGTAAATCAATCGGAGGTCAACCCACATGATTCGCTGGGTCTAGGGCAGGGGTAGCTTCTTGCATTCCAGTAATTCACTTCTCATTTTCGATAGTTTCCACTTTGAAGCAGAATGACGCCACCATGATTTATCGAGACGTGCGTGGCAGTGACCTACAGACGAAGACGAAGACGCGGCGAAGGCTACGTTGACGGCGGAGGCTTGGCAAGGTTCCGCGGCACGAGCATCCATCCCTGTCAGGAGATCAAGCCCTATCACACGACTAGGATGATGAGTCGGCTATATGATGCATGCAATACTGAGCACACCTCGGATCAAGTCATTGCGCGGGGCTGAGTCCTGGAGGTAAGTACGGACCAGGATTTGTAGGGGCCCCCTGTTTCTCATGTGTCGTTCTAATTCGGAAGCTCGAGAGTATGCTGCACCTGGCGTATGATCAGACAGGGTAGCTTCAGGGTCGCAGGCTTCGTTACTGCAGCCAATGTCATTGGGTAGACGAGACCGGTGAAAACGCCCAGGATGTTTCATGGAGACCTCAGCTATCCACAGAGGTTCTAGATCAATCATGATTCGGACTAGGACGGCTACTAAGTTACAGGGCCTAGACTAGATCTCATTATCCACAATTCATGTCAAAGCTGGTGTGTGGATCGAATCTTCTATATCAGTCCGACCTAGTTCAAGCATAAGGTCAAAAGCCACACGACAGGCCACGAGTATCTGGAATTCGGAGTTAGTGGTACACTTCATACCCTGTACATTACGAAATGCCCCCTTAGAAGCCAAGGCACTGGTGCCTGACGATAATTGACAAGTCATTTCCTTCCCGAAACTGGGCGACGGGAGACGGGAGCGGCACACCGTTTCTTCCATTCCTTACAAGTGGGCCCAGCAGGATTCGTCATGCAATGCAGGAGATGAGCGCAGGCCTCGTTTTAGCTACAATATCTTACCTCTTCTTGGGACCGAGAAATTACAGCATCGTGATATCTAAACAGGTCCATCGTTCGGCGCATTGAGGGTTGCCGATCGCCCTTTGAGTACAGCAAGGGGAGATCAGACCAGGGGCCACCTAGTCGTTCTTTGAAACGAACTCACCAGTAAAAAGCCATGATGAATGAGTTCTGTTCTTTTGTTTTCGAATTTGGGGTCGAACTTTCACAATCTCAGACTTTGATGTCCAATGCAACCAGACCCTGCAGGCTTACCCATATCACCTGAGAACGCAAGTGCTATTACTGTAGCCAAGGGTATAGGTCGCCTCCCCTGAGACCGGCGGAAAAATAAAGACGTATATCTGGTGAGTACCATTGCCGTTTGGGCAAACGTGCATGGTCAGCCGGTGACTATCGGAATGAGGTCAGGTTTCGGAGCGGTCCGAGGATAATTGTGGATCTTTCTCCGGTATCAGGCAGAGGGATTCAGATGGCACTGAGGGATTGCGATGGAATGTTTTCTTCTTCTTTTCTGTTGTCTAGGAGGGGAAGAAGCTAGTTGTTTATCCCTAGGGATCCCATCGGAAGCCGAAGATCTAGGCTGTTGAGGTTGATCTAGGTTTGAAGTCTATAGGTTTGATCGGAACTGCGGTGCGGGTCCGGGCCTATGCAGACTTGACTTCTCCTGTCGGACCTATCCGTCTGAGATCCGGATTGAGCTCCGTTCACCTCCATGATTCTTGGGAGGAATTGCCTGCATGTGGACTGACATTTTGACAGATCGTGCTTATTTAAACTACATTTTGAGTCTGGTATTTCCGTCGCCCTCAGATAGCAGCTGTTGAACCCCCACTTGCCAGGAACGGGCCATCCCTTGCACTTCGGCGACCAGCCAAAGTCTCCACGTTGAACTACCCGAGAGAAAGTCTCGAATATGTGACCGGTTCGTTTAATAGGTGTAATTGTTCGTCAGAGTGGGCCATTAACTCATCTGCTCCGCCCTCCAAGTCGTCGGAGACATCAATGGGCCTAGGTGCCAGGGTTGGATTGCATCAATCACACTGCCAGCGCAGGGTTTCGTCCTGCAGTGGTTTTCAAGGGGCTCATATATTACTTCCACGAATTAAATACGCGCAGTGGCTGATAAGACTCCTGGGCGTTCGTCAGCAAAAAGCGCATAAGAGTGTATCAGGTAAGGGAGGCAATGTCTGTGCCATAAATGGCCTGTTGGGATACAAGATCGAGACTCCCTGGACTGCGGACAAGGCCTTCGAAGCAGAAAAACAATCCATTCAGTCAAACTTTACTCATAACTACCCGTAGTGTGGTTTGGAAACAATCGCTGCCGCTCAGATGATTCCATTGATCTCACAATTCTCCTGTCGGGTTTGAGCTCTCTACACAAACTGCACATGAATACACCTGGAAACTTGAAGTTCTTGTGTGTTTGACTTCGTGATTGAGTCCTGAAGCTTTCCAATTCACTTCGCACTAAGCTATAATCACGTTGGTAGATGTTGTGAACCACTTGCTCATGAGAGGACTGACAGCACACCCTGTCGTGGCTTTGGTCTTCCATGCTCCACCCTCGATCAATGGATGAGAAGCAACCAACTTTAAACAATTATCATCCTTATCTTCACGTCACTACAGCGGAAGATACAGCACGACGTTGACTAATCAGAATTTGCCAAGTTGGTGGTTCTCAGAAGCTCTAGGGTAAGGTGAAATGTTGGACCCAACCAACATATTTTTTTTTTGGGTACCTATGCATGCATAATGCAAAGGCAATCCTTAGACGAGACATACAGCATGTACTATTAATAAAAAGGAATACCTATCTATAATCAGAGCTACGGTCGCAACCGAGGAGCCATGTGTTATTATGTGCTTTGACTCGCCAGAATGGCCGCACACGATGTGAGTCTAGCAGAGTGATGGAAGGAAACTCAGAGCATGGAGGCACGACGTGAGTCGCTGTGGCTGCGGATCGTACTTTGCTGCAATAAGCGACAATAGCTCAACGACCTTTGTTTGAACAAAGCAATGTGTGGGAATATTCCTAGGCGGAGGGTAGGGGTAACATTTCGAGGCTCCGGCCACCTATCTCTCCGCAAGGTATGTACAGAGTGTGTGCACACAGAACCTCGGATAGAACCGAGACCTCCTAGATGAAGCTCGCTTAGCTATCAATGCTATGGAATGCACATGCCGGCAACGTAAGACACTCAAGCGAACTCTCCGCAAACGCGGGATCGCTTCCCCAGCTGAAAGCTGCGGCACTTGCGGAGAGTGCTACGTTGAGGCATTCCCCAGATGGCGTTTCCGCCCTCAGCCTTGCAGATGAGGAATGGGCAGGGCCCTTTCGGACCGACCGTGAAGGCATTAGGTCAAGTTTGGTCTAGTGGTGGGGAAGCGAGCAGGGTGGCTGGCTTTAGCCTGGAGTAGTTCTCCGCGTTGATGAAGGGGGACGGACAAGGGTTTCAGTGGTGACGCGGAGGACGGCCAGTGCCACGACGAGATGGGACGGGATGAGATGATGAGGAATCAATTTGAACGAGAAGCTACCGAGGGGGGTGTCTTCGTCTGCGTCGGTGAGAGTGAGACGTTCGAGACTTGCTTTCGTGTCTCTATGATGTTGCCGCCGATCCCAACTGGGCCACGCCGCGAGTCGAAGCGACTTTTTCCCTCACGAGTCACGACCCGAGGCACAGCGGAGGCCAGCGCAGGAGACACACCAGTGTCTTCTCGAAGCTGAACTAAGCACGGCCAGACCGGCAGCTACTGCACGATGAAGTGACACTCTGCAAGCAATGGAGGAGATTGGTCTGGTCCACACCAACGAGACCCCAGGCAGGATTTTCAAGGTACACAGTGCGCCGCAACACGCAGGCAACGGACCTATTTTCATGCCGAGGAGATGCACTGTGGTGAAGGATGATGGTTGTCGCACTGGGCGAAGGATCTTACTGTATGAAGGTAGGCTAGCATTGCCGGCTGGCTCTCGGGTAGCTTGTGTTGAGACGTGGAATCTGAGCAGAAGATATAGTATAATTGGAACCGGGAAATCTATTTATTTCAATCTATTACTGGTGGTATCTTTGCAGCAAACGCCAAAATGAAGCTGTCGTGTCGTGAATAAGGTGGTGATTTCGTGGCTCGCAAAAACGATCATTCTCTATACGTCGCCACGTGAAATGGGCCGTTCGCGCCCAGAGTCTTTCTGGCACAATTGTCCAAACTCTGACAAAATAAAAGGTACATCAATGGGCACGTTGTTTGGGTTCTGGACGAGATATTCTCCTTCCTGTCGCCGAGCACTCATTATTTGTTGCCGGGTCCCTGATTTGACCAGAGTCCGGACGCTCTGGTAGATGCCGTGACTGGGATACGCAACGATTCCGACAGCGGCTTCATTGTACATGTTAGTTTTGGTTCACCTGAAGACCGTAGAGGAATACGTACCTGATGCCGTCTTGCTTGCCATCCCGAGCAAGCCCTTGCCGACGCCCTTGGCCGCTCCAAGGGCGCCGCCTTCTTTGCCTCCCTTGTACGGCTGTACAACCAAGTCCGAAATGCCTTCAGACATGCCTCGTACAAAGTTGTTGCCCGCAACTCGTGCGCCAGATTGCCAGTCCTGCACATGTTCATGCTCTGGGACACGCTCTCCATATAGCTTCGGCACCGCGCGAAAACCCTCGGTGACGGCGAGAGGGATATCGAGGTAGAAACCTCGGCCGTAGGACTTGAAGAAACCGCCTACTCCCGATGCTGAAGCTGAGGCGAGCGCACCAGCCGTGCTCATGCACCCACGTCCTTGTGAACCAGCTCCTGGAGGTATGGTGCCTTGTTGTAGGCCAGGTCCCGGCGATCGGCCTGCCTCGACCAATGCGTCGGCGGTCTTGCGTTGCTGGTAGGTTCGAATAGGCTTCATGACGACATCAGCGGTGGCCTTCGCCATATCAGTTGAGGTTCCTAGCAGTGCTGATGTAGTTCCGGTCACGGGGTCCCATCGGCGGTGGATGATTGTGATAGACTTCGTTTCGTTGCTAGATGGACCTTCAATAACATGCTCTAAACAGATTTGGGGAAGGAAACTCACGGGTAGATCTTCTTCGGGTCAACCTTTAGATGTTGGAAAAGAACGCCCGCCGCCATCTTTGATAGCCTGATATTTTTTTTGCCACGTTTACAGACCCAGACCGCAGGCTGGCCGCTGATAATATCGCACTGCAGGTTTTCCAGCGGGAGGTTGGCGTGAAACGACCTCACTGCAGTCGCAACACCGCTCTCCGTCTTCATCCTCGAAGCCAAGCCCGCAGCAGCGCGAGCAGCCTCCGGGGTAAGGCAGAACTGGATAGCCTCGGAGAGGTTTTGCACATTGAGCTTCTTGTGATGGATTGGGTGTGGACCTGCTCCTGATGCCGCAACCATCTCTCCCCAGAACGGCTGGCTGGTGGTTGTTAGCAGACTTTCTCGTCACATGGAATGGGGTTCACGCACTCTCCAAAAAAGGGCACAATTGTCGTTGGCCGGCCGTTCAGGAGACCGCATGCCGTGGTTCCTGCGCCGCCATGGTG
Source organism: Ilyonectria robusta (assembly GCF_021365365.1). Taxonomy (NCBI): domain Eukaryota; kingdom Fungi; phylum Ascomycota; class Sordariomycetes; order Hypocreales; family Nectriaceae; genus Ilyonectria; species Ilyonectria robusta. The sequence goes on from NW_025764448.1 coordinate 724,806, forward strand.
AAAGACAGCGGTAACGTGGGCAAAGAGCCACTCGTGAGGACAGTCTCCTAGGAAGAAAACGTTCTTCTCCTCCACGCCCCCGAGGTTGCTCCAGCCCTTGGAGATGATGGCGCGAACGCCGGTCCGACGGACAGCTTCGACAAGGGTCTTGGTCATGGTCTCTGGATCATCGATCACGATACTTCCGAATCCGATGTAAATGGGCGGTGGTCCCTGGGCTAGGAAGTCTGCAAGGTCGGCTGGCGGTGTGTAGTTGGGCGGCTCGCGAAAGAAGAAACCGCATACATCTGAAGAAAGTTAGTTCGATGCACTCTGAGGTGCAAAGTTACCAGAACGTACCGATATACGAAGGCCAGTCCCGTGGCTTGCTGACCAGCGCCGGAGACCAGCAGTATGTGAAGGGGATTTTAAGCGTCTCAGCTAGAAGAGGGCCTTCAGATAGGGGTACAGGTTCCAGGTCAATTGTCTTCCGCCAGTCATTGATGACGTCTCCAAGTCTGTGCCACTCGTTAGCAGCTGTATAAAGACTGATAGATCTCGAGGGGGAAAAAAGACTTACCCCTGCCAAGTTAGCCATTCCACGACACTGTAAGATACGTAGTTGGCTGTTGCTGTATCCATTCCCGCCTTTTCGCCAAACTTGAGGTTCGCCAGCGGGTGAGAGAACGCCTTTGTGCTTGTCCAGGGCATCGTGAACATGAGATGAACGGGAATCTTCATCGCCTGCGCGCAGTGTACATGGGCGAAACTGGGAGGGTTGGCAATGATGGCGTCTGCAACAAAGGGCTTTCCTGTTACCGGATCCGGCTCTAGACAGGACATCCAGCACCCGTTCAGCATCTCGGCAACCATCTCCCGTTTTCTCTGAATCTCGCCGCCTCGGAGGGTCTTCAAGCTGGGGATCAGTCCGGGGTTGCGGACCATGTACGCCATCAGCTCCGAGGGGTTGCCGCCGATGGGGTAGAACTCGAGCCCAGCGTCGCGCACGAACGAGTCGAAGACATTGTGGGTAGCTAGGCGGACGCGGTGGCCGTGTTTCTGGAGTTCGCTACCGAGAGCCACAAATGGCTGGACGTCGCCGCGGCTGCCGACAACCTGGATGACGATGTTGAGCTTGACGGGGAATCTGGGGGGCACCGGTGACCCTCCGAGCTCCGCGTAGTACTGGGGAGGAGATTCCTCGGCTTCTGGAAGAGGGGTCTTGATGTCGGGGATGAATCGTGAGAGTGTTCTGCAGAATCGGGAGTTTAAGTCGACATCGATGCGGCCATCGTCTGTTCCAGTGTAAGTTGCGTTGGCCAAACGACTTGGGAGTCCAATATTAAAGTACCTCTGACGGCGGTTGTTTGCTGAAGCAGATCGTTGTTGACGACAGTGTCATAAGAGGGGAGAATGTCGTCCGAGACCACCTCAGGGAGATCGCTGTAAGGCGACGGTGGGGGAACATCATGGGTGCCCTTGGAGTTAGCCATGGATTCACGACTGTAGTTATTTTGAGAAGAATAAAGGACAAAGATCCATAAAATAAGGCACACTGAGAAGATTGCAGCCGTCTTGTATTGATGCTCCTTGCCGGCTTTCCGCGAAGGTCGCGACGCCCCGTATTTGAAGCCGCATGCCGCCGCGAACCATCACCACTAGCACGCTTCACAACCGCGAAGCCAAGCCGTTCCTGCATGATTTTCTCCGGAAATAGCGACCGCCCGACTCACGGACGTGGCGATTTATGCTAGGGGAACACCAAGATGGAGGGCAGCTGCGTCATCCATCGTGTTTGGGGCTTTGTCACCGTAGATAGCTCGCTCCATGCGCGCGGCTTTCTCCGTGCTCGCGCGTATAGGGAGATGGGCTTGGAGCCAATGCCCATTGACAAGTGTCTATTTCGAGCCGCCGTGGCATGTTTCAGCACGAATGGTTCGCTGGTTTCCAGATTATGGAACGAAAGAACACGGTCCGGCGCTGGCGAATACGCGTATACGTATTCAGAGCTGTGGTGGAGTTGGGCGGTTCTGTAGCGGCTCCACTGCGAAGGCATGTCCGCTGTAGAAGGATTGGCCACTGTACAATTGTGAAAATTGCCAACACGAGCTCAGTTCCGCGTACAGAGCTCAATGCCTTATGAATACGTTGAAGCAGAAATCAAGGGGCAACAGCACAAATACGGTTACACGGAACGAGAATTATATATACCATGGAGTGGAAAAGATATGTCCGTCCCAATCGTCAACAATCCTCTCGCCATCACCTCCCCGCACAGCTCCATAGACAGACCGCTGCACGATACGACCCGCCTTGAAGGACCAGGGTCGTATAAGGCAACACGACAACCTCAAAGCTTCCTCGGATCTCGCATAGGCCCTGATCGCCAAGATGGCCGAGTCCTCGTTTAAGTTTTACAACTATGACCCGTCACTACCGGCCGCAGCCATCTTCGTGGTTGTTTTCGGTATCTCGGCGCTGCTCCACATATGGCAGATGTTCCGCAACCGGACATGGTACTTCATCCCGTTCCTGATCGGCTGTCTCTGTAAGTTGCAATGTCGGGATCAACTTGCTCGAATATTGGCCTAACCAGGGAATCCACAGTCGAGGCGGTTGGTTATGTGGGACGTGCCATGTCGGCGCAGGAGGCACCTGACTTCACCAAGAACCCATACATCATTCAGTCTATCTTGTTGCTTCTCGGACCAGCGCTCTACGCGGCCTCGATCTATATGATCCTCGGTCGTATCATTGTCCTTCTAGATGCTCAGAAGTTATCCCTCATCCGACCCAATTGGTTGACCAAGGTTTTTGTTGCCGGCGATGTCTTGTCATTCTTCGCTCAGAGTGGAGGTGGGTTACCCTACGATGATTATTTTGCCCAACTGCCACTAACACTAAATTGCAGGTGGTGGCATGCTCGCGACATCCAAGAACTCGGACGACGTCAAGAGGGGAGAGAACATCATCATCGGCGGTCTGGGCATCCAGATTCTCTTCTTCGGTTTCTTCATGGTCGTCACCCTCGTCTTTCACATGCGGATCCGTGAGAAGCCCACCCAAAAATCGTATGAACTCGCCGTGCCGTGGCGTAAGCTGCTGTACGTTCTGTACGTGACGAGTCTCCTCATCCTGGTGCGATCAGCCTTCCGTGTGGCCGAGTACATCACAGGCAAGGAGGGAGAGCTGCAGTCGACGGAGTACTGGATCTACATCTTTGATGCGGCCCTGATGGCGCTCGTGGCCCTGCTGTTCAACTGGTTCCACCCAAGCCGCGTGATTAACCGCGCTGCGGATGCGAAACGAATCGCGAGCATGGACGGGTACTTGATGGAGAGTCAACCATACGATACCCAGACCCCACGCTCGAGACGTCCCTCCAACTCCAACTCGCGGCATTCGCAGTCGAGACGATACTCGCAGTCGAGGCGATACTCCCAATCCCGACCTGACTACAAGTGAAGGGATAGTCTCGAGGGCGGCATAACACGATGACCAGGAGAACGCACTTCTCGGCGCTGCGCTAGAGTACGAGAGCGGAATGGAGAAGGTCAAAGCCAGCTGAAATGACCATGGCTTGGGATGGCAATTAGACCTCCTTGCGGGTCGGGAAGTGAAGCCGGATGGAGCTAATCGAACAGAGCATAGCGGCATGTACTTTTTCTTTGTTTGGGCAATGTGCTTTGGAAGGGCAAAAGCCACTGTGTCGAAGATGGGAATTTCATTTGTCGGGTGTCTGAATCCAGGGAAGCACTGACCTTGGGACTTGTATAGATTGCTGATAGTGCGTCAAAGAACGCTAGAGAGTGCGGAACAGGGCCCTGTTGGAAGGGAGAGGCACGGCCTGGGGACTAGTATAGACGGCAGCGTGCTTGCCAAGACGCACTCTGTGATTATCATAATCTTAACTACCTTGCTGTGCCCGGATTGTTTCAAGGTGAATCGCAATAATGTTAGTCAAGGCCTGAGGAGGAACCCGAAAACCTTCCCGTGCCTCAGAAGGGAGCGATCCCGATCCGCGGCGTCGGGTCGAGGAGGATCTCGGTCCCAGCAGGGCGTATCGACGATCCGATGATTAGGTACTGGGTCATCTGGTATGCCGAACCGCCCCAGCCGTAAATGTGTTGGCTGAAGAGAGACAAGTTCGCTCGGGTTCATTTTAAGGTGCATAGTTTACGGTAGTTGAGAAGCATGTCTTACCGTGGGGTGACAGGTCAATAGAAACTGACTGACAACAAGCAATGTTTCGGACGATCATTGCCTCTACCATCGAGAGAACGGCATTTGCCTCGGAACCATGGACCACTAGACAGGGCAGGTTGGGGGGGAATGGCAGAGAGATAGGAGCAAAAGCACTGACGGTGAGGCGGCAAGGCATTCCCAAGTGAGGACTATCACGGTCCTAGCAATGCGAGTGTGAGATACCACGAGTGGATTTGGCTGAGAGCCAAAACCCTGACTCGAGAATCAGGCAATGCCTCGCTTAGACGAAAGGTGGTGTTTGTCTCTGACTGGGGACTGAACGTGATGAGGCCATGCCGTCACGGAACACATCACGATGTGCGGTCAATGGGAGCCACTCTAGTGGGCCCGGCCGCTGTCCGTATGGCAAGAGGACTGCGGATATACGGCAGATAGCTACCGAGAGAAAATATATCACCGCTCTTTGAACAAACGAGAATTTTGTTAAAACCGCTCGGGGCCAGGGTCGGCGGGTGCCGACGAATTTCGGCCGATGATATGATGGCACGGCCGGTAGTGGCTACCGAGCCTTGGCTGGATGGAGCACGGGAGACGCAAAATAAACTGACTGACACTGACGTGACCTGAAATGGCTAGCTGGCAGGGCTCATGGCAAGGCGCAAGGCGGAGCAGGGTCAGTTGGAAAGCAAATCAAGACATTGGGAGCGGAAACCAAGACAAGGGTGTCAAAGTCAAAGTCACGACAGAATGAAGGAAGAGCCACAATCCAGAGTCAAGCGTCGAGAGTCGAGAGTCGAGAGTCGAGATTTCGGGGAGAGCCCGGGCAACACCGGCGACAGTGCAGCACAGTGTGGATGCTTCTGTCAGCTTGTCGCTGTGTCTCGCGAAGCACTGTACGCGGGTCCGTCTCCTCCCCTAACGCAACGTTGGAGCCGTCCAATGAGTGGCCTATCCCACGCGCGGACCGGCCATCCGCTGCGACCGCCAATGCACTAGAAAAACACTGATCCATAGAGTTTGTTCCATGGGGGAAGCCGTCGAGGGACGATGTTGTCAGTGGCTTTATTGGTGCTTGGTCTCGCCTCGTCGAGTTTTCATGAACGCATCTACCACCACAGCTGAGAACACGCATTCAGCCATCAATCATCTCCCCCGGCTGAGCGTTGATGCAGTCGCCCTGACTACCTAGAGTTTGCACCGTGTCTCAGCCCTCCATCCGCCGCTTGGGGCGTCGCGCACACTGTCTGCTGCACTGTGGCGTGCGACGTTACAGCGCAGTGGTGGCCCAGCAGCCAGCATTCGTCCCTGGTCTGTCACGCCCTCTCCCCCTTGTTCAGACGAAAGTTGCCCACTGTAATCTGCACGAAAGAGCACATTCTTCGCGCGGTGCGACTTGAGAGGGCAGCACGAGGCAGCATAGTACGGGGGGCGAGGGGGCCGCCACCGGGGATGCCCGTTGGGTCGGATATTAACACTGTAAGCTGTGGCAATGCACAGTGCTGTGGCCCCCGTACAGTGCTGTGGCCCCCGTACAGTGCAGGCAGCCTGTGCCCTGTGCTCTGCCCTGTTGAGCCTGCTGGCAACGCCACTGTCTCGTCCTGCCGCACCGCCCTTTCGCCCAGACGACCACCAAAACAGCACCAAAACAGCCCGCGCCCGTGTCTGTGCTCGCCAGCCCCAGCCCCAGCCCATATTTCATCCTGGCTCCTTCAGGAGATCATCCCACGCACACTGTGTAATGTGTCATCACACCCACACCACCCCCCAGACACGGGCCCCGTCCACAGAAACGACACACAGACACACACCACGGCCACATTACGCTGAGAGCGGACAGTGTGTGTACAGTGCCCACAGTGCTTACCACAAGGGCCTCACAGACCAACGGAGTCCCAAGATTCAAGACTTGGACCCACCCCCGGGTGCCCCTGGTCGCTTCCCCCTGCCTGCCCTGTTGCTGCGAGTGTCCTCTCTGGGGAGCGCTTGCTTTCGTTCCCTCGCGCTCTCTGTCTCTCGGCTCCTGGCTGGCTTCCACCAAATGGCCCGCTAATTTTCGCATCAGCCCTTTCCCTTTTGGGATGTCTCGTCCGCTGTACGTACAGTACGTACCGCCACAGCACAGTGTCTGGCCCGAATGAGGGAAGGAAGGTACCTCCGGCCCTTCGCTCTCGCCTTTTCTGGGTCGTCCCATCCCGTCGTCAGAGTCTCCTTCTGGGGCCGCCCACTCTCTCTCTGCTCTCGCTCTTGCCTGGCTCTTGACCGATCTTCTTCCTCCCCTTCATCTCACCACCAACGCACTCTCTCCTGTCCCCAGCACAACACCAACTTCACAAACTTCACGACGACACCTCGATTCGCCATTTTAGGCGCCTTCTTCGGTAATTACAGCACACCCACCACCACACCTCACATCACCCCAGACGCCAACGCCTCGTCTACCACCTGGCCAGGATCCCCGCATTATGGTCCAAGTCGAAAGGGCCGAATAACGCCTGCACGTCTGCAATAGCCCTCACATCCCCCGCCCATTCGACCGCCAACTGCACCGAATCAACCGACTCGACTCCTCGACGGCTCCTTCCACAGCGTTTCCCCCCGCAATATCCCCAGACTTTTGGTTTTTGGCTTGACAACCACCTCAAATCCAAAACACTGCGACTCTACGATCCCATCCAGTCCTCCACAACAGTCCCGACCTCCTGGGACTCGACGCCGTCTCCACGCGACTCTCGCCCTCGCGAACTCAATCCGCTGTTGCCCCGAGCCTCGACGATCTCACGATCCCAACTGTTGCCAACGTTGCCCGCCATGACCCAGGCCGTCAAGAGGGCCTGCGACGCCTGTCATCGTCGCAAGGTCAAGTGTGACGGCATCAACCCGTGTCGAAACTGCTCCGCCGCCCAACTCTCATGCACCTACAATGCCATCCCTCAGAAGAAGGGCCCCAAGGGCTCCCGCGCCAAGGTCATCAGTGAACTGCGCGAGACCCAGCGACAGACGAGCCTCTCCGCCAAGGTCCAGAACCGAATTAACGGCATCGCATGCTCACCTGCGAGTTCTGGCTTGACCCCGACGCCTGGTCTCCTGTCCACTGAGTTGGTCAAGGACTGCGTCACATTCTTCTTCGACAACCTCTACCCACAACTTCCCATCCTTGATCGCCGCCAGATCGAGCAGCAGATGATGTACATGGAGCAAAATCGAGACGCGTACTGCCTAATGACCTCGCTCTGTGCCTTCATCATGCTTCAGCCTGGCATGACAATGCCCGCCAACGACCCCTACAACCTCGACATGAACCCGGGTGCCACCCTCATCTCCAGCCAACTGTTGCTCGAGGAAGCGCTCCGTGTTCGTAAGGGCTATGAGTACCAGGATTCCATCAACCTCAATGTACTGGCAACCAACTTCTTCATCTTTGGGTGCTACTACGGCATGGAACTGCACGAGAAGGCCTGGTACTTTCTGCGTGAGGCCACCACTATGATCCACATGGCTGGTATGAACAAGGAAGAGCACTACATGCAGCTTGATGCTGCCGAGGCCACGCGACGACGACGCCTCTTTTGGCTGTTCTTGGTGATTGAGAGGTATGTTTAGACTGATATGACTAGCCCTTGAGATGTGCTAGAGCTGACCATGATTCCCACAGAGCATATGCTATCCAACGCCATCGACCATTGACTCTCCAGGCCACCATCCATCCTCCTACCCTCGGTGATGATCCCACGGACCCTCTAGCCCATCAGCTCAACGGCTTCATCATGTTGGTCAACCTTTACCGACCATTCGATGATGCCTTTACTGCCACGTGGAACAAGTCTCGCCGCCATCTCTCAGCCCAACACATCACAGGCCTGCAGAAGCAGCTCAACGACCTTGTCCAATCGTACATGTGCCAGGATTCCAACCTGACAGAGCTACGTACAAACCAGCAGTGGCTCAAGAACACCTCCTGGCAGCTCAACAACGGAACCATCAACGGCAATGGCGAGGACTCCATTTCCTTCCAGTATCCTATGGATATGTCCCGAGAACTCCTGATGAACATGGCCTCACAGTTCCCCAGCCAAGGCATGGAACTTCTCGGCTCTGGATTGGTACGTTCAGAATTACCAACTATTGAATCCAATACTAACAACATCTAGATTGAGAAGTTGATTGAGACTTGCTACTCAATGACGGAGCTACTTGCCATCCAACCCCCATCGCGCGACCCATTCGCAGTTGGACCCCGTGAGTATCTGAACCAGCTCCTGAGCATCGTTGCGATTACTCGAAATGGCGACTACCGATTCCTTCCCCTGCTCTTGAGCAAGGTCACTGAGATCCTTCCCCGTCTGGCCAACCCAATGCTTCAGAACGCGCCTGAGAACTCCAACATCGCCAACATTGACATCTTTGATGGCTTCGGCAACGCTGGCATGGCTCAGCCTCCACCCCAGATGCAAATGTCCATGGAGCCTGAGTATAACCAGAAGTACGCTGTCGACGAATACGAGAAGAAGTACTCAATCGACATGGCCGGCGGCACACCCGAGTCGTCAAACTCAAATCCTTCAAATGGAACACCACCTGTCACCCAACAAGCTGCTGACATGAATGGATCTTTCGTCAGTTCGCCTAGTGTCATGTCACCCGGGATAGAATACCCTCACAACATGAACGGCTTTGCTTGCACTCCAATGACCGACATGGTAATGAGTCCAATGGGCAATGCTGGACAGTCGAATCCTATGAATGGAATTCAGAATCAGCATCTGGCCCAGCAGGGGAATCAGGGCCATGAAGGGATATGTCAACCTCAAATAGCCAACATGCCTTCGCAAGGCATGCACAACCAGGGGATGAGTACTGCGGCTATGCCTGCATCACATTCGATGAATGGGATGTACAACATGCGCCAAGCACAACAACGACAGGGCAATTTCCAGCTCCAGGGCCAACCCTCCATGAGGACAGTTGGCGACTTCCAGGGGCTTCAACGAGCCGGATCTGATACTGGAACTACCATGACCGGGATGAATCCAATTCCCAATGACATGGATTTCGGAGCGATACGATAAATAAGAACCGACAGCTGGGGAACCCTGAAGAACGTCTACAACGCCAATCACCCACCACTGGCATCAAGGCCAGCTGTCGCCATTACAACATTTTCTTTGTCACCATCCCTCATACCTGTCATCTAAAAGGGGAGTTCGACCCGACTGAACTGCTTCCACGACACCAAGATTATTGCGACGTCGTGGCTTCTTATTTTTCTTGACTCTTTTCCCTTGGTTACGCTGATTTAATTACATGTATTGCACTCCTTGAGTTCTGTTTCTCGAGAAGAATCGAGTGGATTCATCCGGCGTGTTGGAGTTCGGGGCTTTCTGTATTCAAATCTCATGGGAGTCTAGTGTGTCGTCTGCCTGCATTTGGTGCATTTGGGAATGGGACAAGGGGTTCGGACCCTTGATATCAAGAGATGGAAGGTTAACAAATGGAATGGAATGGGAGGCAAGCAAAGCCATGGATGGGGCATCTAGTACCCCAAAGGACAGAACACGACGGTATAGCACCCGGCGTTACCAATAGATAGGAAATCGAATCCTCATGACAAACTATACTCTACTAAGAGGAACTCATTGACCCCGCACTCATCGATGTGTTGTAGAGGCAACGAAGCAACTGATGTGTGCTACGCAGTATCTTCATCCACCCGAACCATGGTAAATCTTTTTTTTTTGCAAACAGCAGCCTCCCAATAACCGAAAACAGGACCAAAGCCACACAACTCCTCGTAATAGGAACTTCTCAGTTTGGAAAGGCGAAAGGCGTCACTCTTGCCAGACAAGACCCAGCTGGCCCAACTCCTGAACCAAATCTCTCCCTGGAAGCCTTGAGAGATCAATTGTCGCACCTCCCACGGGTCTGTCATCAACGAGCAAACCTCGCTCTTTGTTCCAGTACATGACTTCTCGATCCCGACAGAACTTCCGCGGAAGTGCCAGAGTCTGCCAGCCGACAGGGAGCAGCCGCTTGTGTTTGAGGACGTCGAGCAGCTGGAACCAGCAGCTTCGGACGTAAAGTCCATCTGCTCCGCCGCAGTCTTGGAAGAAGATGAACTCTGGAACCTCGCGCCAAGCATCACCGCGGAGGTAGAGATTTTCTGTTGGCACACCCAGGAGATAGCGCAGCGCATCAGGACTCCACCCATCTTGACGGAGAGATTTGTTTTCTTCAAACTCCTTGGCGACAAACGCATCGAGGTCGTAGCCCAATGTGAAAAGCGCGTTTTGCCAAACATGGAACGTGAAGAGGCTGCGAAGCGCCAGCATGGTGGGTGTACAGCCCTCCAAGTCCACAGCGTGGGGATCAACACCCAACTCGATAGCCCGTGATACAGCCTTAGTCCAGATGCCCTTCTGCTGAAAGATCGTACTCTTCGACCAGGGGTGCCAGACGGGCTCAACTCGGAAGTGATTCATCACATGGAGGGGGGTCCAACGCGAAGTGAAACTGCGTGGGCATGTTGATAAGGCCGTTCCAGGATTAGAATCTGGCTTGAGGCAGGCATCGAGACTTTCCACTGCGGAATCGATGTCCATGCCATTGTACAGTTTTCCGATGACTTGGGTACGTGCTTTCGACTGAGTATCTGTATCCCAGGAGTTTCCCTGGAGCCATGAAAGACACTCGGCCATGACTTCGCGAAGCTTGATGCGACCAGGCCAGTTAAAGAACGCTTCAAAGGCGTCATAAGCAGTCTGGCGGCGGCTGTCCTGGATCCCCGGGTCTGATCCTGATTTGACCAAGAGATGGAGGGTGTCATATAGCTTATCAGCCTGTGTTCGAGACCGATTGACGGGCAAGTGATGGAGAGGTGTCTCGCCAGTAAGGAAGCCAGCTGCATTTACGTTGGCGCCATTGTCGATGAGAAGACGGCAGAACTCAGTGTGTCGAAGAGCAGCAGCACGGTGAAGCGCAGTGTACCCCTGAGCATCGCAGTCGTTTGGGCTCGCGGCCTTGGAGACTAGAAGGCCTCGAAGGCCTTCGACATCGCCACTGATAGCGTACTCGAAGATCTGGGCATTGTGTGGGACAACGGAGAAGGTCTGGATGTTCTGGTTCCAACCTCGTGTGGACTTGATAATCTGGTACGAGTATGCTGTGCGGAGGAGCCAACGCGATGGTACAACGATCCAAGATGACTCGAGCTCCCTCTGCGGGTACTGGCGGTAATCTTCGCCGTCAACACCAGATCGAACGATTCGGGAACGGTAGTAGACGGTGCCAAAGAAACCGGCCCAAGTTGAAGAATACTCTTTCTCGCAGATTCGGAGAGGAGATGGTCGAGGATACTGGAGTGCCGTTTCATTCATATTGGCAGGGGGCTGTGCCTTCTTTTCAGGCATCGGATCAAGAGAGTTCTCATCTTTGGGTCCCATAGATGACTGCAGCATGCCATGCATGACCTGCTTTAGCTCATCTGACCCAAGGGCCTCCTGGAAGGCTTGCCGGACGAGAATGTTCATGCCATTTTTGACCATAGGAAGTTGCAAGCCCTGACTCCAGTCTGGAAAGGCATTCCGTAGGTCGGCGACTTGCACGTTAATCTCGGCGAGGTGGTCATTGATTTGTTCCAGCTGCTCTTTGGGCAGAGATGTATCGGCCAAGGGTGTAGAGGTAGTATGCCCCTGACTGAATTCGAAGCTGTCAATGGTGTTATGGATGGTTGGATAAATGTCCGAGTTGGACCCCCTATGGCTCGTTAACGAGGTGAGGTGATGTGTCTACTATTAATAGAAACGTACCCGGAAATGGCCTGACTTGCAATGATGAGGTCAAGTTTGGCATCGGCCAACTCGTCTCGGAGCTTCTTTACGTTTGCGGCGTTCTGAGTGGTGGTGAATCTAGTCCACACTCGAACCCTCTTGTGACGCGACTTGAAACCTGGCTCAAGCTTCGACACAAGGGTCTCGAGTGGTTTGATGCGTCGATCGCAGCGGCGAAGCACGGCATTGAGGGCTGGACTCGGCATGGGATGCGTACTGGCTCGCTCCTTGAGTAAAGCGCGGAGCTCAGAGAGGCACTGGCCCATTTCGGAAACATCGTTCGGCGCATCTTTGAAGGACTTGCAAAATGCGCGGAGCGACTCAACACGCTCGGCAAGTTGGATGATCAAGGAAAGAACGCCAATGCCAGCTCCGGCGGCCTCCATGATTGTCAGCAAAGGGTCAAAAACAAAGCCGAAGGTCGCAAGAAACGAACCAAAAGCAATGCCCTTGTGGTGTCAGAAACCTCAATGGTTGAATTCATCTCGACGTCGGTGCCTGAAGGGGTCATCGTTCGGGAGTAGGCTGAGGGGGTCATCGGATAGGAGGACCACCCTTCTGGGCAATCAGAGCAATCAGAGGGAGAGGGCCGTCTGTATTGGAACCCAAAGATCAAGGTGAGGCGGACGGGGTGGTCGAATAGCCGTCAGGAGACGTACACGGCAGAGGGCGGATAAGGCTGTGAGGATTACGGTGTGGCATCAGTTGAATAGAGGGCGGAGGGCCGAGAACTGAGAACTGAGAACTGGGGAATGGAGAATGGAGAATGGGTGAAATCTAACAGCAGAGACAAAGACAGAGACAAGCACGGCAACGAACGAAGAAGGGAGGGTCAGATAAGTCAAATAGGCCACGAGGATGTGTGAAAGAGTGAAGGTGATTTTGTCTCGCCGGTCTGGGCACGATGATTAACCTCAGGGCGCTTCGCGTCCCAGCAGGCGTGCCTTCCTAGTAGGTAGCGAAAGCCGTCGGATGATGCCACCATCGACCATCGATCAAGCAGGAGCGTGCCCCATGCCACCCTCTCATCACTTCCCGGCTTCCAGACGCTATTCACGGAAACAGGCAGGACCACCTCGGAAAGCCATAGGAGGAAACTCCGAAGCAGGAAGGAGGGCTCGGGAGATCGGGCTGGTATGGGGGAAGGGGGGAAGGGGGGAAGGCGCAAAGGAGGTATGGGCGAGCATTGGTACGTCCCGAGACGACTTGGCTCGATAAGGTACCTCTATGCATGCACCTAAGGAGGAAGGTACCCTGTTCCCGCGGGTACATGCAATTACCTTACTCGAGCACAAGTTCTCTATCTGATGCAAGAAGCTGGGGAGCTTGGTCGAATTGACTTTGGGGAGGATAACCTCAATACCGTCGGACGGGCTGTGGCGACCATCTGGGTCACATTCAACAAGCCCCCGACAGCGATGTACGCCGTGGTAGCAAATGATGCACATGATGCACGCAAAGGATAAGCATTACCTCATATCTGTACACACCAGTGATGGACCGGTGTGTCCAGCTAATCTCGAGTTCCCTTACTGGCACTACTGCAGCAAAAGCAATAGCCGATCGCTGCGTCGGCGGCCAGTGAGACAGCGACAACACGACGACGCGGTGAAGAAGATGGAGGGGAGCACGAGCAGCAGCCTCTTGGGCGACGGGGCCTCAATCACGAGGACAATGCCATCCATTGAGGACAGACTCGCACATTATCGGCCAACGCAGACGCACCGGCGAGAAGCGTCGGGGCGTATCGACTCACCGCACCAATCGCCGTCCGAGGGCCGAAACCTGTGAGCAGAGCCTGCTTGCGCTCCCACACCCGATACGACTCGAATGTGACTCGGCACTTGAAGCAACCCTCCAGCGTCCCACGAGGATGTGCAGACGGACGCTGGGATGCGCAGACGGACGTCACGACATGCAGACGTAGGCTTGGCCGCCTGGGATATGGAGAGACGTTGACCAGCATGCGCAGACCTGAGGTTTCTCCGTGGGGGCGGTAATCGCACTTGTGCAACGAGGCTTCGCCTGAGGTCATCGAAGGCAACCACGACCACAAGGCGGGCTGGGTTGGGCTGTGCTGGCATCATGGATGGGTTGTCGTTAAATACGGCTAACAACCCGATCACGCGGTGTTGAGCCCCAGCCTAAACGTCAAGATCTACAAGTCTACCAATCTATCAGTCTTCGTGGGCGGCTTCCTAGAAAAAGGACGAAAAGGACAAATCATCCTGCAGCCGAACAACTCCTCAACTCACCCGAAGAAATGGAACCATCCTCAGCCATAAAAGCAATGCGCAACCATGGCCCGGAATGGGGTGGAGGGTCTAGTACCACGCAAGTCTCAGCCTCATTCCCAGACCCGGCTGGCGCAGATGTCATCGGAGCCGCAGAGGGCGACCATCAGCCCCTTGACCAGAGCAGTGGACATCTCTCACTCGACCAAAGCCATCATGTCCCTGAGGCTCTTCTCCAGGGCGGCGACGTCATTCGCCCATTGCACTTCTTTTCGCCGCCTCCAGACAATGAGAAGCCCACCTTCACCGTCACCGAGAGCAACGGTGTCGGCGTCAAGAACTACCCCTGCTCCAGCCACCTCGTACTGATCCGAGATGTTCGCGGACACCCGCATCGTGCAGCCTTCCGCCTCGGCGTCGAGTCTTTTGCCTTGCTGAGGTTACAACCTCAACCACCTGGCGTCAACCTTTCCGACGATGACCAGGTCCGGATGGCCTACTCTCAGACCGCTCGTGAGCTGATTGAAACCCATATTCCCGGGGCCGAGCATGTCATCGTCTTCGACCGCACTATTCGTCGAGCATCTGCAACTGCAAAGCTGAACCGCCCGGTTAAAAAGGTCCATGTTGACCAGAGTGCGAGAGCAGCCATTCTTCGCGCCGAACAGTTTCTCCCAGCGGAACAGGCTCAAGCAATCGAGCAGGGGAAACTGCGACTTCGTATCATCAATGTATGGAGGCCACTCCGGGGACCTATCACTGATCACCCCCTATGTCTAGCCGAGTCTCCTTCTGTCACGGAGGAGGATCTCATCAAAGTTGACCATATTTATCCGCACCGCAAGGGGGAGACATACCATTGTAGATATCGGGGCATGACTGACTTTCGGTTCTGGTATCTGAGCGCCATGGAGGCGACGGATGTATGGATGATTCAGTGCTTCGACTCAGTACGTGACTCGAAAGGCCGCCGCCGCCGGTGCGCTCACGCATCATTCGAGATGATCGAACCTCATCTAGGCGAGGAGGATGGTGCGCCAATGGCCTCGGAAGGGCGGTTGCGCGAGAGTATCGAAGTAAGGTGTCTCGTGTTGGGAGGAGACTTGGAAGAGATGTAAGCTAGACACAGGACAGAGTTTGTAAGAATAAAACATGATAGTGATGATTGTTATCCTCTTGATCGTGACCTTGGCACATATGAAGACAATTTTACCAACGCCAAGCAGCGCATCCCTTAACCCCATGGTATCGTAAATAGTGAAACACCCCCAAAGTACAGGTATATATCGCATCGGTTTTGTTTCTTCCCAATTTGACCGTGATTCGTAGTATCCAATCCGTCGTAAAACTCCTTTACTTGTTATTTCTTCAACCAAATATCGCCTTCAGCGCCCCTTTCCAGTCACCGAGCCCACCGCAAGAACCTCAATCCGGCCAGCGTAGAGGCTCATCAGATGGCACACGGGATCGCCCCAGATGACGCTGCGCAGCTGCTCCTCCTGGCACGTCGCGGCCACGACGCCCTCGTTGAGGCGCTCGCGCACCGTCTTGCGGTCCTTGGGCCGCGCCTTGGGGTCGCCGGAGCGGAGGACCACGAGGCGGCCGGCGTTGCTGAGGGTGCAAGGAGGCACCTTCCACCGGGGTCGCGACGGGGATGCCGAGCGCGAGTTGGCCTTGGACGTCGACTTTGACCGGGATCGTCGGTTGTCGGACGAGCTCTTCCTGCCCCGCTGGTCCTTCTGCTTGGGGAAGGACAGGGTGGGGACCGGGGTGGTGAGGAGGTCGATGAGGCTCTTGACGTAAGCCTTGTCGGCGCGGACGACAGGGTCGCCCTCGTTGACAAAGCTCAGAAACAGGCTCTTTCGCAGGTTCGGCCGATCGGGCTTTGTCAATGGTAGTAAGCTGACGGGGGGTGTTCCAAACGTTACGCAATGGATCCGCTTGAAACAGTTTGTCAGAATGTTGAGCTCGCTCTCAGCCTCCTTGGTGTCCGCCAGCATGTGCGAGTACAGCAACGCAGCCACAGCACCACCGGCCGAGTGTCCCGTGATCAACAGGCTGTACCTGGACCTGGACGGGTCCTCTCGCAGAAGTTGCCTGAGACGTGCGGCGACCGGGCGGACCATCTTCTTAGCCACGGTCAGGAAGCCGGCGTGGCAGAGGTTGCCTGGGTCGTCGAGGAACTTGTGAGGGCTGACGGGGGCAGTGTTGAGGTTGACAGCCCAGTCCATGAAGGAGGCGGTGCCGCGGATGGCGAAGACGATGGTGTTCATGTCGTCCATGGGGACCGATTTGATGCACATTGCCTTTGTGCCTGTAAGCCAATCGCCCGAGACGTGGGCGTCAAGTTCGGCGCCGGTGGGCTTGTCGTAGACGCGTTGGGAGTACTGAGCGGCGAGGCAGAGTATTGGCCAGGTTGGCATATAACTGGGAAACATGGAGTCAGCAATTGCCTATAAAATGAGCAACCGGAGGAGAAGTGAAGCATACAGAGCTAGCGGAGGTAGGTCCCGAGGAAGCTTGGAATTGGCGTAGTACTCGACTTTAGAGAAGTAGTTGCCAGACACGACGGCAGCAGCGCAAGTTGCCTGGGATTTTTTAGGCTTCAAAGACTTCTTGGGCTTTGAGGATAGAAAATCGATGCCCCGGTCTTGGGTCGGTGGAGAAATGCTGTCCGGAGAGGACTGCGGCGAGGGCATGGGACTCGAGGTGCAATGGAAGAGATCGTTCTCGGTGCCCACGCACTTTTCGTGGTCTATGAGCGTCATGACGTTGTTGAAGCGGCTGTAGACCTGGTCGTACACGGCGGCGGTGGAGTTGGCGATCTGGGTGCAGCCATGCCAGGCGGCGAGGCCGTCGTCGTAGAGCTGGGGGATGGCGGGGACGATGTCCTTGGTGAGGTTGACCATGGAGCCGGTGAACCTGCCCAGCGTGGTGTGCTGCTGCTGGTAGACATGCTGCTGCGACGGTTGGAGGCTCTGGTTCGGTTGGGGGGGCTGCATTGGCGGCGGAGGAGCGTGGTGTTGGGGTTGGAGTTGTGGTTGCTGTTGTCCTCCCAGGTAGTAATGCTGGTGGTTCACGATAACCGGTTGATAAGCTGGCACCGGAGGCGTCCATCCCGAAGGTGCGGGGAGATAGCCAGCAGGCCGGAACTGGGGCTGCGACTGGGCTCCATATTGATGCGCGTAGGGGAGATTGGGATGTGGTAGAGGCCGTTGATGTGGTATATGTTGTTGTTGCGGTTGTCTTTGCTGTGGGAGCTGTTGCGGCGGCGCGGGGCGGGTCGTGTACACGTTCGGAGGGGCAGCAAAGGATGGCTTCTGGGCGACCTGCTGTAGTTTCTGTGGTTTGGCCTGGGACGAAGAAGAGGACTTCTTGACCTTTTTCCGCGAGAACCAGCCCATGGTCGACTGGCGAGGCAAGTCAATCAATCAGTCAGTGAACCCGGCCAGTGGGATTGGCAGCTGCACGAGGAGCGTCGCGGTGGAGTTGGTGACATCCAGACAGGGCTCGGTAGTGGCGGGGCTGAGTGATGGACGAAGCATGCTCTGGTATCCCGGCTGTCGCACAGAGGCTGTCACAAACAACCACGTGTGTAAATGACGGATGGAAGAGAAAGGGGAGAGAAGAATGAAGGACGGATCCGAGGAACGAAAACACTCGCTCTGAAGGAGAAAGGCGCGGGCGATATGGCACACCTGACGAGCCCTGACAATCATGGCATGCGTTCGGATCAGATGGGCGATGGAGTCTCTCGCTAACCAGGATGGGGCTTTGCAGCACTAAGACGAGATATTTTTGGCTCTGCCCCCCGCCGATCAGCAACTGCGCTGGGCGTTCACTGGGCGTTCACTGCCAAAACCACCAATTGCACCAGCCGACACCCTGGTTCTAGCGCGCTGCACGGTCCTCCAACGCCCTCAGTGCCGCTGTAGCGTCCTGCAGCAGCGGGGTCGCAGCGGCGCTGAATGGCGAACCGCCCTGGCCCGCCCCTGTCAGCACTGCCCTTCGGCGCGCTGATTCGCCGTGGGCCGTTGCGCCCATGCGGTGCGAGGCGGCGAATGGCACGCGGAATCGCAGAAGAACGGCCACGGCTGGCATGCACCTTGAGCAATAGTGCGTCGCGCGGGCTGCTTATTTTGCTGCCAGGGGCCGGGGGTCGTTATCCCGCAGACGCACGGGAGAGCTCTCTGGTGCCTGTTTGGCCGAGTGCTCGCATGCTCGCCGAGGCAGCTGGGTGAGGATTCGAGGGGCAGTGGCGCATTCGCGAGGGCGGGCAAGGATGGTGCTGGGGCGGGTGGTGGGGAGACGGATCTTGGAGCCGAAAGAGGTGTTCTAGCGTCCAGTCACGGTGCTCTGGTGAGTTTGCTGATGGCTTTGCCGGTCCGCGGAAAGGATTTGGCTTGGCGCGGATCATGCAGCTGGAGGGATATGCTTGGTTGCGTGGACGATTGGATAGCCGGAGTGATAGGCTGCTTCGGCGAGAGAAGAGGCAATACACCAGGCATTCCATCCCAGCAGGCAGACGACCTCGGGCAGTACGCAAGGCAACACACAAGGCATAACTAAAGCTACTCTCCAAAACCTGCCATTAACAATCAATCCGTCTGGTGGCTAAAGCTTGTCGTCGTCAACTGATGCGGCCAAGCCACCCTCTACCCCCAAACGTCGACGTCATTCCCCGTCTATCCCGAACACCACGGCGTCTCAACCACGCGGCCCGGTCTGAATTACAGATTTTGTGCATTAAAAGCCGGGGTATTGCTGGGGGTGTTTCGTACAGGACAAAGTCAATTCCGTTTCATAGCACAGCACGTGGTGTTATGAGAATGTCCAGGCTCGGAATAGTGCAATTGTCCGGCGACTCCAGATTCGGACTCCATCCGTCAACTTGCCTAGCCTTTTCCAACCTGACTAAGGAACAACTTTTGACGATGGATATATTCACTGCAACTTCCCAGGCACCATACATGCCTAGAGTGAGTTTGATACATTCATATGGAGCTGCCGTTTTAACTCCGTTTCTTGTTGCTGGGTGGAGGTGAAGCGATCGATCGTCATGTCGCAAGGGCGCCCCTTGAAGGTGTGTTGATGAACAAACTCGATTTAGACCACACCAAACTTCAATAAATACTCCACTCAAGTCCCAAGTGTCAAGGCTGTAAAGAGACCATTTTTACTCGTTCTCCATCATCTCCCTACCCATCTCCATCCCAGAAAGAAGTTCACCATGGCTCTTCCTCCTAGCGGCTTCTGGCACCCATCCTCCTAGTGTCTTCCTTGACCTCTCCTCGCCTGCTGCCACCGACACCGAGGCGTCACCGCGTGCACGTTGTCAATTAGGCCCTATGACCGCATCGTCTTGATGGGTGCCCGCGTGATGCCACTATTCCCATCCCGTGGCCCTTCCTCCTAAGCCGCGCACGAGCGTGACGACGTCCCCCAAGTTATTCGGCAGCTCAAGGGCGGACAGATGAAGGTGGGTAAGGAGAACGCGTACAAGATTTCGGGCACGTTCAGCTTGGAGGAGGAGGACAAGTGTGCTAGTGCCGCAGTTGAGCACGTGGGATTGAGCGAGATTGTTTTCCTGAACCCCTGAGTACCTCCCTATTCTTGCACGGGGACTAGAAGAAAATATTCTCGCAGTTTGAAGAAAAATCCATGAAAGTTTGCTAAACAAGGAGGAAGATAGGAGAAACAAACTTGCTTGTATGGATCCAGAATTCAGGGTCATGGAATTACATTACGAACCTTTTAAATGAGCTGCTCGGACGGCGTTAACGCCCGTCAATATGAACAAATTAGAGATTTCAGTATCCAACACGGTGTGATCAGCAGGCAACCACCTTTTACTGTTTTAGTGTGCGCTATTCCACCTAATTCTAGGCCATGGGAACCTCTAATAAGTAATCCAGAAAAGAAAAATCTTCCAACTGTAGAATAGTCTCAGGATGAACCCCGTCTGCAGTTTCCTTCTGCTACCACTAGGGCAACCTTGTCGTCGTCGACCCTGAGCTAGTGTTATCAGCACCAGCCTTTTCCAGGATCGCAGTTGTGCATTTGCCTTTCGCCTGGCCTGGCGACCCCCCAGGTCGTAGGGATGCCGCTGGGGTTCTCTGCGGGCAACCACTTTTAATACCCAGATAAACAGAGGCGGCGTGTTTTCGTTTTGTAACTCTTTTGCTTTACTCAATATTATCAGATTGATCAAAGCCATGTAGGAGTTGTAAACAATATAGATACGCTTTTAGCACTTCACTCAGTACCGGAAGATATGTAGCTTATACAGCAATATTATTGCACAGTTAGCTTTGCCTCAATTAAGCTTTTAATCCGCCCCTTCTGTCTCTAACCTCGTTAACCATAGACAATGACCTTGCTGCCTGTGGACAATAAAGCTATAGAATATAAGTGGGACTGATATATCTCATTAAATCGAGAGGCCAACTTCTAATCCAGAACAAAGGATGGCGGCAAGGCGAAAAAGGTAGATAGGATTCAGACGGATAAGAAACAATGAGCTTCAAGCCCAAACGTGGGCCCAGGCAACTACGATATGCACAAGAAAAATACAGTAGATGCAAACACCAAGTTCCCCCACTGAGGGCTTTATTTATGTATGTCGATATCAACCTCCCACCTCTCGTATGACGTGAGGGGGCGAAAAGTGGAAGTTCATTGTCATTAGGCATGCCATCTTGTGAGGTATATAAATCAGAATAGCTGACATGCATGGGGAAGCTCTCTGCTTTGGCAGGGCTGTCCAACCCAACCGTCATCCTTGCCAGACGAACGGAGGACGTAAGTGGCTAAGCATCAACGCCAGCACTCCACAGTAACATCCAGCAGAATGCCTTATGGTACGCCTCGCTCAGCCTCAATCCCTCAATCAGGCTCTGTTTTCGTCTCTTCCTCGCAGCCCTGAAAGACTTCCAATTCCAAGATTAGGTCGACAATTTTTTCACCATGCGCCTACTCAACGTCTACACCTTCCAACTTGAAAGTTTCCTGGCTGGCGAGGAAAAGATCCCGCCATATGCCATCCTGTCACATACTTGGAGAGATGTCGAAATCGTCTTTCAAGATGTCAAAGAGAAAGCAGTCGCTGAGTTGAAGCGGCATCACGCCTTCGCCAAGGTGGAACAGAGTTGCAAGCAGGCGCAACAAGATGGATTCGAATACATCTGGATCGACACTTGCTGTATTGACAAAAGCAGCAGCGCAGAGCTATCTGAGGCCATCAACTCGATGTTCAAGTGGTACCAGCAATCATCCATATGTTACGTCTTTTTAAGCGACTTCAAAGTACCGTCAACATCCTCCCTGTCCGACTCATCTGTCACTGACCCCAGTCTCAATACTGGTATTGAGCCGGACGACACATCCTTCTTCAGTTGCCGTTGGTTCGACAGAGGGTGGACCCTTCAGGAGTTAATCGCTCCGCGCATCGTTGATTTCTTTGATCAGGACTGGACTAAGTTCGGTTCAAGAGATGACAATTTACTTGATCGGCTTTGCGATCGTACTGGCATTTCACCCCAGGTTTTCTCTGAACGGCGATGTTCATGTCAGAAAGTTGACTTCTCCTCTCTGGTTCGAAACAGGGTATGCAGGAATTGCCGCACGTTGGACAAACTCCTGCAAACGTTGGACAGTTTCGCCGTGTCCATAAAAATGAGCTGGGCATCCAGTCGAATGACCACCCGAAAGGAAGATGCTGCTTACTGCCTTCTCGGGCAATTCGATATTAACATGCCAATGCTCTATGGCGAAGATGACAAAGCGTTTATGCGCCTCCAAGATGCCATCCTGAGGCGGTCTAAAGATCAATCCATCTTTCTCTGGAGAGCTGAACCGTCAGACATTCCACAGGGACGTGCCATGGGCTGCTTGGCCCCTGCAAGCGCGAACTTCAGGGACCCAATACCCATCATTGGACGACAGGGGTTTGGCAACAACGATCAGCGATATGAAGAGGATTTTCTTGGAAACATGGCCCCAATGGAGATCACAGACACTGCCTTAAAGGTGAATATTTGGCTTTGTCCCGGCACGGTTACGTCGATCATTCCGGGCTTGGTAGAAAGTCTGAATCAGTCTTTATGGCTCGGTATCCTTGACCTGGCTTATGAAGATGACTATTTGGCTCGCCCTGCAATCATTCTTGAGGATATGGGGGTGTTTGGTCTATATCGTCGAGCCTACAACCAGCTCATCGTCCGTGTCAACCCAAGAGACATCATATCGGAACATATTTTATCTCACGAAGGATCGTATCCTGGTCCTTTATTCGACCTAGGTTGTAGGTACTGAGTTCCTCAATTCTGATGACTCAATTATTGAAGCCATGTCTAGTCATCTATTCCCTTGACAAGGCAATTAGGAAGGATGTCAAAATTCTCCTCAAGCATGGCCCTATCAACGCTGTGAAGATGCCATCCAATTCATACGAAGAGCCTACAACTGGACCACTATATTTGATCACTGATTTGGATGAAAGCGTTCACTTTGAGACCGATAGTGGTAGGAGCCACCCTCCCCTCAACCAGTACTCAGCGCGTACAACAGAACTCTCGGCTCCATGGAGGTTTGAGCGTTGCGAACACGGTTCGAACAGATTTTTGGGCGGCGCTCACTTTGTCAACTTTCATTCTGAATGGAACGGTCAACCGTCGCACCAGGTTTCCGCTGTGATTATCTGGGGCACACATCGTGACGATCGCGCAACAAACGAGGAGCGGCTTTGGTGCCGTGTTTTTTATATGCACGCATTGATGAAGGAGATGGGTTACGCCACAAAGAAAGTGCTTTTTCCCAGACGCCATGTGGAAGAGGATGACATTTCTCCTAGAACGGTTCAACACAAAATGGAGGCATTCCGCAAACAACTCTGCAAACCACCTTTTGGGCAATTTCTCATCTCCCAAAGAAACTCGAAAAAATTCCCCCAAAAGACGTTATTTCCAGAATCTTGCGACGAACGCTACGTCAAAGATGGGCTACCAAATGTCATAAACCACTGCGGTGTCATGCTCGGTTTGACGGCTAACATTAGTCGTACTAAGGGACTGGGCCGCACACTTTATGAGCTGAGGATTAGTATCAAGGCTATGGGGGAGCAGATTTAAAGATAATACAGTCAAACACTGGGAGGCAGAAGTTCTACGTCGTTCAGCATTCCATGATTCTACCACGAGTGCAATGCAATACATAAACTTACCTTTTTTTAAGCACAAATCTGTATCCTAGGTAATTCACAGTAGCAAATACGATACAATACACGAGTCAGCAGTGTTGAGGATGTTTGATTCTGTTCATGGTAGTAGTATTGCGGTTGAGTGCGGTCTAGAGCGCTTCGGTCCAAACCTTCACGAACTCAAGAAAACAAGGGAATTCCACCCAAAAGTGGAAATGCCGAATTTTGGAAAAGGTCTGGAAGACTTACGAGGCGACCTGTAAGACTGAGCTTTGCGGAGATTTGGTTCATCCATCGCTCACGCGGAGCATTGGGCACGCCACATTACGACATGGGTCCGATCCGATGGTGAATCCGATCGCATTCACATAGCCAACAAGCTGGTGGGTCCCGTCATCAGGAGCACACCATCAGCATATATAATACGGTGTCCAAGATTCCAACAGCAAGAAAACCCAAGCTGCTTTTTTTTCCCTTCTATTTATTATTCTTCGTCAAAGGTTTTCACAGTTTGCGTCAAATACTCCGGTTCTCTAGCCGTAGCAACCCATCGGCTCATCATACCGCCATGTCACATACAACCGTCGAAGTCGCCTACAGGCCAAGTCAAGAAGCACCTAAAGTTGAAACCACATCGAGGGATGAAGCAGGAGACCCAAGTCTCTCCCAAGCCCTAGATCCCGATATTCAAAACTCCAACGGCAGTGGCAACGATGTCATCACCGACTCACCCGATGACTCCGTTTCATCACCACCTAGATCAAAGAGATCAAAGGCACAGATCGCCACAGTCATGGCCTCACTATGCGCTTGTGTCTTTCTTTCTGCGCTCGAAATCACCATTGTATCCACCGCTCTTCCAACTATTGCCGCTCACTTTGCTTCTGATTCTGGCTACACCTGGATCGGCACCTCATACGTCTTGGCACACACAGCCAGCACACCATCCTGGGGCAAGTTTTCGGACATCTGGGGCCGAAAACCTATTCTCTTGATTGCAAACGCCATATTCTTTGCTGGAAGCCTGATCTGTGCCTTGGTGAATGATCTTAGCGCCTTTATCGCTGGCAGGGCGGTGCAAGGGCTTGGTGCCGCCGGGATGGGGACAATGGTGAACATCTGTATTAGTGATATGTTCTCGCAGAGAGATCGTGGACTCTACTACGGATTGACATCTATTGTCTGGGCAGTGGCGTCGGGCGTCGGGCCGGTGTTGGGTGGTGCGTTGACGGATCAAGCGAGGTAAGTTCTAGTGAACTCCTCACCTTTGAAGACAAAAGCTCATTTTTCAAACAGCTGGAGATGGTGTTTTTGGATAAACCGTGTGTCCCACTCTCTTCAACCTCAGCTCAAACCACTAACTCCGCTTCTTCTAGTGCCGATTACTGCGGCCGTCTTTCTCGTCCTCATTTTCACACTGAAGCTTCCATCGCCTCAAACTCCTATCTGGGCAGGTTTGAAGGCTATCGACTGGCCTGGGGGCTTTCTTATCATTGGTGGAACTCTGATGCTACTGCTCGGCCTCTACTTGGGTGGCGTCTACGAGCCGTGGAACTCAGCAACCGTCGTCTGCCTGATCGTGTTCGGCATCATAACCGGGGGCCTGTTCGTGCTCAATGAATGGAAGGTGGCAGAGTATCCTGTGATTCCAGTTCACCTCTTCCACTCTTGGTCTTCAGCCGCAGCGTATGCAGTTTGCTTTTTTCACGCATATGTCTTCATGGGAGTTGCGTACTACCTGCCGCTATATTTCCAAGCCGTCCTCTTGGCAAGCCCTCTTCGGTCTGGGGCTTACCTACTGCCTTTTATTCTGTCAATCACAATTACTGCTGCGATAACTGGGGTTTACATCCAACTAACAGGCAAATATCTACCTGCAGTTCACTGCGGTTTGATCATTATGACTCTCGGCATTGGTCTTTTTATCGACATCGACTTGGACAGGAACTGGGCAAAGCTGATCGCTTTCCAGGTCGTCAGTGGTATTGGGGTGGGTATGAACTTCGAGGGTCCGCTTCTTGCGGTCCAGACGGTGGTACCAACACAAGACGTTGCCGCTGCTACCACAGCCATGAGCTTCGTCAGGACTCTATCTACTGCCATCTCCGTCGTCATTGGAGGAGTTCTGTTCCAGAACGAGATCAAGGGCAAGAAGCAGATGCTCATTGATGGGTTAGGTCACGAAATGGCGAGTCTATTTAGCGGAGCAAGTGCATCGTCGCACGTCGATATTATTAAGACACTACCACCAGACGCGCGACTGATTGTCAGGAAGGCATTCTTCCAGTCTCTCGACAGGATGTGGATCATGGTCAGTTGCCAATTTCCCCCTTTCCTTGAAAATTCTTATACTAATGCCTTGCAGTACACCATATTTTCCGGAATCGGAGCTTTTCTTGGTTTCTTCATCAGGGCGCATCATTTAAGCAAGGAGCACGAAACCGCGAGGCTCGGTTTGGACAAGAAAGACGATAGCGCACCGACGGAGAACGGCGTCGTGGGCGGGATTGCAAATTCCCAGGACCATCAATTGGAGGAGATGGTTGGAGATAATATTAGATTACGACAGAGGAGCTCGTAGATGTCTAGTTGGTATTTTTCGAGTCAAACTCTTATCGCCGGATGTTGGGTTCTGTCTCATTGAGATGATCTTGACGCAGATTTAGTGGATCCGTTAGTAGGGGCAGCTAATCGCCCGGCTAGGATTTAGCGCCCTCAGCAGTAATCTTAGTCTAGCATCATCAGCCATACTTATCTGAACCCTTCATCGGCATTCCACTTTGCGAGCGGCTTTCAGTCTTCTAGCATTTATTCTTTTGTGTTGAGCGGCACGTATTCCTGTCTACCACTTGCCAGTACCCCCTGTTGCTAGACCTTTGGTCTTATCGGGGAAGGCTCACCGTGGCCTCAAGGAGCATGTTGCTCTGGAGAATTCAAGATGAACGGCGGCGCATCCCAGGTTCGCGGCGATGACCAGGATGGTCGAATAGTGATGGAAGATGAAATATTCAGGGGAAATGAAGAGGCAGAAGGAAACGACATGTCCCAGCCGCTTCTCTGTGGCCACAACGACGCGACCAGGCAAGGCCTCGACCGTCAGGGAAGTAAAACCGACATCCTCGCAGGACGGCTGGTATTAAAGAAGATTGACCGGACCATCATCCCTCTCTTGTTTGTCACATACATGTTCAACTTCATGGATAAAATCATCCTCTCGAGTGCTGCTGTGTTTGGGCTGCGCGAAGACACGGTAGGTTTTCCGTGCATGAACAAATCATCACAATGTAGCTCACGTGGGACAGAACCTCCAAGGCCAACAATACAGCTGGGTCGGCAGCATCTTCTACGTCGGGTACCTGATTTGGACTTACCCTACGACCATCCTCATCGCCCGCCTTCCCACTGGCAAGTATCTGACCGCCAACACCATGTTCTGGGGCACCGCTGTCGCTCTCACGGCCACGTGTTACAACTTTGAAGGGCTCATGGTGGTGCGGTTTCTGTTAGGCATAGCGGAGGCGACGATTACGCCGGGCTTCATGTTCCTAACTTCGACTTGGTATACCCGCGACGAGATGCCCACGCGAGTTGGCATCTGGTTCGCTGGTAACGCTGTCGGTGGACTGGTCGCGAGTTTGTTTGCCTTCGCGATTGGACACCTTGACAATAGCAGCATTAGTCCATGGCGGTGGATGTACCTCATCCTGGGCATCGCAACTTTCCTCTGGGCGATTCCGATGTTCTTCTTCCTTCCAGATACCATCTCGGAAGCCAAGTTCCTGACTCCCAAGGAGAGACGGATTGCTACTGAGCGGACCCTTACCGCTGGCACCGGGAGCACCGAGAACGCTCACTGGAAGTGGGATCAAGTCCAGGAGTGCCTCAAAGATCCCAAGACATGGCTCATCTTCGGCATTGAGCTGTTGACGCAGATACCCAATGGCGGATCTCAGAGCTTTGCGAACATTGTCGTCAAGTCATTTGGATTCACCAGCCTACAGTCCACGCTCATCAACATCCCGTACTCGTTACTCTCGGCGGCCTTCATTGCGGGGAGCGGTTATCTCGCGGGCCGGTTTCGCACACTAAATTGTCTCTTGATCATCACTGTCATCTTGCCATGTCTTCTTGGCAGTGCCATCATTTACAACCGCAGCGAAGTTCCTCATGGAGTTCACCTTTTTGCCTACTTCCTCCTCTCGAGCGGATCTGCGGCGATGCCCCTCAACATGGCACTTGTACAGTCCAACTACCGCGGTGTCACCAAGAAAATGACGATAACAGCTATTCTGTTCCTGGCTTATTGCAGCGGGAACATGGCTGGACCGCACTTCTTCCGCAAGGATGAAGCCCCGCTGTACCAGACTGCCTTCAAAACGATAATGATAAGCTATAGCCTGGCAATCACCTGTGCTTTGATCTTGAGGGTACATCTCCAACTTCTCAATGCGAAAAGGACTCGAGAGGAGGGGTTTTCAGGGAGTGCAGGGTCAGCAGGAGCGGTTGGCCGAGAGCATGCTGATGGTGACATTGGTGGAAGACCTGGAACTGCGTCAGATGCAGGGGTACATTTATCGCTGCATGACCAGGACGCGACGGACTGGCAAACACCCGGTTTCAGGTACAGATTATAGAATATACATTCTGGGCTTTTATGGTCTTGCGATTCTGCGTGGTTCGCCATCCATGTTTGTTGGTTGTGAGACACTGAGAAATTGCCCCATGGCGCTTAAGTCTAGTTTGTTCGGCTTCATGGGCAATGTCGCATAAATTGACAGTTCTATTTGCACATATTACCCGGAATCAGTATAGGCAAAATTCGAATTCAACTGCATCCCATGACGAAGGTTCTCCAGTTCAGTCAGCAATCATGACCAAGTTTTGCCTGATGATGGGGCGAGGGGTGAAGGGGGCAAATAGTGCGCCGGAATAACATTCCGCCGATTTTTGGATTTCGTGCAGACACCAGAGAAATCCACCCTGAGAATCTACCTTGCGCATCTATCACTTCCACATCTCCTCCGGCTTCTTTCCATAGAGGCTTTTTCCGTTTCTTTCTATCGCATCTAATTCATTTTCGTTGCTATCCAAAACACACTTCAGAGCCAAGATGTCGTGGAGAAACCAAGGCACCACGGGGTCGAACAACATCCCCCTGGGCAAGCGCCGCTTTGGAGGCGACCAAGATGATGGTGATCATTACGACGGCCGCGTCGAAGTCGATGACCGTGATCTGAAGCGCGGGCGCGACCCCGAGCCCCGAAGTGAAGCCGATGGTCCTCGACGACGAAAGAAGCGAAACAGATGGGGTGACGCGTCGGAGAACAAGGCCGCCGGCCTAATGGGCCTGCCTACCGCGATCTTGTCCAACATGACTAGCGAGCAGCTGGAGGCATACACTCTGCACTTGCGTATCGAGGAGATCAGCCAGAAGCTCCGCATCGACGACGTCGTCCCCGCTGATGGCGACCGGTATGTTTTCAGTCCTCTCCCAACCCCTAACCCGCATCACTGACCAAGTCCAGATCGCCTTCTCCCGCTCCCCAGTACGACAACCACGGTCGACGTATCAACACGCGCGAATACCGATACCGCAAGCGCCTCGAAGATGAACGACACAAACTAATCGAAAGGGCGATGAAGACCATCCCTAACTATCACCCACCCCAGGACTACCGTAGACCTACCAAGACGCAGGAGAAGGTCTACGTACCTGTCAATGACTACCCGGAAATTAACTTCAGTATGATTGCTAACCCTTTAACCCTAATAACCAAACTCTCCCCACTCCTTTCCTTTTTGAAGTTTGGCCAGACTCATTACCGCGCCGCATGGTGTTTTTGAGAGACCTGGTCGTTCAACGAAATGGACCTCCATCCGTTCATCTAATCTTGGCGAATCAGACACTGACACTTAGCTCTCTCCTACTAAAGTTGGTTTACTTATCGGACCCCGAGGCAATACTTTGAAGAAGATGGAGGGTGATTCAGGAGCCAAGATTGCCATTCGTGGCAAGGGCTCCGTCAAGGAGGGCAAGGGTCGTTCTGACGCGGCTCATGCCAGCAACCAGGAAGAGGATCTGCACTGCTTGATCATGGCCGACACTGAGGAGAAGGTCAACAAGGCGAAGAAGCTCATTCACAATATTATTGAGACTGTAAGTTCCATCTCAAATTCCACTCACAACAATCACTAACGATCCCCAGGCTGCTTCTATCCCCGAGGGCCAGAACGAACTCAAGCGTAACCAGCTTCGAGAACTTGCCGCCCTCAACGGTACCCTTCGAGACGACGAGAACCAAGCTTGTCAGAACTGTGGTAAGATTGGTCACCGAAAGTACGACTGCCCTGAGCGACAGAACTACACTGCCAGCATCATCTGTCGCGTCTGTGGCAACGCAGGCCACATGGCCCGCGATTGTCCCGACCGCCAGAAGGGTGCTAGCTGGCGTAACAACGACGCAGGCGGCCGTCCCGCCGCTGGTCGTATCGGCGGCGGTGATGCTGTGGACCGTGAAATGGAGGTAAGAATGCCCATTGCTATGATGATTGATTCAAGATGCTAACAATCCAACAGCAACTCATGCAGGAACTGGGCGGTGGTTCTGATGGACCCCCCGCGCGTATCGAGGCCGGACCTGGCTCCTATAACAACGGAGATGCCAAGCCCTGGCAACGTGGCCCTACTGGAGGACCTGCGCCCTGGCGCTCTCGTAACGAATCTAACGAAGGAGGATCCTCAGGCGCCGCGCCTTGGGCCCGTGACCGCAACCGTGGACAGGACCACCATAACAGCAACGGTGGCGGTGGTGGTGGCGACGACAGCTACTACGGCCAGGCCTACGGAGGTGCTCCTGGCGGCGCTCCTGGCGGTGCTGCTCCTTGGCAGCAGGCTCCCGGAACTCAGGGTGGGTATCCTGGATATCCCGGCTACAACAGCTACGGTGCTGCTCCCGGAATGGGTGCACCTCCTGGTCTCCCTCAGGCTCCTGGCGGTGCTCCCCCTCCTCCGGGTCTTGGCATCAACGCTCTCATTCAGCAGTATTCCGGCGCTGTCCCGCCTCCGCCCCCGCCCTCTGGAGAGGCTCCTCCTCCTCCCCCGAGCGACCAGCCTCCCCCTCCTCCTCCCCCCGGCGCCTAGACGATGGCCGGACTCTGACCTAACTCTAACATGTTATACGTCACGAATGCAGTGGTTTCCTTGGTAATGGTTTTGTCCTTTGAGAAGAAGATACAAGACTCCCTCCTGGAGTCCTCTTGGAGGAAAATAACAATGGACGTTCACCTAACCTTTGCCGACTGACCCTTAGTTGACTCAGGCCTTGACCTCGCAGCACAGCGATCCGGACGGAGTCAATGGTAGGGAGTCGACTGATGTACAGCTAGTCAATTTCGGCTGAGAGAGAAAGCAAAGCAGCAGACTACTCACGTAGGCGAAAGAAAATTTATCTGATTTTTACTTGCATCTGGTCAATTACGTGTCTATTTCCATGTGTAATGTATCATGTCTCGCGTAGTATTTGGACCTCCCAATTGTCTGCATAGCCCCCTGCTGGCTCACGCCATTCCATGTGCATGCATGAGATTTATTATGCGGCACGTTACCTATGCAGCTCATGTTGGATCCTCGCAATTGCAGCACGGCTCGCCAATGCGCGAATACGTACTTCGCACATTCTTGCCTGCGCCTGCTTGCGCCTGCCTTTTCTCGGCCGAACCTGGGAGCTTGGGCCATGTGACAAGGGAGGGGATGCACAACCCGTCAAACGCGGGTCGCGGGTGCCTCCGCTGTTGACGTCGTCCAACCTCCATCATTGCGCTGCCCGTCGTGAGGAAGGTGCCAGACGATCCAGAGCATGCAGTAGTCTACAGAAGGTGCCATCTTAGAGGAGCGCATCTTGGCTGCGGTCTGCCCTTTCTACTCGCGACAACCTCTCTCTTCTCTTCTTCCGTACCCGACCTACTCGCTCTCTTCTCGTGCGTCATCCGTCATCCGTCATCATCCACCAGCATTGGCATCGCCATTATCGCCTTCGCTTATTTCCATCCACCTGGAGCTTCATCTTGCTACTTCTTGCTGCTCATCATTCCCACGGAGTCTGATATGGCCTTGCTGCTCCATCCATTACCCGTTAGACATTAGCCTCTCTCCCGCAGCTCAACACTCCACGTCGCCGCCCCGACGCTGCGCCCCTCCATTCTTTGCTCTCGTGGCAATATTTTCTGCCTCTTCTGCCTTGACATTGTGTGCTCTCACCCTTCCTTGGCCCATCATGAGGTGCCAAAACCCCTTCGCTTTCCGGCCAGGTCCGGTGTCTTTCTGGACCACCGCCATCTACCTAGCAATTGCCATCCCGCTCATCTACGTCCACGAAACGGTTCCTCCAGCTCCTACGAATCGCTCCCTGTACCGCGGCCTCAACTTGACTGAGGCCTTCCTTGATCTGCAGAATATCACCCACGCCTTCCACCCATACAACAGCCACAACAATGACGACGTTCGCGAGTTTCTCATGGTGCGATCCAAGGAGATTCTTGATCGAAATGGCATGCCATACAAGACTGATCTATCCGGTGGGGTGGCTTGGCATGAGAAGTTAGTTTCCCTTCTGCCTTCGCAGCTCTCAATTCCAAGACTGATGATTCTTAAGGATGGCTAGTTTCGAGACTACTCGTTTGAACCACCCCAGCGACATGAACGAGATCATCGCCGGAACACGGCCACCTGGCGCTACCCTCTTTGACGACCAAATTTCGAACGTCACATGGACCTACAATAGTTACAAGAGAGTAGGTGCTAACTTTGGCAAGCCGATTTGGGGAGGCCAGTACTTTGAAGGAAACAACTTTTACATCTACATCCACGGAAAAAACGATCCGGAGGGTGACTGGTGGCAAAACCCATCGAGTAAGCCGTTTCACGGTCCGGGCGGCGTCCTTGTGAACTGCCACTTTGATTCGTAAGTCACTAGACTCTGTCATGATTTGTCTCGCTCACAACAACACCAGTGTTTCCACCGGCTACGGAGCCACCGATGACGGCATGGGGTGTGTCTCATTACTTCAACTTCTCAGCTACTTTACCTCCAAGGACCATCAACCAACAAATGGCATCATCCTGCTGTTCAACAATGCTGAAGAGGATGGCCTTCTGGGAGCTCGGGCATTCGGCTACAGTCCCTTGTTACAGTTTGTTCACACATTCGTCAATCTCGAGGGCGCTGGAGCTGGTGGTCGCGCCATTCTCTTCCGAACCACTGACCTGGAGGCTGCCAAGGCTTACTCGGGAAGCCCTCACCCTTTCGGCTCTGTTGTCGCTGCTAACGCCTTCAGTGCGGGCGTTATTAAAAGCGGAACAGACTTTGAGATTTGGGATGATTCGTATGGGCAACGTGGATTAGACATCGCGTTCTACTCCCCCCGGGCTCGGTACCATACCGATCAAGACGACGCTCGACACACCTCTGTTAACAGCATCTGGCACATGCTTTCGGCCGCCCTCGCCTCAACGGAGAAATTTTCCCAAATCACCGGCACCCAGTTCAATGGCGTTCGGTCAGACCATGACCCCAACAAGGTCTACAACGGGAAGCAGGTTCAGGGCGTCTGGTTTGACCTCTTTGGCAGTGCTTGGGCTGCATTCGCACTTAGAGGGTTGTTTGCTTGGTCACTGACCCTTCTCGTTGCCACACCCCTGATCCTTGTTCTCATCACTTACCTGTTGATTCGGAAAGACAAGTATTATTTCTTTGCTAGAGACATCAAGATGCACCACGACATTAACGACGATCCGGTTGTACTTGGTGGTTGGAAGGGCTTCTTCCGCTTTCCGTTGGCATTTGTCTTTGCTGCCGGTCTAACCATTGCCTCCGTCTTCCTCCTAGCCAAGTTCAACCCCCTCATTATTTACAGCAGTTCATATGCAGTGTAAGTTGAGCCCTGAACAGATACATTGCCACCGGCTAATCCATTGCAGGTTTTCTATGACACTGTCTCTCTTCTATTTCTCCTTCTGGTTGATCATGCGCGGGGCCAGTTTCGTTCGCCCCAGCGCTCTTCATCGCGGATTTGTTATATTCTGGCTCTTCGTCATCGGCTGGGCGGTGCAGGTGCTTGGAGCAGTGGCAGAGGACCGCTGGAACATGGGTGCCCTCTACAGTTTTGCCTTCCTTCAGTCTTCCATCTTTCTTGCTCTGGTCATTTCTTTACTAGAGCAATTTGCCCTGCTCGGGAAACACGACTTTGCCCTTCAACTTCACGATGCGCACCAAGCACGGGATGTGTCAAGTCATGCTGTCGAGCGTGGCCGGGCTAGAGAGAACAGCGAAACCGCCAATACCGACGACGCCGACAGCTCAGCAGAGACTCCAACCGAGAGAACGCCGCTTAGGGCTAGTGAACCGGGTTACGGGTCCAACACTCAGACCTCATTTGCGAACACCTACAGAAGATCCGTTGCCGAGAACTCGCCTGCCCCGCCTAGAATGCGGCAATACCAACCTTTTGACCATGAGCAGTCGTGGTCTGGGCGTCTTCCTTCTTGGACCTGGATTCTCCAGTTCCTTCTCCTGGCCCCAATTCCCTGTATGCTTCTTGGGAACTTGGGCCTCATTGCAATGTCAGCTCTTCAAATGACAGGCACTGATGGCGGTTCGCTTTCAACGCCCTTGATTGCCTTGGGCTCAATGAGCATACTCCTCCTACTCCCAATCACACCCTTTATTCACCGCATTACACATCATGTTCCAATGTTTCTCTTGTGTGTTTTTATCGGTACCTTCATATACAACCTTGCTGCCTTCCCGTTCTCAGACAGTCACCGTTTCAAGTTCTATTTTCAACAAGTCTTAGATCTTGATAGCGGAACCAACATTGTCACGATCAGCGGGCTAGAGGAATTCTCCCGAGATGTCATTAAGGCACTTCCAGTTGCATCCAGCCAAGAAATCGACTGCGGGCCAACCCCGGACCGAGCGCTTCAGGACTGCCGTTATGATGCATCAGCTCTGCCCCCCAACCTAGTCGAGGGCAAGAGCATTGAGGAGCTGATCACTTTCAAGCCCCTGCCAGCTACTGCACCTGGCACTGCGCGGTTTCAAGTCGACGCTCTTGACACGAGAATTTGCTACATCACAACGTCAGAACCTTTCCAGGGTTT
This sequence comes from Ilyonectria robusta, assembly GCF_021365365.1. Lineage (NCBI taxonomy): Eukaryota > Fungi > Ascomycota > Sordariomycetes > Hypocreales > Nectriaceae > Ilyonectria > Ilyonectria robusta. Next base: position 759,402 of record NW_025764448.1, read on the forward strand.
TGCCGTAGATGGTGCACCGTCGAAAGATCCACGGTTCGGGAATCCCGCCACAGATGGACTTCAAGACATTCAGCTGTGGCGCCGAAACCGAGCCCTGCCATGGAACATAACTTTAAACACAAGGGGCAGCGCCGACTCAATCGTGACAGACGCTGACAACTCAGAAGCTCCAGAGGAAGTTCAAGACTCGGAGGTGCTCGGGGATGGAGATTTGAAGGCCCGATCAGTGGCGGGGCCATCTGGGCTGGTGCCGCGAGCTACTCCGTGGGGTGTTCGAGTCTCGTGTGCCTGGAGTGATGCCAATACACCAGGGTCAATTCCAGCATTCGATGAATTGGCCAAGTACATGCCTACGTGGGCTACTGTTACTAAGAAGAACGTTGGCCTTGTTGAAGTGCGCAAAACGTTTACGTTGCAAGTCTGAATGAAGGATGAATGGGTGATGGACACATCAACGCACAACATTCGAATGCGTGTCTAGAATGACGACACGGAGCAAGTTGTCTAGCATGCGCTTCGATGTATGGCTTCCATTAGGGGGCTTAATGTGAGGATGTGGGAAAGGTCATGAGCAGCGACAGTTGCTGGGAACGTGTGAGTTTTCGCCCGCAGATGAACCTACTTGTGATGTTTGAAGGCTGGAAGTCGGTGGAGCCGACAGTAGCCGACGGCAGAGCGAGATGAAGAGTGAAGACGATGAGACCAAGCAGTAGTTTAATTAACATTGATTTGATATGAGTGGTGGTGCATAAACAGTTGTGTTTGGCTATTCAATGAGTCTCGCATACTTTATCACTCAAAGCATCAAGAGTTTGAGGTGTCAAATTATGGTAATAGGTCCTCGGCAGATGCACCCTATCTAACGGTAATGGTGTTCAATAAGCTGCGTCTGCGCAGCATCTGAAGTCAATAGGGTAACACAGTGTGGGTGCTGAACAGTAATATCCGACGATACCTAGAGCGTTCCACTTTACCAATTCACAGTAGCAGTGATTGTCAAAACAAGAAGGATTCTAATGTGCATTGGCGGTATTAATCAATAATTGGATAAACTGAAATGTTGCTCACTAAAAGTGAATCAATTGACGTGAATTTGTTGCCAAATTCGGACATTCTACACAAAGAGACCATAATCTGGTAATGTCGCACTGTGCTTGGTACCACGTAATCTTATCGCAGATTCATAGTTTAACGCAACGCTGGCGTCTTCGATCAGACTCCAAACTGCACAGCTTACTTACCTCGGAACCGAATTGTCGTGCTCAATAGGAGGCTTGACGATGTATCCGGAAATATGGCTCCCATCGGATACAGAAAAGGGCGTCAAGCGGCATGCCCTCGTCTACTTTGTGTGCGGTAACCCCGGCCTCGTGGAGTACTATACAGATTTCCTCACCAATCTCCGCGGATTTCTGCAAAAGTCTGAGGTCGAGACTGCGTACGACATTTATGGCAGGAATCTCCTAGGTTTTAGTGACGATGACCATGAGCCGTTTGGGGAGGGCAATGAGCCGTGGGATCTAGACGGCCAGATTGAGGGCATTTACGATGACGTCGCGGCGAAGCGAGTGCGACTGGGTGACGGGACAGCCGGGAAGCCCTACGACTTTGTGGCTTTGATGGGACATTCCGTTGGCAGCTTCATTTCAGTCGAGATCTTCCATCGGCACATGAAGTCGCCAGACCGAGCGCCGCACCTCAATCTCAAGTACGGCTTCCTGCTCTTCCCAACGCTCACGCACATCGGCCGGTCCCCCAGCGGCACGAGGGTCGAGTCGGTGCGCCGGGTCCTACCTATCCTCGACAATGTCGCGCACATTGGTGCCCGGCTCATCCTCAGTGTCTTCACGAAGGATACTCTGACGTGGATAGTCAACAAGATCATGGGCTTCACACCACTGACCGCGGAAGTCACGGCGCGGTGGCTCAAGAGCCGCGACGGTGTGCATCAGGCCATTCATCTTGGCCTGTCAGAGTTGGAGATGATCCGCGAGGAGCGCTGGGGAGAGGAGCTGTGGGAAGTGGCGGAACAGGACGACGACGATGACGACGCCCAGACGACGCCCAAGTTCTTCTTGTTTTATGGGCGCGAGGACCATTGGGTTGCGAACTGGGCGAGGGATGAGTTGATTGAGCGGCGGAGGGAACATGGGGAAAGGGGAGGCAGGACTAAGATATTGGTGGCCGAGGGAGATATCCCACACGCGTTTTGCACCAAAGTTGGTAAGTTTGTTGATGACGATTCGTGAGTGAGTGTACGCTGACAACGTCGAAGCTTCGAGTTTTTCGATGGCAGAGAGTGTGCATGATTGGATCAAGGAAATCGACGAAGGCTTCAGTGAAGGACAGGAGAAGGTGTGAAGAAACAGCTGGTTTGGCTACTTCCGCCCATTGCCGAGCTATAGGGTAAGTAATCGGCAGACTGGTTTGGATACACAATTAGATGAGTTTGGACATCAACTCGTCACAGAAGAATATCACTGTTAATATATATCATGAATACGAGTTTAGAGTCTTGTATTGAACTACTTTGGTCATACTGTCGTATGTTGGATGCTGGAATACGTGGACAGCCAACCAATATACGTAATTGAGCCATCCGACGAACACACGATTAATTCACTCCCAGTCGTAACCGGTCTTGGTGTACCACACCCCTCGTATCCAAGGTGATCGGTTAGTCGCTGCGCTCTTGTGGGTGACATCGGCCGAGTGCCCTGCTTCTAAACCCCGCACGTCGGGCTGATTCAACGTCATCATGTCGATGGGCGGGATGGCAATAGTTCCATATTTACTAAGCCGAGGTAGGGAAAGTAAGTGAAATCCAAGGCAATTGGGGGCTAAAACGGGTATAACCAGTAGCGGGAATGGGCAAAAGTAAACTTCGATGCTCGTAATGGCCAACTTGTTCGGCCTTGTGAATTCGCCAACCACATAACGATTGCCCATCATCCGAGACAAGCCACCACCTGACCTTGGCAAGAGTGGCAATACTGGTATTTGTATGGTTCTCCAATCGATCTTCTGCCGACCTGAAAACCTTGACAGAAATCCCCCCAGAAGTCTAATGTAAGTCAAACACGAGCTGCTAGTGAGATGCTTAATCCGGTTCTTGGCGCCCTCCCAGCAATTCCGAGGCACTACCAGTCGGAGAAGCCGGCCTTGAGCTTGTGACACTAGGCGTTTATTTGCTGGTTTTGACAGCCACGCCGCGTCAGTTTTAGTGTCACGTTGATCTCCATGTGAGCTGAAAGACGACGTGCGAATCCCGGTGTGCCACGGCTTCGTCGGCGGTTGCGACAACCTGTCAAGCGAATGAGATGAGAGAAAGGCACATTTCACATTTCGGCAGTGGCAAATTCACTTTTGTATGTAATCCAATCGCTGCCGATCGGCAGACACCATTAATATTACCCAGATCCTAGTTGTATTAAATTACACGTCCAGAGGACATCAATCCAACCCAACAATTCAGCACAGCGAAAGCCGCCTCGTGAACCGTAACTATCTTGACATGTATCACAGCCCACGGAAAGAAACCCGTAACTTTGTCATTCCATCAGGGTGAGGCCTTGGATGAGGACAACCCCCAAAGAGAGCTCAGTAGTGATCAAGCTCTTTACAGAGCAAGGGCACCGAGAACAAGCATGGCCAGGCCGCCAATGGAGCCGAGGGCAGCAGCGCCGCCGGTAACAACGGTGGCGGTGTTCGAGGGCTGGGAGGTGCTCACGGTGGCGTTGGGGGAGGTGGCGGGCTTGGTGACGACGGTGGTGGTCTCAGCAGCGGCGGTGGTCTCAGCAGCGGCAGAGGTGGTCTCGACAGCGGCAGAAGTGGTCTCAGCAGCAGCAGAGGTGGTCACGGCAGCAGCAGAGGTGGTCACGGCAGCGGCAGAGGTGGTCGCGGCAGCGGCGGTAGTCTCAGCAGCGGCGGTGGTCTCGCTGCCGCCGCTTGCGACAGCAGCGCAAAGAGCCTCGACGGCGGGGAGGACCTCGTCTGGGTAGTTCAGTTAGCATCGTATAAGTGAAAACACCACCGGGATATGAGGCCCAATGGAAGCAGAGAGTGAGGTGAAAACTTACTGACGGCGACGTCGGCACCGCAAGCCTTGATGACACAGCCGGTAGCACTGCCCTGGATGGAGTCGAAGTTCTTGCAGACGCAGGTGTAGTCGGTGGTCGAGCAGCTGGTCTCGCTGGTGATGGCCGAGTCCAGGCAGTCGATGGCACACGAGGGAATGTCACTTCGGGACTGGGCACGCGCGGCGGCGGCGAGGGCAAGGGCAACGAAAGCGTACTTCATTTTGAAGGTGGTTGAAAGGCTTTTGGCTTAAGATGAAGCTGGTGATTGAGGAGTGCTGAGGTTGCTGAGGGTTGAAGTAGACAACGAGTGAAGCTGGTCCGGTGAGCGAGTGGATGAGGAGGGAGGGAAAAGAAGTCGAATGAGGCGGATGGAGGGTGCCCTTTTGTATGTGTGATGGCACTAGGAGGACGACTATGGACACTGACGGCGGGACGATCTGCCCGGACCAGCCATGATTCTACCATTCAGAGTCTGGCCGTACCATTTCCTGCCATGCCACGCGAGGGCCACCGCATGCACTCTCTGTGGTGATGGTATGGATGGCCGGGTTCCAAGGCGATGAGCCGGGTCCTGCATGAGGAGGAGGCACCGGGATGGAGGCGAATGGGGACAACAGGGCCGAAAGGACGTTGCTAGTCGCAAGGAACCCGGCCTGGGGGTGTTAACAAAGGAACCGCAAGCCCTGAAGCGTAAAAAAAACTCCACATGGTACAGGCTGGTGATGATGGGGGAGTTCAATTCAGGGGTGGTGTGGTTACAAGCGGCGGAGGACAACCCACTCCACTCCGGCCTGGGGATGCAACCTGGGGAAGACGTATTTCGCGGAGAACTAGGCTGCTCCATTCGAGCAGTCGGTTTCTGTTCTCGGCCGGCTGGACTTCCGCATTCGAACCACACGGCCGAGCAGATCGACGGGGCGACACCGCACCAACGCCCCGGGGGGTATCGTAGAGATGAGAGGGGGACAGCAAGCAGCCAACGGGGAACATGTGAAGAGGACGGCTTGCTGGATTTAGAAGCTGCTGGATCCAGAAGCTGCTGGATCCAGAAATGAAGCCTGAGTTAATCTCGGCGACTGGAGATTTGCACGACTAGGCCTGGGGCGAGCTGCATTGAAAGGACGTATTGTATTGTCGATGACGAGCCCGGAGCCAGGACGAAAGACCAAGATTCGTAGCAAAGAGAGAGAGAGAGAGAGATTGATCCACTCTCTTCCCCGTCCATGTCCTTCTTGCGGATCTTGCCCCCCGATGAACCCACCGATTTTCCGCCCAGGAAAAGTGGCTCGATTTGCCCCGTAAGGACTTGCAAGTCTGTGCCGAAACCTGGGGTTGAGGGCCAAGCCTCCAACAGTCCGCTTTGCAATACCAAGCAGTTCACGCGGCACATTGCTCAGGGCATTGAAGCAGTTGGGAAAGCATTTTTGGATTGGTAAACGCTCGAGAGAGAGAATCCTTCGACGGGCCAACAAACCGGTCACATGTCAAACGACAGGGGCGCGACGGGCCTTGCTTGCTCGTCGCCCGCCAAGGTTCCCGAGGCCGATGACCCGCAGCGGCCGAGAATAGGAATAGCATCGAAACAGGCCGTCCAGGGACTGGGCCGACTTCGTAATTGACGATTGACGGGTCGAGCTGAGGCGGCGGAATGGCAGCCATCTCGAAACTCGGGCGACGGGAGCGCCAGGGACGCACGACGCAGGAACGAGAGGCGGAGGGCGCTGATCGCGGGTTGGTGTTGCGGGAGGGGAATTACTGGGAACAGCGGAAGAAGCATCGTCGTCATGGCGTTCCATCAGCATCAGGTGTGTCGGCCAGGGCGAGAAATGACGCTGCTACTTACTTACTTACTATTCACGCCCTCGGCCAGGACATACACACGCCTGCCTTGGTTTGGCTGTTCTCCCCGTTCCGTTTCCAGTTCCCCAATTCCCATGACAAAAAATCCTGCAACTAACACGACGCAACTCTGCAAGGCCCGGCACAACCTCCCCAGATCGGGCGTCCGGTCCGTCCGGGGTAACCAACTCTGCGCCCTAGTCGGTCGATGGCGTTCATTTCCCCCGCAGATACTTGTACTTGTCCCGCAGTGGTCCCCTGTGCCGCAGGCGGACGGCCTAGAAGCCAATGATTCCAATCCGGAGACCCCCCCTGCGCGTTGTGGCCGGGGGGTTGAGAGGAGCAAGCCTCGTTCGGATCCCAGCCCCCAGGCCGTTCTTTTGCTGTTGGAGAGTAGCCCATCGAGCGAATCGAGCCTCTGACGACACGCCCGAGACTCGGTTTTGCCCTAGCTCTCCTCGTCGAGCGCCTCCTCCGTGCGCCACGCCGAGGCTCTCTGCTGGCCGTTGCTTGTGAAGAAGGGCGCGCACATGAAAAATCCGACGCCCCCCCCGGTCGCCCGTTGCCGGTTGATCGCAGGCTAGGGTGCGGCGGGGTTGGATCCCAGGGATTCTTTGCAGCGCGACGGCCTGGGCGATTTGATGGCCGTGTCCGAGTTGGGGATACACGAATGGACGCTGTCGGAGTGGAGGGTGGGCTGATTGACGATTTCTGGAGATGGATGCTAATTACCGACCCATCAGGTCCAGTGGAAGAACCGGACGCGAGATTAACTCGTCCCTTTCATCGCGGAAACAGGTTGTTTGGAGTTGAGACGGCCGACGTTGCATCCATCACCAACAGTCGACGTCCATTGCTTCAGTAACTGTGGCGAGTACGCGGCCTTTGTGTAACTAACAAAAGAGCAGCATCCTCGCCTCCCTGCTCGTATTGGCCACAGGGAAAAAGCAGACAAAACTACCCTACGTCGATCCCAGCCAGCCATTGCCTGATCTCAAATGCCCAATGCCCGCTGTGCGTCTCGCCCCGATCAGCTCGGGCCGTGGTGGTGACGGCAACGCAGCTGCAAGTGGTTGCCCGCCGACTTTGTGCATCTCCAGAGCTTCGTAAAACAATCGAGCAACGGCGCATGCCTTATGCATAATGCAGTGGATCGCGGCACCCCTTCGACCTGTTTGTGCGAGAGTGTGCGTGCAGTTCTGGGTGGTGCGGTGGCGATGGAGTGCGCCAACGCGGATGCGACGCACACGGATTCCACCTCAAGCCAGTACCCCTGGAACTAGAAGAGTCACCACGGGCGGGTATTCTAAATCCAGAGCTTGCAAAGACCGAGCTCTCCATTGGGCACGTTGCATCGCAGCCTCTCAGGGGGGGGTCCCTTAGAGTGCCGGAGCGCTGGCTGGCTCTCCCGACGACGCATACGCCCGACGCCCAAAGGAGATGACGACGAGAAATTAAGAGAAGGCTTGATTAGCAGATCTATTTGTTCCCGGGCCACGGCCTAGATTTTCCCTCCTGATGCAATCCGATCGTAGCGCTGCATGCAACCCAACCGGTTCCCAGGCGGCTACGCCGTTGACACCACCACACCCCCCATGTCGATGCGCGTTCTCGTACGCTGTTTCTGCGCCCCTTTTCTGCAAATTGATGTGAGCTCTTTTATCCTACACTTGGGTTTGCGGCTTGATTCGACAGATCTGCAATGCACGCCCGGAGATTGAGCGTATACATGGCGTTCCTGCGTTCCATGTCGGCCGAGGTTGGGCTAGGACACATGGACTTGCGGACATGTGGGGGACCACATGTCCATCTTCGGTTTGGCGATCTGAACCTGTCATCTAAGCGCTACTTCGGGGAGGACAAGCATAAGGGAGCCACACGGACGGAAGGGGGCTGGGAAATGCGGAGGTGTCTGCGTCGTAGCCTGCCTGGTTGAAGGTCGAGCCATGTGAGACCGAGACGCCCACCAAGGTGGAATTTCGGCCGCGGTTTCTGAACTTCTCTTTTTCAAACACTCGGGTTTGGGGTGTTCGTATGCTAATGATTTTGAGAACTGGCTTGACGTTTAGGTGAGTGGTTTAGTCGAGAGCCATTATACCACAACTGCGAGACACGACTTATCGATCAGAGAGGCGGCTTGCGAAGTGTATGCTTCCAACACTCCCGTCAGCCAAGTTCTGCACAGGTTCGCTTTTGAATTTGCTATATCAAGCTCTGGATGTAACTGGATCTCGCGATCCTACTCGCCACAAGTTTATGCGTTTGTTGAGTTTGAAAGTTCAGAGTTACACGAGTGCATGGCCGGCTCAAATCCACCATGTGAGGTTCTCGACTTGCACAGGCTTCCACCGCAACATGTCTAATCAACTGGTCGGTTCGAACTGGATCTATTCACGAAACTGGGGTATTTGCTAATCTTTTGGTAACAGAAACCTCGATCGAAACTACCCGCTACGTTGTGTGTCTCCGTCGTTAACCCACCATGATATCCTCAAATATGCTCAAAGACAACTCACAACTTCGTGACATGTCTGGTCATATATCCCACATTCATTCCCAGCTCGCATTTTAGGATTCCCCGTATCTATATCCCGCTGAACCGAACGCCAAGAAAGGCACGCAAGAACGCACCGACCCGACCTTATTCCCATTTCTCGTAATCGGGGAAATACTTGCGGTGGATCCGGTCCGCATAATCGATAACCACGGGATACGACCTCACAATCTTGGCAGTCGTGGGTGCTCTAGGATATATATCACGTCAATCTTGGATTCTAGAAGGCTTCGCGGAAGCACTTACGCATCGCAGACCAACGCCGTGGCCACGAAGCCAAACAGCGACGCGTCCGCCTCCGTGGGACCTCCGCCGCCGAGCACCCAAAAGGGACCCGGCGCGCCGGAGCTAGCCCTGTTGGCATCGGTCAGCAGCGCGGCGACGCTCTCCCAGACCTCCTCGTTCAGCGTCGCGACTTGGTCGTCGGCGAACCGCCCGGCGCCCTGGCCGTAGAGCGTCCTCGCGATACTGCGCTGCGCAAGCAGGCCGACCAGCCACTGGAGCGGCCAGGGGATTGCGGCCAGGGCGCCCGCGCGCATGACGGCGTAGTTGTCGCACCACTTCTCGCGCGTGGCGTAAAAGTACACCTTGTCCTCCACCAGCGCGCGGATCGCCAAGTCGCGGGCTCGCTGGACGGGCGGGACGCCGGCGTTGAGGTCGGCGACGACGCCCTCGTCGACGAGCCTGCGGATGATGAATGCCGAGTCGCCCAGTTGCTCGCCGGCGGCCCCGAGCTCGATGTACGGGATCTTGCCGCGCGGCGCCGACATGGGAGAGCCTTGGCCGACTTTGTATGGGATGCCGTCGAATCGCAGCCGAGCCTCGAGCTTGATGACGAAGGGAGACCAGACGTATACGCCCGTCTTTGCGGAGCCACGGTATACGGTGAGTGGAGTGGGGTCTGTTGATGCCATGGCTACGGTGGGTTTGATGTATAAGTCAGAGTCTGTGATTCTTTATGATTTCAAGTGATTTATCAAGTCTGTAAAAGGGGGTATATTGCTATAAGAGTCTACTGAAAACCCCGTCTGTTGTGATGCTTTTGAATTACAGCCGGACTTTTAGACAGGGCCGATCTACATCTCGGGTCGCGGGGTAAAGTGCGAAGCGCGAGACAAGTGGAATGATTCACAAGCAGAGCTTCGAACCGACGATTCCTCTTCGAAACCGTAGCACACGCCGTGCTCTTCACACCGAAGCCATCCCAAACCCCTTCGGAGATGGTTCGGACACTCATTCTGGGGAAGGCCGCCCACTCGCACGCTATGAATGCGGAGATTTTCGCCGGGAACCGAGCGGGCGCGAACCGGCCCCGCACAGCCGGCGTGACGAGATGGTGCGGAGAAGAGGGACGCATATTGCAATTCCCATGCGTTCAGCTGATGCTCGACTTCGCGCAGGGCAAGTCTATCCGCTAGACGGTGCAAGTATTTCCGCTGAAACCGAGGGCGCGTTTAATAGCGTGCATGGCGTGCGGAGACGAAGCACGCAGCTTGGCAGCCTCATGAGCTTCTAGCACAGGGTCAAGATTGGCGGCGACCAAAATGGCATCTCCGTCGTCTCTTTCTCGGCGGAATCCACCTCTCGGGTCCGCGGCAGAGCCCCATCATGGAGCAGTCGAGCAATCGTGGCGCCTGCGTGACGGCTTGATTCGCCAACGGCCACGATAGGCAGTCTTCCGGCGAGAAGCCCGTGGGGATGTTCCCCCACTCATGACGGAATAGTCGCGTGGAGGGGTCGTGGAGGGGTGGTGAAGCTGTCCCAGCGCGAGGGCACTACCTATATAATAACTCCGCGCCGCGCCGTGGAGGTGTGAGGAAGTGATTCCAGCTCGCTCAGGATCTCATCTCATCTCATCCCTAACCTTCCAACCTGCGCAATCTACCAAAATGGCCGGCAAGACTTTCAACGTGGGAATTGTCGGATATGGGTAAGTAACCCTCGACTCGCGAATCGCATCACTAACCTAAAAACCCAGCGCTTCCGCCAAAATCTTCCACATCCCCTTCATCACCCAGACGCCCCAATTCAAGCTCTACAGCATCGTCCAGCGATCTCCCAAGGAGGGCAACTCGGCGCCCAATGATTACCCCGACCTCAAGCACTACACCGACTACAAGGCTCTGTTTGCCGACCCCAGCGTCGACCTCGTCGTCATCGGCACTCCTCCCGACAACCACTTCGAGTTGACCAAGGCCGCTCTGGAGTCTGGCAAGCACGTCTTGACCGAGAAGCCGTTTGTGCCCACGTCCGCCGAGGCCGACAAGCTCATCGCCATTGCCAAGGAGAACAGCCGCCTCATCTGCGTCTACCAGAACCGACGATGGGACTCCGACTTCCTCACCGTGAAGCACCTCGTGTCGACCGGCGCGCTGGGCCGCGTCGTCGAGTTCAACACCCACTTTGAGCGCTACAAGCCCCAGGCCTCGACCAACTGGAAGAACGACTTGACCATTGCCCAGGGCGGCAGCGCGCTCTTCGATCTCGGCACCCACCTGATCGACCAGGTCTACACGCTCTTCGGCATGCCGCAGTCGATCCACGGCCGTACCCTCAACCAGCGCGAGGGAACCTACGACTTTGTCAACCCGGACGGCGTCACCGCCGAGCTGACCTATCCCGGCCTCCTGGTCCACGTCCGCATCAGCATCATGAGCGCCGAGGTCGTCCAGCCGCGGTTCTGGGTGCGCGGCACCAAGGGCAGCTTCCAGAAATGGGGCCTCGATCCCCAGGAGGAGCAGCTCCAGGCCGGCTGGAAGGCTACCGACGCTGGCTTCGGCAAGGACGACCCCAAGAACTTGAAGCTGACGCTGGTCGGCGACGATGGCGTCCCCAAGGCGGCCGCTGCGCCTCTCTTCGAGCCCCAGACCTACAAGGCCTTCTACGCCGAGCTCGCCAAGGCCATCGAGAGCGGCAAGGAGGAGGATGTGCCCGTCAAGGCCAGCCAGGCGCGCGACGTGCTGCAGTTGCTGGAGGGTCTGTTGGAGAGTGCCAAGACTGGCAAGGATGTTTCCTTTGCATGAGGATGAATATACATGTATAATGAAGATTTTAATGAGATAGCGAAAAGTTAATCATCTGCTCCGAAGGCTTGGTTGAATGACAATTGTGAAGTGTCGACAGTGCTGTTGGAGGAGGCCAGATGCGACGTCAAATAAGAGGCAAGGGATCGGCTTCAGAGGAAGGAATCAACAACACAGTCAAAGAGCAAGTGGCAAGTGCTTCTTCTTATTGTACGTTTCTCCAAGAAAGTTCCCGTCAATCACCACTCAACAACACCACCACACTTTCCCTTACGCCCTCGCATCGCAACTTGTCTCCCCAACTGCTCCGAAACCGCCCTGACAATGTCCTTCAACGGCCGAGACAGGCAGGCCATTCTCAGAACCTACTCAGGCATATTCCCATCCTACAATGATCTGCCATGGTCTTCCGTGACACACCGCAGAGCCGCAACCGATAGCCCCGCGCGCAACAGCTCCATCAACCTCGATCTTTACAACAGAGCCCCCTCCCCAGTCCACCCGCCGCGCAATGACAACTTTTTCACCCCCATTATCAACACGATATCTCCTCGCGCCCGGTTCCGGGTACCGTTTCTCGGCCAAATACAAGAAATCCCCCCGTGGTCCGCCCACGAGGAGGAGACTGACCTGGAGGAGGGAGGGCCTTCTTGGGCCTTCCACGCAAGGCCAAAACGCTCCAAAAACATCATTCATTTCCTGTTCGGGTCAAGAATCGACCGCAAGATTCGGAATCCAGGCAACTGCAGCTCAATTGGATACAAAATCCAAAACAGATCCCTGACGACTTCGTTCTTGTGGCGTTTGATTCCATTTATCATCATGTGTCTCATCATTTCCCTCTTCCATACGCGCCTTGGGCTCAAGTGCGGTGGCGAACTCCCCGGCCTTGACGGCGTCCCAAATAAAGCAAAGCCGCCGAATAGAAGGGCATTGAATTCACGATATGTTGTCTTTGCGGAGGGTTTAGTGGCCGCGCTGGGTTGCTTCGTACTCGCTCAAGGACACTTTAGGTAACTAGCTCTCTGTTCACTTGCGGTCAGGAGAAGCTGACACGAGTAGTTTGCGAGCCACCAGAGAAAGAATGGAGCGAGTTAAACAGACTGCCATCACGATGACCTACTCTCTTCTCAAAACCACAACGACTAACAATGCAACTGGGTATGACAACAGCGAATTACAATTGGTCGTTTAGTAGGTTTCTTTCTCCCATCCTCTGAGTTGCACAGAGCTGAAACATCGCAGCGAGTGTCTAGCCCTGACTGTTGCATATCCAGTGGCGCTCCTCCAGCAGATGCGCGACAATACATGCGAACCCGCCATTACAAAGTACTGCCACGAGGCGGCCGCAGCCTTACGGCATTTAAGATTAGGTGGGAATGCCGACGACAGACCATATAGCCGACCGAAACCATGGTCCGATGATCCGCCCAAACTCGTTCCAGTTGAGCATTTCTTTGAGATCTTCTCCCTTCAGCTGGAAAAAGAGTTTCGAAAACAGCCCATGAGAACAAAAGTCCCCTCTATGGGACCGCAGCACATCATCTACTGCATCCGAAACCACTTTGAGAATCTCATAGACGGGGCAAATTTGGATGAGAGGAGAGCACCTATCATCCGTAAGTCTCCATTCCCAAATAAAGGAGCATATCTGACAAACTCAGGTGAAAACATCGATATGATGGCTTTGGCCGGGCGAGAATGCTCCGTGTTTGCCTATCGTGACGTCGCCCCCATTGCCTTCTTATGGGCCGTCGACAGTTCAATGAGACTCATTGCACTTGTTCTGCCAGCACAACACTGCGACTACATCACCAACAGCCCGCGCAACACGGCCGGGGAGATGATGTTTCCTACCGCAATGACCCTATTGGCCATGGTGGGCATCTCGGCCATCAGCTCCATTATCCTCGTACTCTTACAGGAGCTGTGGAATATGTGGGATCCGTTCGGCAAGGGCATCAACACGTTTTCATGGACGCTTGGTATCGCCAGGGAGATTGATGACATGCTGAATGAGTATGCTGAGGACGATGAAAAGTATCTGATCCGAGTGCACTCGTACATACGACCTGTCTTCGTACCTGACGCGAGTCCGCCTCCGGTGGAATATCGGAGTCGTCCCATAAGGGTGCAGAGTGTCTGACGGATGTGCAACATCTTTGGTGGTGATTGGGAGGTTTAAGATATAACACAGTATCCGTGCTAACAAGTGATGGAGTTATATGTGTAAGTGACGTCTTTGAGGACAGTCCTGACCCAACATTCCACGGTTCTCTATGTTTAAGAACTGATACGAGGACAAGTCTCTTTAAAATTCCATAGCTTTATTCATTTAGCACATCAGGAAATCTCGATTGGAACACTAAACATAGCGAGTGAGTCTTAGGACACGACATGACGCCCTCCAGAAGATGTGATTTCGTAACTCCTTCTTCCCTAATCACTAATAGACCTTGTAGCTCTGGACCACCCGCGGCGTGATGGTATAATCGCCTTCCCCATTGCGGTAGCTCAGCCCCTGGCAGCCCGGGCTGACATAGAACTCAAAGGTATCCGGGTCGGGGTACCAGTCAGTGTCCGGGTTGAACTTGACGCGGTTGATGTCGAGCGGGGGCGTGAACTCGATGTCGTTGCAGTCGACGTCGACGGTGCCGTGCATGGCGCTCGAGCGGTCGTCTGTCGTCCACACGTCGAGCGTCCAGGCGGAGGCGAGGGGGAGGATGGTTGTGAGGAGGGTGAACTTCATCTTGGGCTGTTTGGCGTGTTAGTGGGGGGTGATGGGACGAGGGGAAGGCGTACGAAGTGGTCAGGAGGTGAACAGCCGAGGTGTTGTTGTGAGTTGGGTAGATTCAGGAGAAGATGTGCTGTGTTGCTTGTGGGTTTGTTGCTTCATCAACTTCACTTCTGTGCTCCCATTCCGTCCCTTTATACCCCATCCACCTCCCCATATCCTCCTCCCCCATGGCCAAACTCTCCCCCGATCTTACAATCCCCTCATCGGTAACCCATTTCTCGCCGTCACAAACAAACCCCCCTCTCCGTATCCCTCGCATTGTCCAGCCCAACGTGCCACGAATAGCCCGCGCCGTGTGACCTTGGCCGACGTCTGACTTGGCTTACGCTTGGCCAGCCCGGCTTGTGTCTTCGCCAATGGTTGGGGGTGCAGAGGCGAGATGCATGGATGGACCGTGTTTCACAGTTTTCTTTAAGCATGATGGTCATGATCACCGGGGGGTCACGGAACGTAGCCTCGTTTGCTCGTGGCGTGCTCGTTGAAACAAATCCGCATTGACACACTTACACTTGCACTTACACTTGCACTCACACACTCTACCACAACTTCCAATCCCATTCGTCTCTCCTCCGCGCCGCGCTAACGATCCCGTCCCACCCTGCTCCGCGCTTACACTGGCGATTCTCGCTCCGGCAGTTGAGCCTAAACCCCAGAATGGCGCCCCCAAATTTGGCGTGAGGGTGCAATGATGACCCGCGCGAAGCGATATCTTCCCTGTTGGACAAGACCAATCACGCTTCCGCGGGGTAGGAGAGGCCAGCAACTCGCGGGACTAATGTCTAATATATATAGATGGTATATGCAGCTTGTGTTTGAGGATTTTCAGCTCTGGCTGAAAGGCAGGATCGCGACTCGCTCAATGGTCACTGCGGAGTATGGAAGGAATCAAAGGTATAAGTGACATCCACATATATGGTACGTCACATTTGGGTGCGATTTTGCCTCGTGTGCTAGCTCAGCTATCTCGATATCCAAAAATAGCTCCCCAAAATCAACCCAACCAGGATATTCATAGTCCAAAAATGACAAACCTGTAGACTACGCGCCTCGAAATGCCCTCCTGTCAGCCGTTTCTCTCCATTCCCCGATGCACACGTCCGGATACAGATACAGATATAGAAAGGGGCTCCCCAGTAGCCGGAATCAACATGTACCAAAAATAACTCCTATGCTTTTTGCCGTCGTCATCGCTTCCCCTTTCAGATGAGATCAGTCAAGATCAACCAAAAATAATAATGCACATCGCAACGCAAGCTAGATTGCTGTTTATATAATCAGAGAAAATCCAACCGCGGCTGCCACAGCCGCGGCGGTAATGGTGCTGCTCAAGAGCTTGTGGGCAAAGCTCTCGATGCTGAGAGGTGCGCCGATAAACTCGGGGTAGTAGGGCTCGGGCTCGCTCTCGTCGAGCGTACCGTTCCAGCAGTAGCTGTCGAAGCAGTCCTGGCACTTGGCCGGGACGGTGGTGTTTGTGCGGTCGAAGCTGCGCGAGAGCATGGCGCAGGCGACGCAGACGGGCCAGTCGCTGTCGCGGGTGCCGTTGAGCTGGGTGGCGACGGAGTAGCCATTCTCGATGATGGCAGAGAGCTCGGAGCCGTTGATGCTCAACTGGAAGGTGGAGATGTTGGCGGCGTAGACGTAGGGGTAGTTGGGGATGTAGACGATGAGCGGCGAGGGCTCCGTGGTGTTGGTGGCGTTGCAGCCGAAGAAGGTCGGGCGGGTGTTGAGGCCGAGGTTCCGGAATGTGTTCTTGCCAGGGACCACGGGGAACGAGGAGCCCTCGGAGATGTCCTCGAGGGAGCGCTCGTAGGTGGCGATGGCGGAGGCGCCGTCGGGCCACAGCGACTCGGTGTCGGCGGATGAGTCGAACGAGAAGACGACGTCGACCTCGCGCTCGGTGCGGATGTGCGGGTAGTAGGGCACGTTCTGGAGATCCTCGCCACCGTCGACAAGGGTCAGACGATCAAAGTCGGTGATGTAGCTCTCCTCCGGGTTATAGCCCTTGAAAGGGTTAGGCGTCCAGTCCGCAATGTCGTTGTTGTCATCGCCAATGTTCTCGAGGATAGTCGTGAGGGCGCTGATGGCAAAGTCGGGGACATTGTCGGGGACGTAGATGCTGTTGGGGTCGTCGAGGTAGAGCACGATCTGGTTGAACAGACTGCTGGAGGTGCCCATGACGAAGCCGGCGTTGTCGAAGCCGCGAACACAGCTCTTGTCCCTGGGCAGCGTGCCGTTCTCGAACTCGGAGCCGACGTACTTGAGCGGCACAAAGCCCCTGAGGGTGGGGTCGAAGGAGCCGAGCTCCCAGGGGGTAAATTCGAAGACGGTCGAGTTGAGGGCCACGATGGTCTCGTTGGGGTTGCGGCCGTCGGCGATGACGAAGGGCATGGGAGCGTTGCCGGCCTTGAAGTCCTCGTCGTCGGCGATAGAGGACCAGGTGAACGCAGGGCCGCCGTCGGTGGCGTTGATGAGCTGGTATGAGAGCATGCGACCCCAGTAATCGGTGAGCGATCGCTCGTAGCCGGCATCCTTCTTGTCCGACACGGCATTGAAGACGTCGTCGTAGTAGCCAAGCAGGCTGTACTGCTCAGGGCCTGTGAAGAGTTAGCGAGTCGCTTGGTTATGGAGCGCAATCTCCTTAGGTGCTATCTTCCAGGCGCAAGAGACATACCCTCAAAGATGGAGTTCTGCAGCTGCCAGATACCGGGGTAGTTGACGCTCTCCTGGACGGAGGTCCAGTTGTTCATCATCAGACTGCCCACGAGCCAGCCGCCGCCAGACAGACCGGAGAGATAGGTCGCGCTCTGCAGCAGGCCGCCCAGGTTGCCCTCCTTCTGGCTCCCGTCGGATCGAATATCCCAGGCTGCCAATGCGCCGGCGCCAGACAACATGGCGCGGTAGCCACCACCAGACACGGCGATGCCAATGTTGGGCAGGGCGGTGGTGTTCGTCTCGGCATTCTTGAGGTACTCGTCGCTGTCGAAGTTGGGGATGTTTATCCGCTTGAGGAGTTGGCGGATGTAGGGGATGGTTGCGTTTCGGCGCTTCGGGAGCCATTCGAGCTCCTGGTCGGACAGCGTAGAGCCATTGCGGATCGTCGGACGGGTGCTGGGGCACGAGACATCGCTTGGGACGTAGCCGGAGGGCGCTTGGGGGGTTCCTCGCTGGGAGAGTTGCGATTCTGATCGGCGCGAGGACGGGACGGAGTTGGAGAGAGGGTCGGCTATGGCTCATGTCAAAATACTGCATTGGGTCGTGCGCACATGCATCCGCACACACAGACACCAGCATAGACTCGCGCGTCAAACCCACCGACATGCGACGTCTAGCGGATCACGGGACGGACGAACCGCTAATCGGACGCTGTGCTTTCGGCGCGGAGCTTGGGAGCCATCGGCAACGTACCTGCGGGTTCGGAGTTGGCCGCAGCGGGCGAGAGGGCGGCCGCGGCTGCCAGCAGGACGGTCAGTCTGCTGGATAGCGAAGCCATGGCTGCGACTCCAGAAGCAGGAGACGGGAGGCTATGGGATGGCGGAGGAGAGATGCGGAAAGGGAAAATAAGATGGATCCCGTGCTCTTGTCGGGAGCTCTCAGACGAGAGAGACCGGGGTATGATAATATTAAGACAAGAAAGAGGGGAGCTAAAATAATTCCAATACAGCCCCGAGCCCGGCAGGATGGTCTGCCAGTCCTTGTGGCTGAAGTAGTGGTGCTACCTCGCTGGAATCAGGCAATTCCTTCGTAATATGGTGATGGGAGGCTTCGGGAGCGTCGGCAATGGCAAATGGTTGGTCGGAGGTGAATCACAGGGCTCCAATGGCTACAGGTATAGAAAGCCGCAGCTGGGATCGAGCCGTAGAGATGATCCAAGAGAAGGATGGCAGCGAGAACGAAACATCGAGCGAGCGAGAGCAGGCAGCGTTAAATGATCAACGTCCATCGCTCGCTGGTCGCTCTTCTCAGCGCGCTGCTGCGGCAGCACCGCCAAGTCCAAAGTCAGCCCAGAAACACATGCCTCCCCTGCCACTGCAATACGCGTACTCTTTACGAAGTACCGCCGTCCGTCACTCGTCGCCCCGTCAGCTCTAGTCCTTCCAGAAGATCCATTCAGCGAGGGCGGAATACGGGGGTCGGTTGCAGCACCGGGTCCGCCGGAGGAGGGACGAGGGACGAGGTAGACATGACAGCAGCAAAGACACACTGGACGCAACGGCACAAGGGCGCAAGGCACAAGGCACAGTAACTAAACTAGGCGCAGGACTCTCCAGCCGCTGTACACGGCAGAGGACGATCACTATCCAAAGCCGTTTACCGCCGCCCGTCACTGGACCGCACGGGGGAAGCTTACTGGGGGCTGGGATAGAGATGGGGGCACAACCAACGCAGAATCCGTCTCGGGCTCCTGGGCAGCCAGTAAAACGGCCTGGAGACCCCCTGCAGGGCCCCTGGAGTAATCCTCCGCTGACTTGGATCTCCCCGGGCGCCTCTGCCACTCCACTCTCTTTCTCTCTCCCGTGGAGACCTGGAAATGATCTCACCTCAACACCTCACTTTATATTAGGTGCTCAAGCGCTGGAAATCAGATTGATTAGCGTCAGCACACAGGCCACCTGCCAAAAACCCTCCTTATTTCTTATCCGCTCCATCAACAACTCCACCATCACATCAGCACGACACGGAAGACAGGAAATCCAGAAACATCGCCAAGGCACTTGCCAGCTCACCGACTCACCGGCTCACCATGTGCCAAGCAGCAAGTGAGCACAATTTGATAGATTAAAAAGTAAGTAAAAAAGGTAAGAACAAAAAGGACCCGAGGCCAAGACCTAGGTCCCCCCATCCCTGGCCCTTGGCCCCTCTTGGCAAAAGCCGGCGAGGTTTGTGCCCAGCGCGCCAAGACGGCAAGACGGCCTGATGCTACGGTTGGGAGGATGTGACGGGGGCCGTTTCGACGATGGATGCGTGATGATGGGGGCCAACCAGCGCGCCTGTTCAAACGGCGATTTGGTGGGTTTCCCATCGCTGTGCCATGTTTATGTGCTACACTTGTGCTACACGTTGGAGGGGGGTTGGGCGAGACTTCACCTGTGACTCTGATGTGAGGCATTCGCAACATTCTTCCTGTCCGGGTGAACTTGGCATTTCTTGTCGATGAGAGAACCGCCGAAAGTGTAATCCCAGAAGGGCGCACCCTTGATGGTGATCATACACGCCTGCGTTCCGCCCTTCCGTCTCTTCCTCGCTCCAGGCTCGTAAAGTCTCGTAGTTCTCGGCCTTGGCAACGGGAGCAAGATTCCACCCGCTCGTTCTCGCTGGACAACTGGCAAATGGCCCAGCACAAACTACCGACCGTACCGACGACCGCGGAAAGTCGTCCTTTTGCACTGCCCAGCCGCCAGCCCGCAGCTCACGAGATCGTTCCTATCAGCGGGCGCTCGTCGGTTTCGCATGCAACATGTCTGTCTGTCCGCCTCTTCCGCTCCCTCCCCATGGCCTCATCAGGAGCGTCTTTTCAGGCCTCCGGCGGTTGATTGGGGCTCCACTGTGCCACGACGTGGGTGAACCACAAAAAAAGTAATCGCCGTTCATGCTTACAGTAAGGTTCTGATTGCTACTGTAACGTACGTGGACCAACCTCCATGCAATCCATACCTTAATCGCTACGCATCCAGTGCCTGCATAAATGACTTCAAGGCATTGCCACCGCCGGACGCCGAAAACTCCGATCACAGCCACGGGAGCATCGGATCGTCAGTCTTGAGGGTGCCGATGGGCGCTCCGTCTGTCGGTGTATTCTCAACTCCCCGGAACTCCGGCGTTCAAGAGCAATGCATGTACAATGATGCTTTCGACACCGACTGCGCCTTCAAGATCTGGCACATGGTTTCATCGTCATCGCTGTCATTGCTATCCTGAAGGTCATCCTCGTCTACCGCTGCTGTGTGCCGTTATACTGCTGTTACTGTGCTGTTATCTACAATGACCAAAAACCAAAAAGGGGACGGGTATCAAATAAGCCTACAGCTATCCGTACAAGCGGTGGCTCGTACTCTTCCACTAATCAGAGAACTCATCCCCCGCCGGTTCCCGTCCAAACGGGTGGTTAAATTTGAGCAACCCCGTCAACCCGCCCACCCACGGGTCGTCATCCTCGGTGCGGATCACGCACGGCACGCCCCCGTGCCACTCCTCTCCGGGACCCACTCGGCCCACGAACTCACCCTCCACCCGGATCTCCGTCCCGGGCGACACTCCCGCGCACCGCTTGCCGTCGATGCTCAGGTCCAGCTCCCGGCCCCGGTTCTTAGTGCTCATCCGCAGGCTGACCTTGGTGTCCAGCGGCAGGACCAGTGACCGGAAGCTCAGACTACACGGACTGATTGGGGTGATGAGTAATGACTTGACCAGCGGATGCACAATCGGGCCCCCTGCGCTGAGGCTGTATGCTGTTGAGCCTGTTGGCGTGCTGATCAAGATGCCGTCAGCGGTCGTCTCGGTCAGGAAGTGACCGTTCTGGTAGATGTCGATGATGGCAAGATGCGGATGAGACCCTCGGTGCACAGAAATCTCGTTGATGGCCCGTAACGATGGCGAGGGTTCCTTGGTCCCTGCAATCGGCCTCGCCTCTAACTGCGAATCACTAGACAGCGTGTCCGAGAGCCAGTTGTTGATGTTTTTTCCCGACGGATCAAAAACGTCCGCCTTGATACGGTGTCGAAGCAACACCTTGGAGGCCCTCTGAGCCCCAAGACTCTTGCCACCCATCCGCTCCCAGACCTTGTGAGTCCCGGTAGTGCTCTCGTCTCGTAGTCCTCGAGGGAAAGCAGCCTCCCGCATGGCCACATCACTCCCGCTCATGTACATCTCTCGCCATGCCTTCTTGTGCTCCCCAAAGTCCCATTCGCCCAAGAACCCCAGAGTTCCCATGCTAAACGACAGAATAGGAGGCACCGATCCGTGAAGTTTAAAGAGGCTTGCGGCTCGTAGGACCGTGCCGTCGCCGCCAAAGGTTGTGATGACGTCAATTTTATCCGCAATGCTGGTCCGGTCGTCGGATGCGAAGATGGGGAAGTCGAGGCGGTCCTTGAGAGTCGCCGCAATTCGGGGCTCGAAGACGAGGTTGACCTCGGGGTACTCGCTGCGGATGTACTTGGAAAACTTGACGACGGCTTCGACGACGGGCGCCGAGTAGAGTTTCTGGATCATAAGAAGGTTTCGAGGGGGCTGTGGCCAGTTCAAAGACAGGAGTGAAGACCCAGGCTTGGAGCCTCGCAAGTACCGGGGACTCGTCCGCTCAGGAAGCTCTGCAACACTTCGTACCTCGGCCAAACGCAGCGGACGGGTGGTGGAGAGATAACGGGTTAGTGATGGGGGTGATGCCGTTCGGGATATCAGCTGCGGTGATGGCTGTCGCATCAGGGCTGGCTCGGCGAGGGCCAGCCCTCTGGTTAAATTGTGTTTAAACATGGTGGCCGTTGAGTGACGTGGTCATGTTGCCACGCAGGAAAGGCTCTGAGGCCGGTGCGAGTCTGAAGTTCGTCGATGAATTTTTGGATGACACAGAAGAGCTAAGGAGCTAAGGGAGCTTGAGCGTGGCAGAATGGCGGTTATGGCCGGATGAAGGTGGGCTGACGCAGACCGCCTTCTGCTTTTGGTTCATGGGGGGTAGGTGGGGGAGTTGAGAGAGCGGGTGGGCGTGGGTTGCTGCGACGAGGTTTCTTACGTTCATGTCCAAAAGTGGACAGAGATATCAACTGTGCAACGTGTCTAAAGGGCATCTACCGTGCGATCATGTTTCGATTCAGAGATGACATGTGCATGCCGAGCCGCTGAGCAGACCCTAGCTATGTGTGGAGGCAGCTCCAGGGTAAGTATGGCCATATGGAAGAATCCGTCATTTAGACGTGCGCTGATTGGCCCATCGGCACCGGCACCTCACAAACCCCGTCCCTGTGTCGCGTCATAGGCGCTCCGGGTCATCCGCTGATGTCACAAGTCAGCTAAGGCTTCCAAGCTCCAGCTAAGCACTCCAGTGCCTGGTCAGCTCCCAACTCGCCAACGTCTAAATCGTGTCATGTGCGCCATGTCTCGCTCGCTCTGTCTTCTTCATCTCAATCTCCAGTCCCACGTCTTGCTTCGACTTTAGGCCGCAGTTGACTCTGTAGGGCCTGCCCTCGACTGAATCCTGCCACGAGGGGTCGGATCCGGTGGCTGTTGCCATAGCCTCATCCGTTGGACCACGTGGGCCACCTCTTCGTTTCGCCAACTTGCATCCTGTGGTTGCCTGGAAGCTTAGGTCGTACATCAAACCACATCCCCCGTCGTCAACGAACATACAATTTCCGCTCCCGAACTCTTCGTTTGCTTCCGTGGTCGCTGCAGCTTGAATACCAACCTCAGACTTCGAGCTCTACTGCTTACCATGGCCTCCAACTCCATCCCCGGGCCGGAGATATCCGCCGGGTTGTCAGCCACGGACGAGAAGCCCAAAGCATCGACGAGCAAACCCCAAGAATACCATCCCTCTGGAAGACAGGGATATGGCTTGTTTATGCAGATCGTGCGAGGAGCCACTTTTGGTATCTACTTCACCAGCCTCTGCTTGATGTTTGTCTCCCCGACCCGCCGCATGTACCTTTGCTCCCCACAGCTGGGCTTGGCTATACATTAGCAGCAGCGAAGCTGACCCTTGCACTTCACAGCATCCATTTTACCCAGATCATTGGATCCCCGCTGTACTTTGTCAACCGCGAGTGGTTCTACGCCTACATGGCCATGACGAAGCGGTCCTTTGCCATTACGACGGCTGTCATGACACACATCTGGGGCTCGACGACGATTCGAATCAGCGGCGACGAGACAGTGGCGGGGCAGATTAAGCCCACGCCTGGTGGCGGGGTACAATTTAACTTCCCGGAGCGCATGGTGCTGATCGCCAACCACCAGGTATGCGGCTACCATAGTTTATATATGCATGGTTGGTATGACAAAGTGCTGACGTTGTCATAGATTTACACCGACTGGTTGTACCTCTGGTGGGTTGGCTATGCGAACTCGCCAGGGACCCATGGGCACATTTACATCATCCTAAAAGAATCCCTCGCTAGGGTACCTCTCATGGGTTGGGCGATGCGCTTCTTTGGATTCATTTTCATGTCAAGGAAGATGGCAACGGACCAGCCTCGACTGGCATACCGTCTAAACAAGCTCAGTCAGAAGAAGGTTGACCCTAGGGGGAAAACCTATCTTGATCCCATGTGGCTGCTGCTCTTCCCTGAAGGCACTAACCTGTCAGGAAACGGCCGTAGAAAGTCGGCCGCCTGGGCGGAGAAGAACGGTCTCAAGGACCCCGAGCACGTTATGCTGCCGCGCAGCACCGGAATGTTTTTCTGCCTGAACGAGCTCAAGGATACCGTCGAGTACGTCTATGACTGCACAGTCGCGTACGAGGGAATACCGTAAGTATCCAACCGCTCTTGTCGTAAATCGTGCTCGACTAACAAAGTAATCGCAGTCGAGGAAAGTATGGCGAGGAATACTTTGGTCTCAACAGCACCTACTTCGAAGGTCGGCCCCCAAACTCTGTCAACTTTTATTGGCGTCGCCTCCGTATCTCTGAGATGCCACTTGACGACCAGACGGCGTTCGATCTGTGGCTGCGGGAGCAGTGGTATCTGAAAGACGCCCTGATGGAGGAGTATATGACCACCGGACGGTTTCCTGCCATGGCTGGTAAGGTCGATTTTGTTGAGACTCAGGTCCGGACGCGTCACCCCTGGGAGATTCTTCAGGTCTTCAGTGTCCCTGGTACCGTTGCTTTGATGTGGCACAATGTCAAGAAGTCATTCGGCGCGGTGACAAGTGTGTTTGGCCTATGATTCTAGGAGAGCGCATCGTGTTTGATGACGATTCATGAGTCAGACGAGGAGTTGTCCGAGGCCAGGAATACCTGCCAAGCACTCACGTTTGTTTTCGCTTTTGATTTGATACCAGGAATGGGAGGACCGCGAGGTAGAGCATGCTGGGAAGCGATAGATCAGCATTGGGTATGATGGCATGAGCCGAACCTGTGTGTTCACTTTGGTTTTGTTTTATCACATGAGAATCACCGAGGCACGAAGAATCCGTTAAGTGAAGAATAGGACAGTTATTTCGGTCTGTATCCGAAGACAAAAGAGGCGTATTGTGGAGGAGGGTATCGGAAGGAGCCCGAGCAAGGAGTTTAATTGATCATTTCCACTCGACGCAAGAGTCACAGCCTTGTGTGGGCTTCCGTGAGCTGCAGGTCGAACGGTGCAGGCGTACGTACACTGACTAGAACGTACAGGGAAGATTGCCCGAGATGCTTGTCATCTGGCGGCGCTTGGTCTGGACTCGAGTGTGATGATGAAGTCTACCCCTTGTGTGGCTAGAGTCATCACTACCCCCCTAGTTGACCCCCTATTATTAAGATTATCTCTACCCCCTTGCTAAGGTTATCTCTACCCCCTTACTAAAGTTATCTCTACCCCCCCGCTAAGATTATCTCTATCCTATAGTAGAGCTTATCCATACTAGAGAGATAAGGTTATATAGAAGGGGTATATAATAAAGGGAATTAATTAGGATTTAATTAGCTACTATTAGGGATTTAATTAGTAAGTCTATTAAAAATTTTTAGAAATATATTTAAAATAAATTCTTAATTTATTTTTATTTTAATTTTTTTTTTTTTATATAATTAATTTAGAATTTAATAAAAATATAATATCTTATAAAAAAAATACTACTTACTATTAGTATTTAAATAATAAGTTATATTTTTTTAATTAGATATTTTTAATTTTAAGAATAAATTTAATAAGTTTTTATTATATATTAAAATTAATTTTAATTTTATTATTAATAAAATATAAGCTAATAAAATAATTTTTTATTTTAAAGAGGTTTTTTATTAATATTATAATAGAAATAACTTTATATATTAATTTATATATTTTCTTTTTTAATTATTATTATTTTTCTAATTAATTTTAATTTATTAAATTTTTATTTAAGTTTATATTTTAAAAGTATTATAAAAAGACTTATAATATTTTTATTAAAAAATATTAAATTAATATATTAAATATAAAAAAAGCTAATAAAATTAAATATAAATTAATTAAGAATTAATTTATATTTAATTATTATTAATATTTATATTAAATTAATATTATAATTTTATTAATAGGTAGTAACTTACTTTTTTTTTTTATAAATTTATAAAATTAATAGGTATTTTTATTATATTTATTTTTATATTTACTTTTATTTTAATTACTATTTATATTTAATTAGTTTAGTTAGCTATATTATATTACTTTTAGTATATTATATAATAATATTAAAATACTATTAAAGCCTATAATAATAAAGTATATAAAAGTATTTAATTTAATTTTAATTAATATTAAAATTAATTCTTATAAATTAAAAAAGATATTAAGAATATAATATTAATTATATTAAAAGCTAGCTATTTTTACTTTTTACTCTTTCTTTTTAATTTCCTCCCCCTACTATTTTAATTCTAGCTTTAATAAATAACTAATAACTTAAGTAAGTATATTACTATTATATTTTAATTAATTATTATTAATATATAATTAATAATTAGGCTATTTTAAATTTTTTTTTTTTTTAAATTAAAATTAAGTATAAAAAGATTTTTTTAAGAGTATTACTTTAAATTTTTTTTAGTTATAAATTTAATAAGTTTATAATAAAAAATTTTTATTATTATAATTTATTCTTAAATTCTTTTTAAATTATTATAAACTTATTTAATAAAAATTTCTTCTTCTTTTTATTAATATATTAATATAATTTTATATCTAGTTTAGACTTTAAGTTATATAAGAAATAATATTATAATATTATAAATAAATTATAAAATTATATCTATTAAAATTCCTATTATATATATATTAAAAATAAATTCTATTTATAATAATTTTATAATATAAAATTATTATAATTTCTAATATTTAGCTAATTTTAATAAGATAAAATTTTTTAAATAATTAGTATATATTAATAGCTTATTTATAGTTACTTTTAATATAATATTATATTATATTTTATTTTATCTTAAATTAGCTTTAAATTAAATCTTAATTAATTCTAAATTAAACTTTAGCTAATTTCTATTTTATTATAGCTTATATATCTTTAGTAACTAATTAAAAACCTTAAAAGATATTTATTACTATAGATTTTTATTTTTATTAATTTCTTTTAATTTATAAACTCTTATATTATTATAACGTATATGATAAGCGAGTGCACAATACAAGCAAGTGCACAATTTTTCCTAACCTCTAAGATTCAAACCTCAATAAAACCACAACAATACAATCAATCAATTAAAACTAATCGCTATGCTCTTCCTCAGAGGTCTTAATTATAGTCTGACAGGTCCTTACATTATGACCGGCCTTTCCACAAGTTCCACAGCGCCTTTCCCTCGGTATCGCTGACCTCCCTCGACCACTACTTCTCAACAATTCAGCTGCTACCTGTGCATCAACGTCTCTCTGATCTATCTCACCCCTGCCCTCATCTAAAGTCATCTTCCCTCCTTTACATAGGCGGGTTTTCTTTGCTCTGCGCCGCTTGCTAAGAGTCTCATTTACCTGTCGAAGGATCTGGTTCTCAGCTTTCAATAGAGCATTCTGATGCATTATTGCCTTTGTTCCCTTTGAAAGTGACTTAAGCGCCTCGAGAATTGATGCTGGAGAGCTGCTCTGATGCCTTCTCATTCGTCTTTCAAGATATTCAGACTGCGAACTGGCCTCAAGCACTGTCTTTGGGGTCTTCGAGACCCAAGGGTCGGGGAGGCCGACCTCCTCTGCAGCCGGTGTTGG
This sequence comes from Ilyonectria robusta, assembly GCF_021365365.1. Taxonomy (NCBI): domain Eukaryota; kingdom Fungi; phylum Ascomycota; class Sordariomycetes; order Hypocreales; family Nectriaceae; genus Ilyonectria; species Ilyonectria robusta. The sequence goes on from NW_025764448.1 coordinate 786,581, forward strand.
AGTCCGTAGCTGCACATCAAGCTTCGATATGACATTTTCTGGGTTTAGGGGAACAAGTCCAGCTCCTCGAAAACCTCCTTCAATATTACTCCTTGTCATAGCGGCTGCGTGGGCAGCGTAGAAGGCTGGGAAGAACTCGGTCTTCGAAACGTGGGTTATAGAGCATCTGATCAATTGCTCAATTGCTCGACCATAGGCTGTTTTAAGCGGCCCAAAGCACCCGACATCAAGAGGCTGAAGTAGGTGAGACGAATGAGGCGGCATACAAAGCGTAATAATCTGATTCTCCTCACAATATTTCTCAAAGTCGACGGAGTGGTGACTTTCGTGCCCATCGAGGATTAGAAGACGATAGCGACCGATCAATCGATCCTTTGTATGCTGATCAAAATGCTTAAGCCACTCAAGACCCGTCTTATTGTCAGTCCAGCCATTTTGAGTCGTTGCAATAGCCCAATCGCCCGGGAGGTTGCTTTCTTGGTACCAGTTAGCGAGGTGATATTGGCCTGCAACCACGATAAATGGCTGGATCGCCCAGCCTTCTGCATTAATCGCCTGAATGACCGTGACCCATTCCCGGTTTCCAGGCTGAACTGATTTCGGGTTTCCACGCCTTTCTGCGCCTGTAACAACCATTCCGCTTGCGATTATGCCCATCATAAAGCCGGTCTCATCAAAGTTGTAGATATCGGCTAGGTCGATACCATATTTCGCGATTGTATTCTCCACAAGCCGGAACCAATTGCGAATAATGGTTGGATCTTCGCATTTAGCCCTCTGATAGTCGTATTTACGAAAAAAACGCATCTTAAGCTCTGGTTGTCGCCTGACGAAGTTAGAAGCCCAGCGCTTGCCGACAGGTAACGCGTCGCGGTCGGCGAGCAATCGGTTGGCCATTTCTTCCACACCGCTCAGTCGCGGGGGAAACCCTCGCGAATCTAGGTCAAGAATATACTCAAGAAGAGTCTGTTCCTCTAGATCAGATAGTTTACGCGAATTGGGCATAGTATCGCGTCGCGAAGTAATGCCGGCGCGTCGGCGTAGTAGAGTATGGCGAGAGACCTTATAGATCTTTGAGGCGCGGTAGGGAGTTAATTGAGGGTCTTTCTGAAGGGCTTGAAGGGCAAGATTGATATTTGCCTCATTGCTTATTGACGACATAATGCGTGGTTGAAAAAATGGAGTTAAAAGAGGGAAGAGGGCGGTTAGAAGAAAAATTGTGCACTCGCTTGTATTGTGCACTTGCTTATTATGTACGTTATCTTATAATATCTATATTAAAATTCTAATTTATATATTATATATCCCTAAATATCTATATATAAGTATAAAAAGAGTAGTATATATTATTTTAATTAATATCTTATAGCTAATTTAATTAGCTAAGTTTTAAATTAAAGTAAGTAGTATTTTAATTTTCTTATATATTAATACTAATTTCTAATAAGATATAATTCTACTCTTAATAGAAATAAAATTCTAGGTAAAGCTTTTTTATTCTTTTTAATAAATTATATTAAAGGTATTTATATTTCTATATTAGCTTTTAATAATATAAATTTATTTAAAATAATTAGTAGTATTATAATAATAATAATACTCTTTAGAAATAATATTAAACTCTATAAAAAATATTAGATTTTTCTAGTTTGGAATATATAGTAGTAAGATATAAATCTTACTTTTTATTTCTTTATATTTTAATATTTTATAAAGTTAGGTATTTATATAATTATATATATTTTAATAGGGTACTATTTATATTCTAAAATATAATATATACTATTTTGAATTTATTTAGTTATAATATAAAGTATAATTTTCTATTTTTATACTTATTTATCTTAATTAATTTTATTAGTAAATTATTAATAATAAATAAATAATTATTTAATATATATATTATAATATAACTAGAGAGTTTTATTATTATATATTTATATTAATAAAGTTTTATACTTATTATAACTTTATTTATTTATATATTTATAAAGAGAATAGAATTATTTTAGCTAAAAAATATTATTATACTATATAAATAATAAGTAAGAGAGAAGAATACTATATATTTATATTTTATTTTTTTATTTACTTTAAATTAATTTTAAATTAATTTAATTATAGTTATTTCTTATTTTTAATACCCTAGAAAATTATAATATAAATCTTATAAAATTACCTTTATTTACTTTACTTCTATTAATAACTTAATAATTAAAAAGATACTAACTAGCTTTATTATTATTATTTTTTATAGTATTTATAATTATCCTTTTTTATAGTATTAAAGCTAATAGAATAAATTATTAAGAATTTTAAATATCTTTTTAAGTTAATATATTGCCTAGGTATAGTACTCTATAAGTTATTTCTATTAAGTTTTAAATTAATCTCTAATTAAATTCCCTTTATTTTAATTTTATTTTTTACTAGACTTAAAATTAGAAACTTTTATCTTAAATTTAACTTTTTAATTCTTTTTAAAGTATTTAAGTTTTTTAATAATAAAAACTTTATAAGATATTTATTAAAAAAGTATTTTTTACTTTATAATCTAACTGGATTTTCTTAAATAGCAATATATCTTTAATATTAAAAGAAGTAGCTTAATTCTAAGTTATAATATATTTAATTTATAGATAATAATAGAGAAAAGTATATTGCTATTTATTTCTATTTTAACTAGGTAAAATTATTTAGCTAAATAGATTATAAGATATTTTAAGTTAATATAAATTATAAATATCTTATTAGTTATAATAATATTAAAGTTATTTAGGAATATTATAGTACTCTTTTTTAAAAAGGTATATAACCTCTTTAAATATCTATTAAAATTAAGTTATATTTAAATCCTAATTAATTTTATTAGTACTTCTACTTACTTAAGTATTTTTTAATAGTTTATTTCTAAGTATATATTAATTTATATTTAAGAAAGTTTTTTCTCTTTTATAAATTTAATATTAAATTAATATTAAATAGGTATATTTTTATATAAAAGGCTTAAATAAAATAACTTTAAATTAAAATTAATTATATTTAATAGGTATATTAATCTTCTTTATATATAATATTTTTACTTACTTCTTTAGGTTTTAATTACTATTTTAAGTTAATTAATATTAAGTAGTAATTTTAAATTTAGTAAGTTTATTAGTTAGTTAGATTATATTAAGTTTATTTTAAGTAAGGTATTTAAAAATATTATTAAGAGGGTAATAATAACCTAGATTTAAGATTCTTATTAATAATTAGAATATTAAGTATTAAGACTAAAGGTAAATACTTAAAATTATATAATTTTATTATAGGTATATTTATTTTTAATTTAAATTAATTTTAAAGTAATTTTAATTATATTTATTATTAAAACTTTTACTATAATTATATAAATAGGCAATTTATAAAAAATACCCTATTATTTAAAGTAAGTTTAATTAGATATATAGTAGTATTCTACTTAATAAATAGAATAAAATACTATTATATATTAATACTATTAAGATTTTTTATAAATTATTATATTAATAGAATAAATAATATATTTCTTTAAAGTTTTATATTAAAAGGTAAATTTTCTTTATAAATTATAATAAATTAATTCTAATTTTATTCTAGTTATATATATATAAATTAAAAACTCTTAGCTTATAATAAAACTTTTAAGAAGTATAAATTATTATTATTATACTATCTTACTTTAATATAAGGTTATTTCTATTAAGTAACTACTTAAAATTATATATATTTTATATTCTATATTAATTTATTATTAATAATATTTAAATATAACTTATTAATATTATTTAAAATAATATTTTTTTATTTAATAAACTTAAAAAAAGTAAATTTAATAGAAAATTTAGTAATAATTAAAAGAATTACTTTTTAATTATTTAAGATCTCTTTTATATTTATAATCTTAATTTAAAATATAATCTTAATTACAATCTTAATTTTTATTATAGATTCTATTTAAATTATAGTTTTTATTTAAATTATAATTTTTATTACTTTTATAGTTATTCTTCTAAGTATTATTCTAATATATAAATAAATATTAGCTAATTAAATATATATAAGAATATAATAAGATTTTAATTATATCTTTAATAATATCTTTTAATATTTCTTAAAGATATCTTTAATAAAATTAAAGATAAAAATTATAGAGGTAAATACCTTTTATAGTCTAATTTTAATTAAATCCTAATTAATTCCTAATAAAAATAAGATAGAAATATAATAATATTAGTAACTAAAAAATAATAAAATAAAATTAAATAATTAAAAGCAAGCTTTATAATTATAAGAGTATAAATAGAGGCTAAATATATAAAATCTAGCTATCTTAAAATAGATTCTTAAATATCCTTTAAATATTATATTAAGAATTATATTCTATTTTAAGTAGATATTAATATTTCTTTCTTATATATTTCTTATACTATTTCTTTTTAATTTAACTTATTCTTTATAATTTAAAGAAATTAATTTTACTATTTTTAAATTACAATATATAAAAAAATAAAATACTTTTTAAAATATTTTTATTAAATAAAATCTAATTAAATTTAATATAAAATTAAATAGTATTTAAAAGAATAATATATATTAATTAAATTTAATTATATTAATATATTAAGTTAGAATTATAATAATAAATTCTAATTTAAATTAAAATTATTATTTAAATTTTAAAATAGAAATTAGTAATATTATTTTATTATTTTAAGTTAATAACTAAAATTTAATACTTCTAACTTTCTTTTTTAAATTTAAAGATTATAATAATAAAAATAATATTATAAATTTACTTAAAAGCTAAATAATTTTTAAAAGAAATAAAAATTTCTATTTAATATTTATAATTAGTAAAATATTTCCCCTATATAAAATATAACTTTACCTTTTATAAATTTATATAAAAATAAATATTTTTTATATTAAGCTTTTTTTAAATAAGTTTTATAGCTATTAATTTTTATATAAAATAATATTAAAAATTAATTTTAAAAAGAAAAAAAAAATTTAATATAAATATATATATTATTAAATAAAAAAATAAATTATATAATATAGATAATTATATAATAATTACTTATTATTAATAAAAAAAAAATCTTAATTATATAATAATATATATAGATATTAGATAATATAAAGAGTTAAATTAATCTTATAAAGATAGTAGCTATAACCTTAATAAGGAGGTAGAGATAACCTTAGTAAGGGGGTAGAGATAACCTTAATAAGGAGGTAGAGATGACCTTAGTAGGGGGGTGGAGATAAGGGGGGTAGGTTCGGCTCTAGCCACGTAAGGGGTAGACTTCATGTGTACTCTCGTCTGGACTCTCTCCGCACCTTTCGCAACCCTATTCTTAGCGTGCGCCGCACAGTGACGATCCGGGGTGGGACAGCATCAGACCAGGCTTGATCCAACAGGAAGACTCGGTTTAGGGTTGATTGAGCAGGGTTGTTGCCACCAAAAGCCGTGAGCCTCGGCATCCACGGTCGCTCTACGGCGTGTTATTGGTGGAGGGCGCTCGGGAGATGAGCCTAGAGTGCGGGGGTGGGAAAGGGTGGGCGGGCGTTTTAGAAGAGGGTGTCGTCGTGCGGAGGAGGGGCGTCTGGTCGAAAGGATTGTTTTGTCCGGGGAAAGGAAGTGGAGTGTTTGTTCGAAGGGCTGCGAGGATTGATGCGTGGTTGGCAATGAGCTTGGAGATGGGCTGGCTTGATGAGGTGGTGCGGCGTGGATGTCTTGGCTCCGGTGGAAACCTGTCAAGTTTGTGGCAGTGGAAGGAGAGTTACGGAATACGGCGAGCATGCGGAAAGGCTCTATAGCATCGGGCCTATAGCCTGCATGCGGTGGAATGTCTGTTGTCAGGAAAACAACCATGGTATCAACCGTGTTGTTGCACTCGCCGATGCATGCAAATATCGATTTACACGCCAAGGACGCACAACGGCTCCCGCCACGCTTTCATCTGGCAGGCGGTCTGCCCCTCGAGTTTCCCATGGGCTGAGATCCCCATCTTGTTCGCTTCCGGGGGGCCGCCTGCGTAACCCGGGCGTCTGGATATGTGGCACAGACTGGTTGTCCAGCAGCTCGGGCTGCTCGCCCAGAGGGTCCACGCCTTGGCCCGTCGCGATGCTCCCTTTCGGATGTCGGTCCTGTCTGGGCAGGCCCAGCGTGACACGCTGCGTGAAAAGAAAAATCTAGATGGGACACCCACCTGACGTTGAGTGGCCATCTGGTGATGAAGTGGACGGAAGTTTGCCTTCTCTCTTTAGCTAGCTGCTTAAGCATAACACCATCCACACTCCCACGGAGTAGTCTCTGCCCGAATAGAAACATGTTGCGAACGCCATTCATTGAAAGAAGCTGCAACTCCCAGCTCCAATAACACGCCTCCCTCCATCGCCACTCGCCCCAAAACGGGCAATGGCCCGGAGCTGCCAAGGAGTCCTTTCTCCAGCTACCCCGCAAGTCGGACGATGACCCCGGATCCCCAGTGGAGCAGCAGCCTTTGGCCCGCTCCGGCAGATCTTGCGGGGGCGGGGACCAGTTACGATGCCGTCCTGGGGGTTCGAAGACGCCGTGGCCATCTCCTGGCGGCCTGCGTTCTCTGCTTGCTAGGGGGGGATGGAGACGAGGAGTGACGGTGAGCTTGGCAAGAGGGACTTGCCCCAGGAGCACCGAGTAGCAGGACGGCCGCCACCCGAGGCATCCTCCGCTATGTTTGTGGGCATGATTGGGCAGTCGGCAAAGGGGGCTGGCGCTGTTGGACTGCGGAGGACAGCCCTGGTTGGGGCATCTGCATCTCAATAGTTGTCCGGGGGGTTGCTCCGGGGCTTGTTTGCGGGGAAGCATGATGGTGATGAGGAGGAGGAGGAGACAGAAAACGATATACAACCGGCCAGGGTTGGACGCGGCCAAGAGTCATCTGAGATGGGACAAGCACCAATTGGGCTCAACAATCCGACACGACCCGCACACGTCTCGTGGCACAGTGGGATCCGTTGTGCAACTGCTGGGAATGCAGTGATACGATTCGGGCCTGTCTCTGTCGATCTTCTCGTCCCCTCTCATCCCCTCTCGTCACCTTTTTTGTATAACTTTGCCCACATCCCCCTCGTCCCACGCTCCATTGACACAGAACCAACCCGCAGCGAACCAACCCGGGCGACAGACCCCTTCATCCCCTACCACACTCTGCCTTGCCACCTCTTACAACCTTAGCATCCTCCACTGCCACTATGGTAGCGTCTCTTGAAAAAGATGCATCCGGCCTTGAGGCCGCGGGCCAGATCGAGACCAAGCATCTCGACGTGGCTCCCAGCAAGCTCAGCTCGGAGCAGGACCAAGACCACGACCACGGCTTTACAAAGGAGGAGCAGCGCAAGATCATCCGCCGCATCGATCGCCGGCTTGTCATTACTGTTGGCGCCATGTATTGCGTGTCCCTCATGGACCGCACCAACATGAGCGCTGCCAACATTGCCGGCATGGGCGTCGAGCTTGTCTTGATCGACTTTCGATATGTACGCGCTCCAGGACTCGTTCGTATTGACGCCGTGGATAGTATGCTGACGTGGTTGTCTAGAATATTGCCAACTTGGTCTTCTTCGTCCCCTACATCATCTTCCAGCCTCCGTCTACCATCTTGATCCGCAAGATTGGCCCACGATTTCACCTCGCCATCATCACGATGCTGTGGGGCGCCGTCATGATTGGCATGGGTTTTGTCAAAAAGTACCACCAGCTTGTTGCTCTCCGAGCGGTGCTGGGTGTGTTCGAGGCGGGATTCTTCCCCAGCTGTGTCTATCTTCTGAGCACATGGTACACGCGATGTGAGTTCTCCACCCCTGAGCCTTGAGAGTTGAGTGCTGATTCTGGGACCAGATGAGGTCGGAAAGCGATACTCTTCCTTCTATCTCCTCGGCTGCGTTGCCTCCGCATTCTCTGGAATCCTTGCCTACGGTGTAAGTAGCGTGCCCTTCAGCTCCCCTACTAAAACTCACACATCCTAGCTCATGCAACTGAATGGCCGCGAGGGCCTTACTGGCTGGCGCTGGATCTTCATCATCGAGGGCACTCTCACCGTCTGCCTCGGCATCGCCGGATACTGGCTGCTGGTTGACTTTCCCGACTCGACGCGCAAGTCCTGGTCGTTCCTCAGCCAGCGCGAGTGCAACTGGGTCGTCGACCGCATCAACCGCGACCGAGGCGACAGCCACGTCCCGCCGTTCCAACTCAGCAAGTTCCTCCGCGGCGGCGCCGACTGGAAGATCTGGGCGTATGCAATCATCTTCTTCGACACCACGACCATCTCATACGCGCTCGCCTACACTCTCCCAATTATTCTCGTCGGCAACATGGGCTTCACCATTGGCGAGGCACAATGCCTTGTCGCGCCGCCGTATGCCTTTGCTGGTATCATCATGTTCGCTACCGCGTGGGTCGGCGACAAGTACCACCTCCGCGGCCCCATCATCATCTTCAACATGCTGCTCTGCCTCATCGGCCTGCCCATCATGGGCTGGGCCTCGAGCGCCAACGTGCGATACTTTGGCGTCTTCCTCGTCACGGCCGGTGCCAACAGCAACATCCCCGCCGTCATGGCGTTCCAGGCCAACAACGTGCGAGGGCAGTGGAAGCGAGCGTTCTGCAGCGCTACGCTCGTGGGCTTTGGCGGCGTTGGCGGCATCGCGGGCAGCCTGGTGTTCCGTGAGCAGGACAAGTTGACGGGGTACAAGCCCGGCATGTGGGCTTGCATCGCTTGTTCACTACTTACCATCTGCCTGGTTTGCCTGTGTGATTTTGATTTCAAGCGACAGAATGGCAAGGCCGACCGGGGAGAGAAGGTGCTGGAGTGTTACGATGTGAGTTGTCCCTGAAATTGTGACGATATTTATTGCTGACAAGTGATAGGATGATGCTTCTTCGGACTTCCGATACACCTACTAAGCGTTGGGAGCGTTGGAACCCCAGGATGGCGAGGGGAATCAAAGCTTGGCTTGCCCCTGGTGATGTATGTAGTTGATAAGAGGTCATAATGATTATCTGATGTGGCACACGCCTCTTCTGCTCGCCTAGGTTAGATCGAGGTTAGCTTCGTAATTGCTAATTATAGTGATTGCATACCCGGTAAGCCACAGATGGTGATGTGACGTGAGCATCGTTTTCGTCAAAATCCGAGCAAACGTTGAAACGCGATTGGCTGTTCAGATGGCCATTCAAAGTCCACTAATGTCTGACTTTTATCTTAAATGGTGTGTAAGGAAACATATCTCTTCACCCTTCAAAGAAAGACAAATACTGGTTGTTGTTAGGCTCTTTGTTTCTGACCGTAGAAAGAGAAGTATAGTGAGGACGAAAGCTAGACACACCTAGAAATGGCACAAACGCATGTTTTTTTTATTAGTTGAAATGGCTCCAATTGATACGCAGTTCTTGGATCCTGTTACCATGAGCCACCCTGAGTATGCAGTTCCGGTGTACCTAAGAATCATGGTGCTTTACTGACCGCGTGATTCGCAGTCCCAATTACCTTGCTATTAGCGGTCGCCATTGAATCCACAAGGCTCAAAGGCAGGCTTCGCGATCGGAAAGCGTGGAAGTGTCACCACTGCATTTTACAAGAGATAGTACCATCACTATATTGCACTTGTACGGTACATTATATACCACCTAGATCTTATTCCAGTTCAACAGAAAGTTGTGATTACCCTATAGCCGTTGATGGCGAACAGCATTAGACAGACACAGAGGTGGCAGGACACATGGCGTAATAAAATCGGTTGTTTTGTTTAATTATTGCAGAAAGTAATTGTTGTTGGTATTGCCTCTCCTTATGCTAAGCACCCTCCCTCATTTTCATCTTTCATATTACTCATATTTACATCAGGGCCAACGCGATCGTAGTGCCAATCATGGCGGCATATAGCGAAGCCTGAGTAATGCTTGCTGCACTACCACCGCTACCACCGCTGCCGCTCGAGCCAGAGTCACTGCTGTCGCTGCTGCTGTTATTACTGCTGCTGCTGTTGTCGGCGGCCTGTTGGTCGGTTGTCACAACACGCTTCTCCAGCTTCACATCGAGAGGGTTGTTGTCCTCGAGATACCCAATGAGGACCTCATCCTGGGTATCGAGGGTGATAAAGTCAGTGGTGACCTCCAAGAAGTTGTCACCGCCGCCAGCCAGGAAATCCAGAGTGATCATTCGGTACTCCTGGTCATCCTTGACGGCCTCGCCGTCAATGGTCATGTTGATGATCTTGGAGCCGTTGTTGTTGTCGGGGTTGTATGCAATGTTCAGGGTCTTGGAAACCTGGAACCAGGAGGTGATCTCTTCGTCGTTGGACAAGTTGATGCCGGCAACAGCGCCCTCGAAGATCTTGCTCAGCTCGGCACCGGTGTATGTGAGCTCGACGATGGCATTGCCGAAGGGGAATGAGGTAAGGACCTCGCCTCGGGTGATGTTGCCCGCATCAATGGTAGCACGGACACCACCGGCGTTGATAAAGGCGAAATCAGGCTTTGACGACTCCGGGGCGTCGGCGAAGCGGTAATCGTACATGGCATCAGCCATGACCTGGCCGAGGAGGCAGTCGCCGTCCTGGCAAGTGGTCTGGTCAAGCTCAACCTTGGTGTTGCCGACCACCACCGCGGCAAACTTCTCGAAGGGACCTCTCCAGGCCTTGATGGTCTTGTTGAGGCCCGCGTCCATCTCAGTGCTGTTGTCCATGTGGATGGGAGCGCCGTGGTAGGCCAGGGCCTTGCCATCCTCGTCGAAGGTGATGTCGATGGAGCCGAAATACTCGCCCCATCTGTAAGCAGTAACGATGAAGACCTCGTCGCCGTTGACATCCTCGACAATGGTAGGGTAGTCTCCCTCGGCATCATCCATGTCACCTAGAAGAGTGTGGCTGTGACCACCGATAATGAGAGACAGACCCTCGGTCTGGGCAGCGAGCTCCTGGTCAACATCGTAGCCAATGTGGGTGAGGGCAACGATGCGCTTGATTTCGGTGGTGTTTCGAATCTCCCAGATAGACTTCTGGACCTCCTCAATGGGGTCGAGGAAGGTAGTCTTCTCGCCGACGCTGGAGATGCCGGGAGTGGTATCGGTGGTGACTCCAATGACAGCCAAGTTGTGCTCCTCAAAGATGTGGTAGTTCTTGATTGTCTTGTTAAGGCCGGCGTACTCGCTCTTGACGTTGCACGAGACAACAGGGAAGGTCAAGTTCAGGAGGAACTCGCCGAGCTGCTCATCGCCACCGTCCCACTCATGGTTGCCCAGAGTCATGGCGTCGAACTCAAGGGTGTTGAGGACCTCGGCAATCTTCTCGCCCTTGTAATAAGAGTAGAAGAGGGTGCCTTGGAACTCGTCACCGGCGTTGAGCCACAGGTTGTCTGGGTGCTCCTTGCGCAGTCCGTCGACGGTGTGCTTGAGGCGGGCGTAGCCGCCGTAGCAGCCCCTGGTCGGATCAGTGCAGTCGGATCCAGAGGAGCGGTACTCGTCCAGGTGGGCGTGGACATCATTGACGTGGAAGAAGGCTGCGAATTGGCCCGCGTCAGTGCCAATTGAGGAGTTGCGCGAGGGTGAGATGCGGGGGCTTACACATGTTGTAGTTGCCATCGTCATCGATGAATCGCTTGGTCAGGCGCTTGCTGTAGAGGACATCCTCGGCACAGGCGGAGGCCGCCAATGCGAGCGCGACCAGAGAGTGAGACGTCTTCATGATTTCGGACAATGGCAGGATGTCTTGGATTTACAAAGCTTCCGTCGCAAGGTTGGTCCTCACAGCTCGGCCAGCTACTTGTAAGAATGGAAACCTCTGGGGAGAGAGCTACAGAAAAAGAAGGGATCATCGCTGCATTTAATTCCTACGACAACCCAGCAACCCAGCTCGCTGGTCCTGGTGTAATGTCCAGGTGCGACCTTTGGTAAGTGATCGTCCCTGCACGTTCTGGGTATCTGGTCGAGCTAAGGATCACAGCAGCTCATGAGGCGACATCCGACGGGAGTGCCAAGACACACGTGGGGAGCGTGACTGGCTTATCGCAACAAGGCCAACAAAAGGACTCGCGAGGCTCAACCTGATGGGTGGGATTATGGAGTCGTTGGCCTCTCTACGCTTCAATCTGGGGATAACGTGCGGGGGGGTTGGTCTTGGTCCGGCCGAGAAAGAGAGGCAGCTCCGGAGTCTGACGGTCCAACATGGACGGATCAGGAAGGCATTCACGGGTTGGCATTGGCGTCGGACGTGGCGTGGCAGGGGTTTAAGGGAAGATGATTGTTATCTGTGATAGGAGGCATGGAGATGGAGTGAGATAGAGGTAGATAGAGGCAGATAGAGGTAGATAGAGAGGTAGAGATGACGGATAGCGGCGCACGACGATAGCTTCAAAGGCGGCACTCGAATAGACTTAAACACAAGCGTAAGCCTACGGCCGGAATACGCGGAGTAGCTATCCTCTCCTCGACACCATTCCCGAGATGTACAGACTCCGGAGTACACACTCCATCGAAGCAGGTACCGGTATCCCACCACAAGCCGACAACAACAGCGCGTACCGACTACAGTACAAACTCGCTCGGCTCGCTCACCCCATGTCTTCTCTCCGGCCTCCACATCCCCGAAACGGACAAAGGCGCGGAGGTCGAGGGCGTCGCCGGGCGGCTTGGCACGCCCGGTGCCTGAGCAAGCTGGGGTAACCACACACACACACACGCGCGCACCGCGCACTCTTTGGATCACCGAGTCATGGTGTCGAGTTGCCCGCCGGCGCCAATCTTGATAGCGGCTGGAGCAACGTGAGCTCTTCGCATGCCTCTTTCGGTATGGCCGGCCCCGGTGTACGCCGTCGCATTCCGGCTGGGATCTTATCAATAGCGACGAGCGCATTGAGCACATGTCACATTTTGACAAGGGGGACGGACCCGACAAGTTTCAGACGGCCACAACACATGGGGAGAGTTTTTTCACTTGACCGTTGTGTACGGAGTGACTGGGACGGCGGTTTGTCTCTGCTGCGGCCGTGGTTGAGCCATCGTGGTCCGATGCGGTGTAAAGACGGTCAAGCACAGTTACATCGTGGCTTCATCTGAGACTCTGAGCAACCCAATTGCCCGTGGATTTCCCGGCCATCGACTGACCTCATCGGAGTGCGCGGCGGCCCAGACGCAGCCAAGATGGGCCATCTGCTCGCTTCTCCAAGGACCAGGCCATCGCGAAGCCCGTTCCCTTCACCGAGCAGCGTCACCGTTTTTTTTCGCTGTCGCCGTCGCCGTGCGTGCAGCGCGCCCTAAGTGATCCCACAAGCGAATCTAGGCAATTCCCAGCGATTGATTGAGCCCTTGTCGGCCCGAACATGTTCGGTGTGTGTGTCTGACTTGCACCGAAAAGGTGTGTTTGGCTGCACCGAAAGGTCTGTCTCTCTCTGACTTGGACCGAAATTGGCTCGTCCCCAAAAAAAGAAAAGCTTGGCATCTCTTGGCGTTTGGTCAACGCTTTGGCATTGAAATCCCTGACAACATTGCGGTCCGTGTCGGATGGAGTTTCCATATCCTTACATGAACGACCAGTCATTCTGGATGGCGGAAGATGGCTGTGTACTACCTAGTAACTTCGGACTAGCCCTGCCGTGGTTCACGTTACACAGCTTGTTCGTCTAGGACCGCAGCCGAAGCCGCCCCGGCCAATGAGATGGGCCTATTTTTTTCTTTTTTGGCGTCGTGGACTCTCTGCGTTGTGGCTGTTGTCGTGATTGTATGTCTTAGGTTGAGCCCCCTGAGCGTACATCGGATCATCTCGAACACCTAGTCACATACTGGCCGTGTACTACGTGTGATTGCTCCAACGAGGCTTGCCACAAATCGCTAGTTGGCAACTAGATTCCCGATGGCACGCGCCAATATTTATTTCCTTCCGGATGCGGTTCTGGGTGCAGCTGGGCGTCAGAGACGGCCACTCGGACGCGTTGCCAAAGCCGCTTTCTGTGTCACACACGGCTGGACGTCAGGCCAGACGCGCGCTACACCATCAGAGACGGCTCCATCGTTTGTGATTCCTGCATGGCGTCTTACGTGCAATATTAAAGTTCGCCGGCCGAATCCTCCCTCAGAGCCAAGAACGAGAGAACGCAGCTAGGATCGACTGCATCATGTCGGGACAGATCCGCGGCTAGGGTTGATCATTGCTCCACACTGTTGTCCAAACAGGAGAAGGTCCTCGTGATGGTTATGCACGAGGCGGCGTGGAGGAGTGAAGTGTACGTGCATTCTCCCTCTCGGCCGGGGCGCGGCCGCTCAGCTCACCAAACACACCCTGTTTCTGGCCACACACTGTCTTGTAGATGCGAATATTACTTGACGCCCAGGGAAATGATCAAGGGATCAGCGTTTAGCGTCGTTGAATCGGAGACTACTCATAGGAAATAAGGCTGACGAAGTCCAATGTTGGCGTCGCACCGGCATGTTGACTAACGAGCTTGACAGCTTTTCGCCAGCGCAGACTAAACCGCTTGTGGTGCAAGTATTTCTGGACACAGATTTCCAGAATGTGGTTGATACCGACTCCGAGCATTGAGAAACGACTCGACACATCGGTCCGAACCTCAGAGACGACGGGGTAATTCAAACGACGGTGTTTGATAAAACCTGGCTGGCTGTGCTATGTCCTCTGGTGTGATAGGGGTCTGCAAATCGTGAACGCTATGTCGTGGCGTGTCCCGATCGGAGAAAAGATGCCAATCATGCCAATTGCATGGGGCTTTCAAACGCCGATGCCGATTTCACCTTCGCCGATGCCTGCAAGCGGGACAAGCGAGCATGGGTTGCTGCCGGCAGTTTTACGATAACTGACGGCTTCGGACTCGGACCGCGATCCGATCCTGCCCCAGGTTGTGGGAGGTGAATACGGCACAGCTACTAGCGGGCAAAGATGTTGCCTCCCTTCTCCCTTCTCCCCCTCTGAGTGCTGCGTGTAGTGACCGCTTCTTTCAAAGAGGAGAGATTATGGGGAGTCGGACAGAAGTGGCGGGCCCGGGGGGGCTCTGGTCAAATTAGGGGGGCATGTGGCTTGGGATAGAAAGGTCTAGATGACGATTGGGATGGTTGGGATGGATATTTTCGGCGAAACTCATGGCGGAGAGAAATGGATCTACTCCGGGCGGTTGGTCTAACGGCAGGCGAGGCCGAAGGACGGGCGCGGGAGAAGTGGAGACAGAGGCCGGGGAGTCCACTTGTTGTCTCTCTTGAAACGGAGCACCCTGGAAGCTGACGCGAATGCAGGTGACAGATGGCTAGCTTGGTGGGTTGAGGGTAGAGGTTAGTTGAACGCTTCAGCTACCAGCTGGGGGAGCTGACGACAGTGGCCCGGGGGATTGGGATGGCATCACGACGACAGACTCAACCTATGTACGGGGCCACCAGAACAGCATCATGGAGGGGAGAAGGACGATGAGGAGGGGGCACAATGGGGCAATGAGGATAGGGATGGATGACGGGAGGCAACCGGCTGGCTAGTTCCAAGACATGATGAGGCCAGCCAAGTGATCCAGCCCTTCAGCCAGCCGGCCCAGCCCTTGCCAACAGCCAACATCCAACAAAGCACCAACACAAGCCAACACAAACCAACACGGGCGACGTCATGCCGCATTGCTCGATCAAGATTTCAAGGGTTCTGGAGCCACTAAGTGTGCCATCTCTCGCCAAGGCGCGGCCGCAACGGGAAGCGCCAGCCGCCCGCTCCCTCAACTCCCGAGCCCAAGTCCCTGGGACCCGGCAGCTCTGGCGGCAGCGGCAGCGGGAGCAAAGTCCCAGCGAGTCTGGAAGAGGGCAACAGAGAGGGCAAGAGCCGCCCTTGTGTTACCTCACTACGTACGCCTGACCCTTGCTGATCCTTTTTTTGCTGATGGGCGCAACTGGTGCGGTGAGGCGTTGGGGCCTTTGGGGTCTTTGGGTCCATCGTGGTCCAAAGGGCTGGTCCGAATGCTGGCCACATGGACCCTCGCAGAAGCCGGCCCAACTCTAAACCGGCCAGGGATACGTAGTGAGTATGCAACAAGTATGCAGAGGGCGTCCAGGCTCAGCCAAAGACAGGTCAGTCAAGTTCCGATGGGCATTTAACTCGTCGACTAAAATTAAGTGCCCCCTCATGAAAAACTGCCGAGTCTGTTTGCTACTGTGCGTAAGGAGTACTACGTGCTGCGTGCTGCGTATTGAGCACGAGCCGGTCAGTCAGTCCCCTGCCTGAGCTGGGCGTCTCCTCCTCCCTCCCTGCGACCTCCTCCCTGCGCCTACGCCTACGCCTACGCCTACGCCTACGCCTACGCCGACGCCTGCGCCTGCGCCTGCGAGCGAAAGCATCAGCCTCCACCGTCATCCGGCTAAATGACGCGTGCGCCATTGCTCATCTCACGAGAAAGGGTGGCCCCTGGGCCCTGGCTCGCTCGCATCGCAAAGAGAGTTTGACCCGACAGCTGGTTGTCGAAACCGGGACTTGGCCTTGTTGGTTGCTGGATCGGCATCCGGGCATACACGCACACACGCGGGCGCGGGCGACGGCGCCTTGTCAGGAGACTTAAATGGCCCGAGACTCGGAGACCCCGTCCTCTTATCCATATCCATCGATGGATTCCGCTGCTGACGCTGGACGAGTGTGGAAGTCCAACGAGTCCGAGTTTTCATCAGAGAGGAACCGTTTGTTATTACTACTACCTGCCACACACACGGACATACAACAGCAGCAACAACAACAACATCATCAACAACAACCCAGAGGGTTAGAGCCAGAGCTACAACCAAAGCTACAACCAGAGCTACAACTAGAGCTACAGCCAGAGCTACAACCACAGCCAGAGCCAGAGCAGGAGAGCACCATCGGACACCATCACCACCTCAACAACCACCACCACCAGACTCCCGGTGACGTCCCGATATCCAGTCATCTTCTTGCTCGGAGAAAACGAAAACTGGTCGCCTCCTCCTCTCCCTCTCCCTCAACGCTCTGGAGCCCCAATCCGGATGGTGGACATGGCCTGCCCGGCCCTCGCCCTCTCCAGAGTCACCACCCCCCAACCCGAAACCCACGCCCACAAATGGAAATCATCACGCCCCAGGACTACCAGAACAACGCCCGGAAGCGCCAGCGCCGCAGTCTCCGGCCCTGCGACGCCTGCCGCAAGCGCAAGACGCGCTGCGTGACCAAGGACGGCGACGGCGACTGCGTCCACTGCCAGCTCCGCGCAACCGCCTGCACCTTCCAGCACGATCCGCCGGAGCGCCAGGCCACGACGGGCGCGAGCAGCAACGGGGGCGGTGCGTACAGCGGCGACGAGCGGGCTGGGCTCGACGAACAGCCGGCGTCTGGGTCGGGCCATCACCAGGGCCCCAGCTCGATCCGGAGCCTCAGCCGGAGCCGCAAGGAGTCGCGAGATGAGTCCCGAACGCTAGTATCCGAGACGCAGTCGGTCCAGTCGGTCCAGTCGGTCCAGTCGGTCCAGTCGTTTCTCTCGCCCGCCGAGACTCGCGCCTCCGCCGACAGCAGCAGCCGCCATCACCAAGCGCCGTCCGTCATCGTGCCGGAGCTGATCGAGCCGGGCCCCCTAGACCGGACCTTGGGCTGCTCGCTGTCGCGCTTCGCCGAGCTGTACGGCTTGGGCAGCGATATGGAGCCCATCCTGATGCGCCACCGCCCCTACGACGTCCGCACCCACGAGTTCAGCCTCGAGACCCATGCTATCCGCCGTGTTCTCGAGCAAGACGAGGGTCAGGAGTATCCCGTCACCTTCCACTTGGCCGCTGATGAAAAGGCCCTCGAGGCTGATCCCACGACACACACCCTCATCGACTCCATCGAGGCCTGCGTCCACCCTCACGGCCCGAGCCTCCTCGTGCTCTTCTGGCGTCACGTCCAACCCTGCTATCCCATCGTGTCCAAGGATGCCTTCATCCTCATCTACAGCCAGTCCTACCGCAACATCCCCGCCGCCCTGCTGGCCGCCGTCTACCTGTCCGCCACTCGCTGGTGGACCTACGACCCGGAACTATCAATCCGCTCCCCCCCCGACGCAGCTCACCTCCGCAGGCTGCTGCGGACCGCTCTCCCATCTTCATATCACCGCCCCAAGCTCTGCTCCATCCAAGCTGCCCTCCTCTTCCTGCAGTGCCAGCCCGAGGATCCCCTCAACCCAGACCATACCTCCCAATGGGGCCTCACCTGCCAGGCCCTGGCGATAGGCCAGTGTCTCGGGCTTCATCTCGATGCCACCAATTGGACCATCCCTCAGTGGGAGCGCAACGTTCGCAAGCGCCTGAGCTGGGCCCTGTTCATGCAAGACCGTTGGACAGCGCTGGCCTATGGCCGCCCGGTCCACATCCACGAGGACGACTGGACAGTCAAAGACCTCACCCCAGCGGATTTTTCCGACTACGACGCCGAGGATGATCAAGAAGTCACCCCGGGGCCCAGCCCCGACGACGACGGGAGATCGATCGCTGCCACAGGCATGGCACAATACATTCAGATGGTGCGGTTGACGAAGATTCTTTCAGCCGTCTACTCTAACTTCTATACGGCGCGGACATGCCGCGAACAGGACACTGTCATCCTCTTCTCCAAGGCGAGACCACTCTTCGACATGTTGACCAATTGGTACCACAGTATCCCCCCCACACTTCAGATGAATATCATATATCAGCGCAAGCTATGCTTCCACGGCTATCTCCACTTCTCCTACTACGGTGTGGCGATGACACTACTCCGCCGACTCATCCGGTCCACCGCGCTACCCCCGCGCTGCACTGACGATCGGGTCCTCTCCGACATTCGCCAGATTGCCCTGCAGACTGCCCAGAGCGCCATTAGCTTCGTCACCAGCCTTCGCCCGGACCATCTCGAGGCGTTCTGGTACTTTACCTCACCCTACCTCTTCTCCTTGCTCGGCTCCTTCACCACCCTCCTCCTCGTCACATCACTATCATCACAGGAGCGCCATTTCTGGCAGGAGACGCTCAACTCCTATCTATGGAACCTGCGTATGATGAGCAAGAGCCACGAGCCCATGCAGTACGCCGTGAACCGCCTCGAAGGGGCCATCCTCCGCGGCCTGGAGCACGCCTTGGCTGTCAACCTCAACGAGCCCCTCAACGACAAGGTCAGCCCCATGATGGGCAATTATGCGTCTGATATCTATGAATACACCGACTTTGGCGACTGGGACCTGGCTGTACAGGGCAACGGGGCGTATGACCTCCTGGGCGGCCTGGCCCTGCAACCAGATCCCATGATGCCGCCTAGGGATGATCTGGGATGATGATGATAAACTGTCCATGATGATGAATAAAAATGACGGTGATCCACCTTTACTCATGATCTCCGATTGCGTCTTCCACATCATGAGCACCCTCTACTATTCTGTGCCTCACGGAGATGTTGACGACCTCAACCATCCCGTCTTCCACGAACCAGCCGAACCTTCGTATCTCGCCACTAGAAGCATCTGGTTTTGGCAAGCGGAAGCTCAGCGACCGCCCTCCGCAGAATGCCTCTATAACCTGTCCCCTCAAGAAGAGGAACACCCCTTCCACCAGACTAACATTATCATGTCGTACGAGCTCGGGGCCGTCGATCGGTCGGGGTAGGTGTAGTCGGTATTGGTCGGCCCAAAAGTCGTCGAGGGGTGGGAAATCGGTCCACAGGGCGACGGAGAATAGGCCGTGGCCTGAAGGGCTAAACTGGAGACGATGTCCTTTTCCAGACTCGTCGGTTTGTAGCATTACACCGAAGCTGTGGGCGTCACAGGCGGCGACTTTGAAGTCGATGAAGAGGTCGTGCCGTAGAGCAAGGGACCCGAGCTCTGGAAAGTGCGTTGCTGTAGACCCGAGCGAGCAGAGATATAGACTGGGAGCGGCACTCCCTTGGCAGACCGTCTTTGACGTTCGCCAGAGGAAGTCCCGCAATCCCGGGTCAGCTTCAATCCGCAAGTGGCCGTTATTATCGGCGTACATTTCCCGTGGAATCCCTAGATCGCCTCCCCAGAGCCACTTGTTCTCGTCATCAGCGTAGTCGCCCAGCCAACCAAAGGAAATCCTCTTTCGAGGATCGCCGGCCATTGGGCACGACTTGGCAGCGTACCAGCGCCGCCCGTCCAACCGCCCATGAGAGCCGTCGCGCGGAACGCGGAACGGGCCCCGTGGGTTGTCGGCGATGCGATATACAGTGCCGGCGTTCGGCGCGTGGAAGCGTGAGAATACGAGATACCACCGCCCGTTGGGGAGGGTGAAGAGCTCTGGGCACTCGGGGCAGAACATGTCATTGGGAGCGTACAGGGGCTCTGGCGAAACAGTCCAGACATCGAGAGACGGGGACGTCAGCAGGGCAATGCATCCGCGGCTCCAGGGGGAACCGGACGCGAGGCGGGTGGCTACGAGCATCCAGTACCGCGACTCGGCGGCGTTGTAGAAGACGAAGGGATCGCGGAAGTCAATGTCCTCGAACTTGGCGAGGCCGTCGCCGACGATGGTGATGGGCGTCCCGGGCTTCTCGAACATGGTGCCGTGGCGGTCCCCTGATTTTGTGCGCAGAATCGTCTGCCGTCCGCCCTGCGACAGGTTGTATCCCGTGTAGAAGATGTTCATGTTGCCATCCGGGCCGATTAGGGCGGCGCCAGTCCACGCGCCGTCGGCGTCGGGGTCCGCAGCATCGTCGCCCGGTGTGAGGACGGGTTTGATGTCCCGCGTCCAGTCGACGAGGTTCGTGGATCGTATGCGCGACCAGGACGAGCGCAGACGCTCGGGATGGTGCTTCGTCGCCGGCGGCGTGATCAGGTGGAACAGGTGGTAGGTGTTGTCGACGAGGATCGGGATGGCATCGGCGGCCGCCTCGTCGGAGTCTGGGCGACGGTACGGACAGAAGTCTGGAGGAGGAGTCGGGGCTCGCTGGATTGGTTGTCTCGTAGGGGTATTGTCGTGATAGAAGCCGCCGCCGACGGCGCGGTGTTGTTCAAGCCTGTTCATGTTTGCGTATGCTCAGCTCGGTCTTGATATACAAGCCACAAATAAACCCAAGCAGGCGCCGATATCCATCTCGAACTAGAATTCACTTACGCCCACGTCCTGCTGGGCATTCCCGTATTATATCTGGATCCGAATCGCTGGTGTCAAGACTCTAGTTTGCTTTATCAACCGCCACGCCCGGCCTATCCCCATCTCCTTTGCACTCCGCCGGCGTCCGCTCCCTCGGCACCACCCATGCCAAACTAATCCCACGCCGCCGGCATCTCACGTGTGGCCGTCGTCAACTCCCCGGCTTCTCTTCCGCATATCGATGGCCTCGGCGCGCGGCGTTCCCCAAGCGGCAAGGCGTCGCCCCTGGCCTTGTCCCATTGCTCCCAGGATGGAAACCTTATTAACGAGACCCGCTACAACGACAATAGACCGAGAGGGGGAGGACCATGAGAACCACTCAAACCACGCAACTAGAACCTCGCCTTGCTCCCGGAGCCGCTGAGTCAACACGAACGACAAATCCGGGGTTGGGTGGACTCGCCCCCGTTGCTTCGCCTCGCCTCCCCGTCAGTCTAAGAGTCTAAGTCGACTCGCGCCGGGACTATCCAGACGCTACTGGCCTCCTGGCAAGTAACGCGCCTGTCACTCCAGGCACCATCCCGGCCGCTGTACGACGACCAGCGAGACGGACGAACCGAACGGCCTGGGCGGCCCCTCCTGAGACGTCGACCGTCGCTGGGATCCCCCTTGAGCCATGTCCCGAATCCAATATCCCTACGTCTGGCTGTTCTGCGGCTTCGCTGCCCTGGGAGCCTGCTTGTACGGCTACGACGGCGTCTACTTCAATGGCGTGTCGACGCTTGGTACGTCCGCCGCTCGTTCGGATGTATACGGGGGGGGCAGATAAGGGGCTCCGGACCCCCGTTGTTCCTCCTCCATCAACGACAATGCCAGCAGGAAACTGACAGACGCTAAAGATGTATTCGTACGGCACTTTGGGCACCGAAACAAAAATGGCGAGTACGAAATCTCGCCCGCTACGCTGTCCGTCATGACCTCCATGATCAATCTCGGCGAGTTGATTGGGTCTCTCGCAGCAGCGCCCCTCAACGACGTCTTTGGCCGCAAGGGGGTCTTCTTGATAGGCACCATCACCATCATAGTGGGTGTCATTATGCAGCTCGTGACGACTTCTAGCGTGGCTCTCATGACTGCCGGTCGAGCTGTTCTGGGCTTCGGCGTGGGCAACTTCTCGGCAACTTCACCATTGTACATGGGAGTAAGCAAGCCTCTCCGCAACATCCGCATGGCCCGGTGGCCGGGCATTGGCATCTAACGGCCTCATTTGACAGGAAATCGCCCCAGAATCGCTTCGCAGCCCTCTCTTGATGTGCTGGCAACTCACCCTGTCCGTGTCCCAAATCATTGCGGCCGCCATCAACCGTGGCGTCGTCTCCAACAACACCACGTTCGCGTACCGCTTTCCCATCGGCTTCCAGCTCGTCTTCCCGCTTATCATCCTGCTCGGGATATGGTGGGTGCCGGAGTCCCCTCGCTGGCTGATCCGCGAGGATCGCTCTGAGGATGCCACGCATGCTCTGCGTCTGCTCCACCGCGAAGACAAGGAGTACGACCCTGCGCCTGTGATGCGTAGGATCGAGGACGATCTCCACCGAGAGCGGGCGAGCGAGGCCACCAGCGGATGGATGCAACTCGTGACGGACCCGATTGAGCGCCGCAAGGTCGTGTACAGTGCCGGAGCACTTGTCGCGCAGCAAATCAACGGGATCCAGTGGTTCTACTACTTCGGAACCGTCTTCTCCAAGGCCATTGGTCTAAGTGACCCATTCCTTATGACCCTGATCGTCTTCATTATCCAAGTATTTGTTGTGCTAGCGGCCGTCATGTTAGCTAACAAACTGCCGCGGCGACCCCTGCTCATGATAACCACCGGCATCATGACGGTATCCATCTTCGTGGTGGGCTGTTTGGGCATCCCTGGTGGGACCCCTAGCCAAACTGTCGGAAAGGTCATTATTAGTTTCGTTATCATCGAGATTGTGGCTTTCAACTTTGCATGGGGTCCGCTGGGTTGGACCATAGTAGGAGACCTTGCCTCGTTTGGGAGGGAGATCTACATTGCTAACTGCTTCTGTTAGGCTTCCGAAATGGCGGTCGGTCGAAATCGAAACAAGATATACGCTGTCGCCGTGGCCGCATTCTGGGTGACAGTCTGGGTCACGGTCTTTACCCTGCCATATCTGTACTACTCAGCCGGCCTCGGACCCAAGACTGGCTTCGTCTATACCGGCTTGTGTTTTGTGACTTGGGCGTATGTGTATTTCTGCGTTGGAGAGGTGACGGGGCGTTCCATCGAGGAGATCAATGGCTTCTTTCGCGATGGGATTCCTGCGCGACACTGGAAGAACCAGCCGCGGGCGGACAACATTGCGCCAACAATCTCAGCAGAAAGTCACGAAACGACTACGGTTGAAGTGGAAGCGGCGATAAAGTCATCTCGCGACTAAGACCGACGTGATGGGTATTAAATGAAAGATACGTCCGGTTGGTCTAGGGACATCACCAAAGAGAGTATACCACATGCAGGTATGGAACGATATCTTCTTCAATTGAAAGAAACA
The DNA here is from genome assembly GCF_021365365.1 of Ilyonectria robusta. Lineage (NCBI taxonomy): Eukaryota > Fungi > Ascomycota > Sordariomycetes > Hypocreales > Nectriaceae > Ilyonectria > Ilyonectria robusta. The sequence goes on from NW_025764448.1 coordinate 810,246, forward strand.
GAACGCTAAGCTCGATTGATAACCTCCAGCAGCTCCAAACCCTTGCAATAGGAAACATGGCCCGTCTATGTCCAAGTCATTCTGGCATTGCCTGTGCCCACCGGCCGGAACTTGCCGTTATTTCCTTGCATCCATACCATTCTCTCAACCTTGCAGTACTCATCTGTTCCATTCATCCCAGACATAATCGTCCATGACGCGTCCGACATCTGGCCGCCCAAGACCCCTGCTATCGGTGCTCTGCTCTCTGAAGGCACATACTTCATCCAATCCATGTTGACCCCGAGTTCTGGTTCCACTTCAGGTTCCGGGGGTGGCAATGGTTCCAAGTGCTCTTCCAGGCCGAACAATGGCTCCAGAGGCTCTGGCTTATACGGCTGAAGTTTCTCGTTCTTTTTTCCACTGCCGAGTTGCTGCCTTGCGAACCAGACCTGGTATCCTTGACTCCCCATCCATACGTTCCTGTGCCCTCGGTCTGTGTATGGTGAAGCCGCTGAACCTTTTTTCTCGTTTGGAGTACTTGCGACGGCTTGCCAAGATATTGGGGGCCCTGGTTGGCGTGACGAAACACGGGGATATCGGTAGACGAGCAATCTTGGGTTGACCGTCTGCAATTGCGGCCGTGAGCGCGGGCATGGATGATGGCGGGGGTGGCGTGTTGGACATTTGCTATGTGATTTCTTATCGCGACATTGTCGATTCTGAAGTTGCTGTGGATGTAGTTTGCGTTGCAGTTGTCGTCGTTGCAGCGACTGTAGCAGTCGTCGAGAATTGGCTGATTGACGACGAGCTGCCTCTAATAGTGCATGGTGAGGCTCTGAGGTAACCATTTTGTAACTCAAACTGTAATACAGGTTACGAAATTGAATGAATGCCAGCTTTTGGGGGTAAAGAAGCCAGCATCTCCTGGGTTGAAGCGGAGGTCAGATCTAGATGTATTACAATTCCTGGCAACGGCAAGTCCATCCCTTCCTTTCCTTCCTTCCTTCCTTCCTTTCATTTCTTTTATTAGATACAGATGGAAGGTGCACAATGGCAGTCGAAAAACAATTAGCTTGTTTCGGTCAAAGACCATATCCTGTTCCTGGAGACGCTCGTGGATGCTAAAAGTTCTTTGTTGTAACTGGGAAGGGGTGGCGCGTTTCCCGTCCATGTTCAAAGAACCCAGAAATAGACGAAACACATCACTGTCAGGGGGTGGCAAACTTTCTCAGATGACATAATTAATTTGTTGGAGATACTATGGGTATTATCGACGGAGCTTTTAGCACTCCTTCATCTCCAACATTCTGTGTCATATCCGGACCGTCACAAACGACGTCCAGTAGTCCTTCATCCTCGCTCTGTATTTACCAACCACCCAAGTTATACAATCATTCGTCACGCACTTTCATCAGCTCATACTCGCTCCTCAGAGTGCTCAGTAGCAGAGTGCTTGTCAGCAACCTTGTCGAAGTTGTCAATGTCGCTGGGAGCTCGGTCATGAATGTAGCCAAACATGACATCCATCTCCTCCAGGGTCTTGCCCTTGGTCTCAGGAAGGAAGACGAAAGCCCAAATAGCAGCAATCATCATCCAGCAGGCGAAGAAGTACCAAGTGCCGAAAGCGAAAGACTTGAAGATGTAGGGGAGAGCCTTGGTGATGGCGAACTGAGTGAGCCACTGGACCATGGCAGCGTAGGTACCGGTAAGGGTTCGGAGGGCACCGGGGAAAATCTCAGCGGAGACGATCCAGGGGATACCGTTAAGACCGAAAGACCAGCTGAATAAGAATTAGTCAAGGTACTTGATTAAACACATGTTGTGACTTACAAGACAGAGTAGATCATGATCATGGCAGTGGCAGCCTTACCACCAGCGGCAGTGGAGGGAGACAGATCGTTACCAGCCGCAATGATATCGGCGGGGTGGCCAATCTTGACATAGGTTCCGACAATCCAGAGGCATACGGAGCACATGGCAGAAGAGATGATGGTGGGGTTTCGTCGTCCCCAGATGTCAATGAGAGCACCGTAAAAGATGACGGAGGCAACAGCTAAGAGAGTGTGAGCAAAGGGTGATTTGCCAAGGAGAATATTCGGATTATCTTACCCTTGACGAGACCGTAGATACCGGTGTAGAGAGAGACATCGCTGATACCGAGAGAGCCGAAAAGGGTGGGGGAGTAGTAGTTGATGGCTTTTCACAAGTCAGTCTTGGTGTCGTAGTGCTCATGGGCATGGAAACTTACCAGCAGCACCGGACATGTTCTGCAAAGCGAAAGAGCAGAAGACGAGCACGACACGGTTCCACATTCCCTTGCGGCTGAGCTCGGTGAGGGAGCCACGGAAGAATGCCCAAGATCCTGAACCGTACTTTGCGGCAATGAGAGCCTCGTCGGCAAGTCGGCTTCGGATCATCTGAAGGTCCTCCTGGAGGTCTAGAACTTTGCATCAGCAATCTTGGCCTGGAAATTGTGCCTGGAGGTTTTCACTCACAGGTGTGGTCACGGGAGATCTTTCGGAGGGACTCGAGGGCGACGGTCGCCTCCTCCTCGCGGTTCTTGCGCATCAGCCAGAGAGGGCTCTCGTGCAGGAAGAAGCCGCCGACGAGGAGAACACCAGCGGGGATGATCTGGACGGCCATGGGCACGCGCCAGCTGGAAGCCGAGGTGACGTCCATGTTCTGGTTGATTCCATAGTTTATCCAGAAGCCAACCAGTGAGCCTATCTGGTAAGCAACTTCGAATAGACCGGTCAGGATGCCACGGATGGAGACGATGGAAAGCTCGGCGATGTAGCTGGGGACGGTGGCGGTGATGGCACCGCAGGCGATTCCGGTTAGGGCACGTCCAGCGTCTGTGACGGTTAGAAATCGATATTGTAAAGAAAAGATGTGCTACTCACAGATGTAGGAGAGTTGGCCGGTAGCAGCAGTCATGAGAATGGCGCCGACGAGGAAGAGGACGACATTGGCCTGGAGAGCCCACTTGCGACCGACCTTTTCAGTGACTGTTCAAGTGGGGTTGGTTAGCTGTGTGGTCTCAATGCGGCGCTGGGGATGAGCGAGACATACGGAGGAAGCAGATGATGGCGCCGAAGAAGGCACCGGCCTGGAAGGTGGATGTGATGTTGGACGAGATGTCGGCCGAGTGCTCTGGGCTGATGTTGAAGTCGGTCTTGAAGCTCTGTCGAGCAATGGTGGTGCCAACAAAGGCCGAGTCGTAACCGAAGCTACCCACAGTTAGACGACCGATACCGACGACCCGGCGTGTCGCAAACACTTACAGCAGAGAGCCGGTGGCAATGATGGCGGCCTCGCCATACAGACGCCAATTGTACACCTCCTTGGGCGTCGGGCGATCCTCGACAGCGCGGAAGCCACCCATGATGATGACGGTTTGATGTGAAGTGTTTTTGTCGTGAAAGATCAAAGATCCACCTCTCTGAGTCCGCAGCGGATATCAGGAACCTTATAAGCAAGATCAATCAGCGATTGAGTCCCTGGTCGTTGGCGATCCTTGCCGGTTTGGATGTGTCAAGGTCTGGTAGCTGCTTGTTGATACAACCCCAGAAGAACGCGACGAGGCGCAGATATTTATCCTAACGGTCCAGTCCAGGACCAAACCCCATGGGCCGTGGTCCCTCGCCTGCTAAACCTGCGGGGATTCCGCATTGGGGGATCCTGGGAATCCTGGGAATCCTGGGAATCCGGGGTGTGTGTGGTCGCTTGACGGCCCTGTCGCTTCGGCCAGCCTGCCTGCCACACCGGCCACGCTCGAGTCAAGGGGTGTGGAGAGACGGTGGGGAGAAATCTGGGGATGGTTCTGGTGGAGTGGAGGAGTTGGAGAAGGCCAAACGGCACTGCAGCCCGGGAGACTGGACCCCGGGAGAAGTGCTCACGAGAACGGGGACGCGCCACTCGGTTCATGGGGTCCAACACCTGATCGAACCAGGGCCGCCCAGTTGCGAGGGAAGCCGACGGACGGACCAGAGGCGTCCAGGGAGTTCTTCAGCCGGGAGAAGTTCGAGTCAAGTTGAGGCGACGCGATACGCGAGCCGATGCGAGCGAGGCCAGCGATTGGAGGGATCCGGCCGTAGACCGGGAACGGGCGTGGTGGTGTGGAGATGGGGCCGGGATGAAGGGGGAGAGCCTCCGACGACAGGACTACTACGTAAGAACCGATGACGCAGATGAGCGAGCACGGATATACAATGCACGCCGGCTCGGAGAGGAGAGCCAAGCCGTCTAATATCCCATGACGCTTGAAATATGCACAAGAGCGGTGGGAATTGGTCGACATGAGCAACCTGAACAAGAGCCATCAGTCGAGAAGGCCTTTCTGGGCTTGCCACCAGCTCAACCCGACTCGTGGCGAACGATGCTAGCACCGCGCGGTTTCCCTGCTAAAATCTGATAATGCGTCGGGAAATCCAATGCAGATCGACCAGGAGTGAGTCCATCCGTCGGATGTAAATTTAATGAAAATATTTGTCCATCATGTGGCACTCGACCTGGGCGTCGGGACCTGGGTTTCCATTTTAGGTATACGCGCCCGAATAGGAAATTTCCTCAACACCACGGTCCCTGACGTACGGATCGCATCCTCAAAACAACACATGATGTGCGGCATCAGACGACTTGTACATATCCGACGAAAGAATTGGGTCGTGAGAAGCATCTCACTCGGCTTCAGACTTCGGCAAGCAGTTGGGTTTCCAATCTGACCGCCTGTCTCAGCCTCGGCCAATATCCGACTCGACTCTAGTCATGAGAGAGGGCATCTCAACGGCAGCACGCCCAACACGAGAACGACGTCACAACTAGCAGCCTCACGGCCCATCCCCTTTCAGCCGCTCACTCATCACACACACACTGGACCCGACATCCCGGTAGAGTTATAATGCATGCATTTCATTCATTCCGCATACGTTCGTAGCGCCGTTCCATGGGCACTCCCCGTCTTCCGGGGGCCGTCTATAGGTACACAAGCAAGTTCGAGATCATCCATCCACACGTCTAAATGCTACGCCTACTCCCCCCGCGCGCCGAGACCCTGCTCGACAGCGGCCAGAGGCTCCACCGTCTTCAGGATCCACGCCTGCTTGTCAGCGTCGCCGTACACGGGGTAGGGACGTCGGCAGTGGCAGCTCTCCAGCGGGTATCCGCGGATCTTGGCCACAACCCACTTGGTGCCGTTGATGCCACCCTTGGCGAAGCCCCATTCCATCTGCGCGAGCTTCAGCTGCGCAGCCTCGGCCGCCTGCACCTTGCCAGCCTTGTACAGGTCGTAGATCTGCATGCAGACCTTGGGGTAGAGGTTGGCGACGCCGGTAATCACACCGGTGCTGCCGACGGACAGAGCAGGGACGAGCCAGTCGCTCTGACCGGCCAGGGCAGCAAAGTCCTCGGGCTTGTACTGGGCGGTCACGCGAGCAACCTTGGCGATGCCGCCGCAAGTCAGCTTCACGCCGACAATGTTGGGGTGCTGGCCCAGGCGCTCCAGCATCTCGGAGTTGACGTCGAGACCCGCAACGACGCCGGGGAAGTTGTAGATGACAATGGGGACGGGGCTGACGCCGGCAAGCTCCTCGAAGAAGGCCAGGATGGCGTCCTGGGTCATGGCGAAGTGGAAGTAGCTGGGGGTGAGGACGAGGACGAAGTCGGCGCCGGCCTCCTTGGCCAGGTGAGTCTCGGCGATGACATCGCGGGTGCAGCTTCCGGAGGTGCCCAGGGTGATGGTGATGTCGGGGCGGCCAACTTGCACGGCAATCTCGCGCGTCGTTCGCAGCAATTGTGACTTCTCGGCCGCAGAAAGGGTAACCGCCTCGCCGTTGGTTCCAGCAATGACAACTGCGCGCAAAGGTTAGCCATCTGCGTCTGTGGGGGGGAATTGCGCCGCACTTACTTCCGTCAAGGCCAGAGCTGATCAGAAACTCAATGTGCTTCTTCTGGAGGTCCCAGTCGATCTCCTGATTGGCATCGTCGGCGAACCAAGTCAGAGCAGGGACGTGAATTCCAGGCGGGTAAGCCTTGCCCTTGGCGACAGCGATTGAGCCCATTGTGTCTGTGGTTTTGTGGTTTTGCGGTTTTGTTTGCGACAAAGGTGATGTTTCGGACAAATCAATCAACTCCAGAAGATGCAAAAGAGAAGATTGGAAGACGGATGAACGAGACAAGCCGATGCAAGTGGGAACAGCGGCAAAGATATTCAATTGTTCGCCTGCCGCCCACAAAACCCGCCCCCCACGGGGTCTCCATCGGCGTCTCCATCCAGACCCCCAACGACGTGATGCCACGTCCTTGGGCCTCAGAACCACAGCATCGACGTCAAACGTGCGGTGACTTCTTGTGGGTGTTGGCCTCATGCGGGGAAAAGTTGGAGATGTCCGTAGCTCATGTGAGGAGACCCGATCGGCACGAAGGGTGTGTGTGTGGGGCGTCGAGCCGACACACGCCTAGCAGGGATGAAGCCAGCCCGGTCGCATGGCAGATGCACCCCGGTGGGATCTCGAAGAGGAGCCGAGTGGACTCGTCGGCGCCACCAGGTTGTGGGATGACTCGTTGTGTGCGTCCGGGGTTGCAGTTCGCATGGCATCATGACTGCGTTCCTGTGTCGGCTGAATGCTCGTCGCGACGTCTCAGTGGTTCGCCAAGAGGCGCTCGTGCATGTCTCCCGCAACTAGACGATCGCGAAGCACGAGTTGAAGACGGCGTGCATGACCGCCCGGATATCCATCCGAGCCTTTGCAGCGTCTTGCCGGGCCTGGACCTCCTCCAGCACCTGCGCCGTGATGCGAGCGTTGCCGGCGACCTTTTCCATTCTGAGAATCTGCGTCTTGATCCAGACCTTTTCGTTGGCATCCTGCTCCTCGACGCCCAGCATCAAAAGCGGCCAGAGCATGTTGACCGGGAGCGTGTCTTCGGGGTCCAAATCTGCCACAATCTGCTGCGCCAGCCTCCGGATCTGATCCAACGCCTCGACCACCTCCTTGGTCAGCGGCAGGTTCTTGTATGCGACACGGTGCAGATGAATCTTGCTGGCGTAATAGTTGGACAGGTATGTTCGGAATGCGCGGGTAATGACAAACGCCAGGTGCTTCGAGACGTGCGGCTCCGTGAGCTTCCCCGCCACAGCATAATCCATCAACGGCGGTCGTTGGTCGTATAGCGTTCGCAGGTCGGCTGTGATAGCGGCGCCGATATTCATAACTTCGATCTCGTCCTCGACAGTCCCTCGTGAACGATGCCAGGGATCGATCTTGGATATGCGCCCCATGAAGCTCTGGACTTTTTGGTAGAAGACGACGCCTGGCTGGTACAGGACCTGGAATAGGGCATCTTCGATATCGCCCTCGGCGGCATCCAGTTTCGAAACATCGTCGGCCTCTCCATCGAAACTCGCGGGCGATGCTTCCACGAGCATAAGTTCATCATCCTTGGACAAGAATAGACCGTCGCCACCAGCAGAGACTGCACGACCGTCCAGGAGACGAATCCAAAGCAGGAGTTGTTTCTCGGCAGCTGATAGGCTACTCTTGTTGCTTCCTTGGAACAAGAGGTAGGCGCGTTTGAGGTTGGTGTGGGCGGCTTCCAGTCGACTGTCGAGAATATCGATGTAGCTGAGGAAAAAGAGAGTTGCCAGGAGGTATTCTCGGCTTGGACTGTAATCAATCATCGACCGGCCGTCATGGCTCGCCACCTCGGCGGCAGCGTGCTCGTAGTAGTTTTGTTCCCCCATGGCCCAGGTCCCATCCTGACGACTGAGAAGGACGTTGGAGAAGGCCAGAATAGCGTAGCGCACCATGGAAGAGATGTTTGCCATCTCGACAACTGCCTGGCGCATAGAAAGCCATTTCTTGTGAGTTTCCACCTCGGCGATGATGGGCGGGTTGACGGAGTGGACGAAGAACTCCATCAACTTCTCGCCGCCTTGGGGCAGGGGCGGCTTTTCCTGGCTGTCGTTGCTTTGCGTGAGTGAGGGTGCGGGGAACGGATTGACAAAGGCCGTCCTGTCCGGGAATGTGATTTGCGAATGTGCAGCCTGCGGGTGACGAGTTAGTTAGGGGTCCTCCTGGTGGCATCCGCGTATCAAATGTTGCTCCCACCCTCCCCGAGACCAGTATGTCGTCTGCTAAGCTACAGCCTCCAGTGCCGTGGCGACGTCAAGCTGCACAGCGGTGGAGTCTCCAGGGATGGACTCGACGCATGCAACGCGGAAGGGGGCAAGACTCACCAGCATGTGCGCCTCGAGTCCCACATTCTGGTTCATGTCAGGGGACACCTGCTGCCAGAAGTCCCCCGAGTCCCACATGAAGCTGGCGTAGTCGAAGACCTCGTCGACGGCGTGGGCCGGCTGGAAGACGGAGTTTCCAGGTGAGGCCTCGGTGGCCGGCGACAGATTCTGCTCAGCGGCCGCCCCATTCATGTCGTTGGTGGGCAGCCTCCTCTGCGCGGCTGAGCGCGTCTGGGGCCGCCATTTGCACTCCATGTTGAGCCTCTCGCAGTGGGAACACCGCGGTCTCTGCTCATCACACTTGACCTTTCGACGCCTGAGTTTCTCCTGAGTCAGCTCTCGTCCAGTGATAGCTTCGCTCCGTGCTGTCACATACTTGCACGTCAGACAACCCTCCCGCGAGCGGATGTACCTGCGGCCGGATGTCGTCGGGCGGCCAGGCGTCCCACCACCCACAGACTCGTGAGAGTTCATGCCGCCGCCGCCGCCGACGCCGATGCTGCTGGCTCGAGGGATCAGCGGGCGTCCGCCGATGGCGTCGCTGGCCAACATGTCCCTATCCCGGGAAGACATGTTTGCTCCGAGTCTGGCTCCGTCCGACTGGCCGTCTCTCCGGGGAAAGTGAGAAGGTCGAAGGCCCGCAAGTGCCTTGATATGGAGCTGTCAGCTCTCCGGGCTGTAAATGAACGAACGAGTGAGCGAGTGAAAGTGCGTCAAGTTTGCGAGCACCGACGCATCCCCTGTTGTTGTGCCTCACGATTAATGGGACGGAGTGAACCGTGAGCGTGGAGTGTCACCTGATTGATGGATTGCGGGGCAGGCATCAACTTGCCTCGAAATGGTCCATCCCGGTAAAAGTCGACAGAAATCTGTGCCCACCCACGCGAGTTTGACTCACTAGCACTGTAGCTAGCGGGTTAGCCCAGCTGTTTTCAGCAGGGATCTTGAATAATTGCAATGCTGCTTCCAGCTGACAGGATAAACGCTCTGTCGGGGTGTATGTCCCATTGCAGAAGGTGATGGCGGCCTGCGAATATATCAATAGCTATAATTACTCTTGGAATCTTCCCAAAAACATTTGATCAACGGCCACTTTGCTTTATTGCCCGTGACGGATCTCCTCCTCTTGTCATTTCCCCCTTCCCCGCCAACTCAAATCCGGCCCTACCCCGAGTTTCCCCGCAAATCTCCGCTCGGGAATTAATTTCTAGTTCCGAATTAACCTACCCTATACCCTCTATGCCTTCGACGAGGAAAAATCATGTCTTTGGCCGTAGGTTGCGATATTGAGGTTGGATTTTTGCATTCAGTATCTCTTTGCATTAGAAATTCTGGGCCGTGTTTTTGTCTACTGGGAGAGACTCATTCTTTGTGCTATAGTATAACAGTTTGGTCATAAGACGTTTGGTCATACCTTCCAACTTCAGTCAATCACCAGTTCGCGTAATGGTGGCAGGCATCATGAAGAAGTCGACTAGACTTCCCAGTAGGCAGGTCCCTCCCCCACATGATGTCACGGCTTAGGACATCGAAGGCATTATGAGCCGACATAGGTAACGGGACAGAGCAGCAAAGAGGTTGCCAGCGTTGGGTGCATGAATACTGTAATGAAAGAGGAAAAGACTTCTCATTTCCCTCACTGTTGTTTCCGACCTTGCACCCGACTCTGACTGTGTCCTCAGTGACTGGCGGACGGTGTAGCCCTCCATACTAGGGGCCCCCTTATCTGCATACTCAACTCGTTGTCTCTCAATTATATTCTCGAGCGACGTCACTTCACACATCCACACCACAAACAAACGCTCCGTCAGAAACACCTACCTATTTGACAACTTGAAGATATCTTCTAAGCTCTCTACAAGACCTATACCTACCTATTCCTAAAAATGCCTACCGGCGAAGTACTCTCTCAGTTCGCTCAGTCTGAGTCTGAAGCAACCGGCCTGGGCCCTGTTCAGGACACCACGGACCCTACGCCCCAGAGTCTCCTTGAAAGGCATCAAAACCTCGCCGCCCGGCCAAACAACCCTACATACCATCCTGCTGCCCCATCAAATGACGGAGCGCCTCAGGCGAGTCAGGCAAGTCAGCCAATACGCACTAGAGAGATCGATACTGATAGCGTCGGGAATAGGATCGGGTCAGAAGTACTGGGGCACGAACGCCGTCCTCGCTTGCTGCTGAGATTGAGGCGCAGATAAAGCGAGTCGCAGATGGAAAAATGGAGAAGAAGGACCAAGGGGACAAGGAAATAAAGCAAGGGTGAAAACAAGGGCGGGTCCTCTTCGTTTTACTCTGATGCAACCCATAACCCAGTTGACTACTTTTAGTAAGTCTATTTAAGCACACTAAACCAATATCCGACTAGACCCTGAGAGTGCACTTTATGTAAACGTCCTCCTTGGGCTTTGGAATCCCTAGACCATTCCGATCCACTAGCGGCAGGGTATCAACCGGGCTGCCATTTTTATCACACAGTCGAAAGTCGAAGTGCGCCATGAACATGGCTGTCGTGATAGCGATTTCTAATTTGGCAAACTATTATACATTAGCAATCTTTTCTTCATTATTTCGTGTACATTAATAACTGGTTTCGAAAGCTTACCCTCATTCCAACTGTCGAATGTTAGCATTGATCCGTCCCTGACGGACTATAAGTAAGCGACTCACGACATGGATGTAATCCTACACCCCACCCGAGATATGCGTGTTGTGACTTCTGATCCTCTGCTCGCTCAGGCAAATACCGTCCGGGATCCCACTTCATAGGATCCGGGTACGTGTTCTCATCCAAGTGAGTATGATCCATGAGGTAAACCTAGACTGATCAGCACCTCCGCCTCTACTACTTGAGCATCAAACTCACCGCGAACGCATTATTCGGGATAACCTCGCCCGTCTCTCCAAGAGGGATGTCCTTGCCGCTGAGATTCTTCCTCATTCCCACGCCCAACATGTTCAGCCGGATCGAGTCTCGCAGGCCAAGTTCGATCAGCGGGAACTCAGTCTCCCATTCCTCAATTGTCAGCCGCTGGAAGACGTCGACTGGCTGCTCATCATCGTCTCTGCGATGCTTTGTGATGACGGCGTCGACTTGTTCTTGGATGCGCGCGTACCAGGTTCGATCTCGGGCGAGGTAGCATAGGATCCAGGCAGCGTTGATACCGCTGTTGAGGACGCCTGCGAAGAGGCTACCCATGATGAACTGCAAGGTCATTAAAAACAGACTCCGGGAGAAAGGATATGAACTCACAGCTGAAATCTTCATATTATCGGCCCCCTGATCCATCAACGCCTGCATCACGTCTTCCTCCCTTCGTCCTGTCTTCTTCCTGTCCTCCACAATCCGGCTAAACGTCTGATGCAGCTGTGCCCCAGCCCAGATCTTCCTCAGTTTCTTCGGTGTCGGGAGAGCCGGGAACATGACATCGAGCGCTGAGCTGCCATCCATGGTCATGTAAATAGCCATGGTGCGCGCGAGCTCTTTCGGGTCGTCCGCAATGTCCTTGGTGCCCAATGTCCGGTGGGTAAGCTGGTAGACAAGACGCCACATCTCGTCAAACGGGCGCAGGATACCCTGTGGTGCTGACGACATTGTCGACAGGGCTGCGTGGGTGTCGGCTATGAGGAGCGGGAGGCCTGCCTTCAAGCGTTCTTTCGTCATGAAGCGTTTGAGGTTGGCAAGGAAGTCTGGGATCAAGTCCTCGTCTTCGGTCATCCGTAGGAACCTGATATCTGGACCAAGAGCGAACAGGTGTTTGAAACTACGCTGTGTTAGAATTCTCGGCTCGTTGTGATGGCAGTGTCACTCACCCTTCATTGAAATCCAGGCCTCTATTTCCATAGAAGGCTGCTTTTCCCGCCTTTCCTGACACGCCAACCACAGAATGCGGTCCATAGTGGAAGCTGAACTGGCCGGTCTTGCTCTGTGCCTTTCCCTGCCGCATAAAATCGCTTCTGGCACGGAAAAACTCCAACGAGCCGAGGAGCGGAAACCCGCGATGGACCTTGGGTGCTGTCTTGGGGAAGGACGGGCGGGTGACCATGCCTCCAAAGGCGAGCACCAATACCAGCGTTACGATGACATAGACGCTCGCTGGCCACGATCGCAGCGGGATGATGTCGCCGAGGTTCATCATTTTGATAGAGCCTGCTGGAGCGCACGATAATGGATCATCGATTGAGCATCCAAGTTGTCGAAGATGTAGAAGAAGAGAGGCTTCTCAACGTGTTCTGAGTCCTGACCCCCGCACTGAACTTCAAAGACAAGGCGCGCCTAGCTCGCGTCTGGCTGACCGACCTATTCCGCTATGTAGGAAGGTGAGTACGCATTCCACAGCCTGAGAAAAGCAAACATACATGCATTGGCGTCGTGCAGCATCACACGGTGTGATTCACACCGGGCTTGCTAATGCCGTCCACAGCTCTGCGCCGTCCAATCAGAGACTCAGCAATTCGCACTTTGTTCTTGTTTGTGTCGCTCAGCGTCTGTGCTCGCCCGTTACTGTGCGCCAAATCACATTGCTGATCGGGATGTGCGGTGAGAGAGAGGATTTATTTCTGTTGGGATGGTCAGCCAAGAGGAGGCTTTTGTTTCACATTGCGCCCGTATTGGAACTTCGCTTCAGTATCCAATAGAGGCGGTTGGTGTGGTGCATGCACAGGCATGATTGGGCAGTAAACAGCGACATGGTGGATTTCCGAGCGTCTCCAATCTCGCAGTGCTATTCTCAGCCATGATGAGTTTGGCACATGGGTTCAGGAAAATTTGAGTGCAAAGGGAAATTTTCAATTTATTTGCCAATTTCCCAATATCCTGATGTTGAGTTGATAGATTAAACCCTGGCTCCAACTAAGTTTGGCAGTTGTCACTACTCACTTGTGGCATCTTATCATTGTAAGGCATCAATGACCTTGCGCCTTTTGCTCAACCTCCTGTTGCTCCTCTCCCTTTTCGTTATCCAGAGATTCGGCCCCCGCATGTCTGTATCGGCCCTCCTTCATCTCCTTCGTCATGCAGCGAGCGACATCAACCGGGTTCTCGCCACTGGCGAAGAACTTGTCAATGTCTTCTAGAGTAAAGTTGCTCGTTTCGGGAAAGTAAAACCAGATAATGATGACGAAAAGATAGTTCGTAATCATGAAAACCAGGTAAGCCTTCCAACCTGCCCTGTTGATGAGAACAGGAGTTATCATGACGATAAAAAAATTCCATAGCCAGTTAGAACTGATACCGACAGCAGTACCCCGTGTACGAGCCTTGAGGGGAAGAATCTCAGGGACATAAACCCAGGGGACAGAGTTCATAGAGAAGCCGAAGATGAGCTGGTAGAGGAAGAAGAAAGCAACCGCCGCCGTAGCACATTTATCCCCATTGGAAGCGTTGTTGGCCTGTGACAACAGGATCGCAACCATCATCATGCAGAAACCAAGGCCCAAGCTGCCCCACATCATGGTTTTGCGACGGCCCATACGGTCGAGGGCGAGGGCGGGGAGGATGGCGCCCACCATGAACATGATCTGGATGCAACCACCCAAGATCTGAGCCGTCTGGGCCGTCTGTCCAACGTTCTGAACTAGGACCGACGGAACGTAGTATACAACGAGATTGATGCCCCCCACTTGATTCATGAATTGCGCAAAATACGCCAAAAGCACACGGTGTCCTGTCTTAACCCGGTCGTTCTTAAAGCAGTCGAGCAAGCTGACCTGGGCCTCGAACTCAAGCTCAATAGCCTGCTCAATGGCATTGACCTCCTGGATGACCCAAGGGTCCGTGGGGTTCTTGTCGAAGACGTGGCACATGACTTTAATGGCCTCCTCACGTTGGCCGTTGGTAAACAGCCAACGGGGGGACTCTGGGAGTCCAAAGACAAGAACCACGACGATGAGGGCGAAAATGATCTGGAATGCGAGGGGAAGACGCCAAGCCATAGCGCCGCCGACAAAAGAGAGGCCGAAGTCGAACCAGTATGCGAAGACAATTCCAACGCCAACGAATAATGACTCGGAGGCGATGAGACGACCACGGTACTTGGCTTCGCAGAGCTCGGATTGATACATCGGCACCGTCGAGGTCTTCATTCCTGTACCAAAGCCCGTAATCACACGGCCAATGACAAGGTGAGGGATGCTGAAGGCAGAAGCTTGGAGGATAGCACCAATGGTGACGAAAGCCATGGCGGCCCAAATGGTCTTCCGCCGGCCTAGGACATCAGCGGTAAAGAAGTTGACTAAAGTACCATTTAGCAAAATCCGTTTCAATAGGAAGGAAGAGAAACTCACTGATACATCCCGTTAGACAACCCAAGTTGTAGCAAGAGACAATGATGCCCGTCTTGGAGTCAGAAGGGTGGCCGAACTGGTTGAGCCAATCTTCATTTTGGAGAATGCCACCAAACACTCCTTGATCGTAACCGAACAAGACAAAAGCTATAAGGCAAGTAACAGTTATGCCAAAGCGAACGCCTTTGCCGCGGCCGAGCCAGCTTTTCATGGTGATTGAGGTGTTGGGTGGATTGGCGGGCGGATATTACGCCGAGAACAAGAGACAGAAACAAGGGAGGTAGAGATGCAGAATTCAAGAGTCTACTTTGTTAATCGAGAGCCAAAAGACCTTCCATCGGCCCGTATTTAAACCTGGTCCTTTATTGTTACATCCCATCCACGAAACATTGGCCAACGGGCGTGATCCGAGTCAATGGGTCCGCAAGGGCTAGTCACGCATTCTGAGGGCTCCGGACAACTTGGTCGGCTTTCTTTCTCCCGCAAGCGAAGCGGAATGGAGAGTGCGGGCCCCCATCGGCGGCCGGGTTTAGGGAGTTGGGGTGTGGATGGGACCACGCTCGTATGGTGTGGTGTTGAATCCGGGGATGGGGGAACAGTGGGGTCTGATGGAGGAGGGCTGTGGAGGAGATAGCAGACGAGTAGAGAATACGAAAAAGAATTGGAAACAGAGCGCAGTGCTAGTAATGCTGTACTGGGTTTCTCAAGCACTCAGCCTTTATCACAAGCCAACTGTTTCTCACTGTCATCGACGCCGTTGTTCTTGGGCATCGGAGCTGATTGCTATGCTCCAAGGCTTGTTCTTGATGCCGGCACTGACACTCCCGAACTGACACACTTGCGCACCACTGCAGACATTGTCATGATGAATTCAGAAAAAGATCGTCCTTTACCGATGACCTGGCCCGGCATGCTACAACGCTACGCGATAAAACGAAACTGCCAATCCAGTAACTGGCTCGCTCACATAACCTGATCCGACCTCACTCCATCTCCACTGCGACCTGCAACCAGCTCTTGTTGGATGGGCGAGGAACAGGCCCTGGTAGTTACAGCGATCACCTCTCACATGGGCAAGATAATTAATACCCACCACCACTAGCAGGCTGGACTATCGCTAGAGGCGTCGCCGAAGATGTCTCCTTCATCACCCGCGACACTCACATGTCCCATATTAATCCACACGCATATGCCGCTCTGCCGTCTCCGTCATGGGAGTAAACCAGCTGTAACGTTGAGTACAGTGTACCAGCTAACACAATTTGGGTAAGGGTATTAGGCAGCAGTTTAACATATGCCGGGCCCATGTCGTTGCCGTTCCATTATTACCTCCCCTGTCGACCAGTCGATTGTTCCCCACGATCGGGTTTCCTGTTGTATACACCCGACTGCATTGCAACTCACATAATGGCTCTTTTCTTTCACTTCGGTCAATATGTATCCCAGAGAAATGCCGTAATTCTACCTCAGTAGTAAATACAGTCAGGACACTGCAATCAACATGCCAAAAAAAAAGATGGATGTCATCAACCGATGCTGCCAAGCAGTATTACTGGAGCCATCCGAATATGCGCGGGTTTTCGGATAACCTCGGTCCTCCACCCCGGTAAACTTCATCCCGTTTCGCCGTAATAAGTAACGTAGGAACAAACATCCACACTGATCAGCAGACCTCATCCTCATAGACCGGCCTCGGTGGTAAGCTGGTCCATGCCAGCGTCTCCATTGTGTCCAACTTGCTGTCCTAGCATTCCATTCCAACAGTTTAGTGTGACGTTGGCCAATGCTGGAGGGATGGACTTTGTACGCGCTCCAATCAGACACACCGTGATCCTTCAAGATCTCCGAACCGCATCAAGCCACCGTCAAGCAGACCCTTGTCGATGTTTGGACGTGCGCCTGGGGAGGGTCTTGGCGATACCTCGATTGGAGGCCGGTACGAAGATGCAGCGGTAGTGTATTCGACCCATTGAGGGATGAAGATGGAGGAAAGTCGGGGGAACGGAGCTGCATGGAAACCGCGGATGGTTTGGCATGGGCCGGCGGTAGATTGCAACCTGGTTGAGACTCGCTCAGCCTCATCAATGACGGATGATAGTGGAACAAGCTAATTCTCACTGGAACCAGACCCGGAGCGTTTTTCTTCTCCGTTTTACGTCATGGGAATAGAGTTCCGGGGTGCGGCAAGCTCGCCAACCCAATTCTCACCATACCTCATCCGAACTGTGTAAGCCGATCTGGACTGAACTGGACTAGAGAAAGTTCATCCTCACTCATATCGCCATGTACACTGTCATTTCTGGCCCATACCCAGCTTGCCATCCTATGTCATCCTACGATATGTCACACACTACGAGACTCTACAGACTCACCGTAAGCCCAGTATTATGCTAATGGACTTCCTAAAGAACTCTGTTCATTTTACTCCGCCCAGTCATCATGACCTAGCCCAGTTGTCTCTAAATGAACGCCCGAGACGCAACAGGTTTCGTTATCAGATGGTCTTTTTTGTGATTAGTTAATTTCATCATGAACGCCATATTCAGAGAATACAGACAGACACATCGACATCATGATGGTGGTCCATCTCAGATAGACTACCCAATATACCGTCTAAGAAGCTACTCAGAAGCTACTATAACACCAGACAGACCCTAATCCAAAGTCTCCCGTCCCACCTTAAAACACCTGGAAAATCTCCCATGTCCCTCTTTTATTTTATCCTGTTCGCTCATCGCGCCCCCATCAAGCCGCCTCCCAGTCCATGGGTTCTACCATCCACTCCCACTCATCATCCATCTCCCCACCGCTAGCCGTGTCATTACCCACATTCCCATTACTGCTCGCCCCCTGGGCCTGCGTCTGTTCCGTCTCCATCTGCAGCTCCAGGGCGACATGTCGAGCGGCGACTGCGTACGCCTCCTCCAGACCGCATAAGACCATGGTTACGATCCACGTCAGGTCATACATCTTAAGCGGTGGTGTCTCACGCCCTTCAGCAGCATCCTTCCACCGGTTCCGCAGTTCCTTGGCCTTCCACAACGCTTGGTTGACTTCACCGTGGCCTAAGGCACCATGAACAGGGCATCCTTCTTCCTCGAGAGCCTTGAGCACATTGTGATGATATGCATGGCCGAAGTTGGTTGCCAAAGATGGTCCCCCATATGCGTTACGTGAGATCGACACACCAAAGATGAGGAGCAACAACACAATGGCCTGCTCGATCCAGACGTAAAACTCATGAAAGTCGACCTTGAAGTTCCGCTCAGCATCCACCTTCGTAAAGCCATGCTCCTCCGGGCTAGTAGCGCGCTGATACGAGGTCTGCAGATCTAAAAATTTCCACCGTAGACGCTGGCAGGCCTGCTCGAAGCGGTGGAAGGCTTGGGATGGGGTCAGGCGGTGGCCGGATGGTGCTGGTGCGGAGGCGGAGGCTGAAACCGGGGGTCTGGAGTTGTTGGTCACCGAAGCTGAAGCTGAAGCTGATGATGGCGTTGGGGCAGAGGCGATGCTTGGTAAGGAGACTGATGAAGAGGAGGCGGGCCAGGGTCGTGGTACGTGGGGTCTTCCCTTGGCCCATATAGAGTCCGACAGGCCTGTTGCCTTGGTCATGGTGGAGGGAGGCAAGGAAGTTGAGGGTGTGGGGGTGAATCTGAGAAGGATAGGCAAAGGCGTTAATCACCAATCCAGGTACTCTTGGAAGCGTATGTCGTAGCAAGATAAGTCGAAGGCTTAGTCAAGTACTGCAGCGTCCCGAAGGCTGTAGGGATGGGGCCATGGGCCGGAAACCAAGAAAAGGAAGAATGCAAATCCAAGGGTGTAATAAGCAAGCACCCCTGTAGTGTCTGGTGGTCTGGATTGAGATCAAGGGGATGAGATACTCCGTTACGCGCTGGCGAGGATGATGCCGGATGATGCGTCGCTCGTGCTGCAGTCGGTAGAGGGAACCGGCCCTCGGCAAGATACCAGAACAGCACGCAAGAGCACGAAAGAGCACCCAACCCGAATCCAACGTGTGTTCTGTCTCTTTGCGTCCTAGAGCTTCCGACGTGATGATGCGTAAATGTGATGTGAATGATGTGAAGTTGGAGAATCGCTATCAAACAACCAACAGCCACCAGGCCTCAGCCAAACCGCCCTTCAATGCGTCAAAGGAGACAAGTGGGTCTCTAGCGTAGTCGCCCGCAAGGAAGCCCCGCCATTGGCTCGCCTATCCCATACAGTATGTCCGGCACAGTTCAAGCGCTGAACCGGCTCCAAGGTCCAGGGGTTAGAGTGGCTGACAGGCCCCTACAGGCACCATGGTCCCTAGCGAATGCCTGAAGCGCTGTTCCATATGTCTCTCCGGGCGCTAAACCTCCACATCAATTTACGCGATTTCATGTTACTCACTTAAGGGAGGGAAACCCAAGATCATGATCCCTACAATACTCACTGCAAGTGTAATTCAGTCAAGAAGTGGCGCAAATGTTGGAGTCGATGCATCAACTCATAAATGTATCTCATCGAAATGGCTTCGTAGCCATTTCCATATCGATATACAAAACTCCAAAGCAAATCAACAACATGGGGTTTATTAACCCAATGGAATCCAGCCATCCCTGGTCCTGTCCAGAACCAACCAATCCATTCGCCTGCAAAAGTGACGAGCATCAACAGCATTCAACAGCATTCAAGCCACATATACCAACTCCCGCCAGAGAAACATGCCTCATGCCGCCTTGGGCCCATTAGCCTGGGTAGGTATCCCAATTTTCCACCCCTCGATCCCGGCCGCAACCAAATCCGGCTTGACGTTGCAGCTCCCAGAAATTCTTCATCACCGCTCATCGCTCCCCTCTCATCATCTCCGTTTACCTTGGGCAGACGGCATTTTGCCAGGGGCCTCGGCACCGTTCTAAGAGTCGCCCTTGATCTTCTTCGTGGCCTTGGCCGTGCCGATATGCGTGTTGTGCACCTACAACATGCAGCGTTAGCGTAGTTACTTCATCCAATCCATAGAATCAAACGTACCTTGGTCGCGAACCGAAGACTCGTCAACGTCTCCTTCAAGTGCGTCTCTAGCGGTGACACCATGACAAACATCAGAGTCTTGCTGTTTCCTCCCAAGCTGTACTGCAGTAGGTGCGTAAGTTTGGAGTTGCGGTACGGAATATGACCCGATCCTCGGCCCAGGGCCTCAATCACATCGCCAAGGCAGCTCAGACTTTTGTTGATGTTTTGTGTCTCCTTCATCCGCTCGCCCTCGGCCTGCGAGTGCTTGAGGCGCTCGGATCCCGCAAGATCAACCAAGTTGAGAGTGCCCTCACACCGCTCGCCGGTTGCGAAATTCTCACCCACTAGCTTGAGGATAAAGACACTGTGAGATCGTGACGACCGCTCGTTGGCCTTGGTGGCTGCAACGGATCGGTTGTTCTGTGCCTCCTCCAGCATCGTTTCCACACTAGATGGGCTGTCGAGCCGTACCGACTTACAGTTGAGGATGACTGTCTGCTTGCGTGACTCGTCGTGTCGAATCTCGAGCTTCCTGGACCGATTCTCTGGTGTACGGTCATTGGGTGTGAGGAGGTCGTTCAGATCCTCATTGTACACCTCCACGAATGAGCCCTCCATGGTGTATTCCCAAGACTTCTCCTTGAGCTTAGTGATGGTGTCGTAGATCATGTGGGTAGCCCGAGGAATCATTCCATCCGGCGATGACATGGTGTGAGTCTTTCCAGATCCGGTTTGGCCGTAGCAGAAGATGCACACATTGTACCCGTCAAGGGCGCTCTGTACCAACTGTGAGATCTCGCCAAAGATTTCGTCGTTCTGGGTCCCGGGAATAAACACGCGGTCAAACTCGAACGGGTAGTTCTTCCGCGTCACGTTGCCTAAGCTGCTCCTCTCCTCGGGTCCAGCAAGAACAATCTCGGACGAGGTCTTCTCATCGGGGAAAGACATGTTGGCCTCCTCACCCTCACCATTGCCTAGTGCAGGTCGTACTCGGCACATGACTCGGATGTTGCCCTTGAGCTCCTGGTACTTATTGAAGAGAACTCGTCGTTCCGTCTCCTCCTTGATGAGCTTCTCTTGCGCTAGTTCGGCAGCCCGCAGGGCTTCTTGTAGTCGGGATTCCATGTTGGAAAACGAATCTGACTGTGCCTTATTGTCGGACTCCAGGAACTCGACATGTGATCGGAGAGAGTTAATCTTGGCCTCCAGGGTGGTGTTGGCGGCAGAAAGCTCGGCAATATTGGTTTGCAGACTCCCCTTGAGTGCTCGCTCCCTCTCAAGGTCCCCTCGGATGCCTTCGAGATGTGACTTGACTTCTTGGAGCTCCCGATCCTTCCGTTGCATGGACACGCCCATGTCTTGGTGCTCATTGCCCATTCGAGTCCGCAATTCCTGGATCTCTCGATCCTTCTTTTGCCGCTCGTCTTCAATCTCTTGCTGGTAATGGCGAGTGAGCCCTTCGACACGCTGCTCGTGCTCCCTCGTTTCCTGTTCTTTTAGACGCTCCAGCTCTCGGCTTAGCCCGTCTACGGCTGATCGGTGTTGTCGAGATAGGTCGTCCAGCGCTTCCCGGTGTTTCCGTTCGAGATCATCCATCTGCCGAGTGTGATCCCACTTTTGCTTTTCCACTTCGTGTCTGATTTGTCGCCCCTCCTCCCTTGCTGTGTCGAGGTCATCTTTGAGGGATTCATTTCGCATTTCAAGCTTTTCCCTGTCGTTCTCCAACTCTTTGACTGTGAAGAATTAGTCGACATCCTCGACACAATTTTTGGAATACTTACCTCGTGTCTTGGCTAGTCCAAGAGCGTCTTCGTGGCTTTTCCTCTCACCGAGTGTGGTGTTGACCATCTCCTTCAGCTCCTTGAACTGCGACTCCATGTCGCCAACGCGTCCATCAACATCCCAGGCTAGATAAGAAGTGAGGTTAGAATCTTTGTTCAAATATAGCTTGCAAGGAGAAACGGATTTTGGAGGAGATTTGAAACTCTTGAGAGGGGATAATGACAGAGACTCCTCAAACTGGTCAAGCTTGCGCCGCAACTGCTTGCCGCTCGGTGTCTTTGGAGGGACCGCCTAGGTCTCTTCAGATTCAGCCGGAGGGGCAGTCAAGCAAGGCCTCCCGTTCGGTTTATCTCTGCCAGGGCGTGTAACGGTAATATTGGAAAGCTGGGAAGCGACCGAAGATTGTGAGGCTTGGCGCGTGGGTGGTTGGGGCATCGCTTGATTCCCATTGAGTAGCATGCCGTCATCCTCGAGACTCAGTTGGTGGAATCTCGTGGTCAGAGAACTATCTCTGTGGGACGACAATGTAGAGGTTGACTGAACCGTTCTAATTTTGCGAAGGGGGGCGAAAACTCGGGTGGTGAGGTGTTGTTTGAGAGTCGTACCATTACCGGCGGGTGCTGCTTCATATCGTTCCTCTTCGCGCTCACGAATGCCGTGGGCAGTCCGAGGCCTCGGAGCCTGGCTCTTTGACCTGACGTGAGCGGGTCGGCCATTCTGTCTCGAGGTCTGGGGACGATCGACGGGAGGAAGTCGGCCGGGGCCAACGCTTTTAGCGAAGCTGCTGCTCGAGGATGTGGAAGTGGTCGATAGCTGGCGTGATTGGAATGATGTGGGTTGTTTGAGCTACAAGAGTATGAAGTCAGTGCTGGTTCGAATCGCAGCCGTGAAATTAAAGCAAGTACAAGCATTGGCCCGTCGTTGTCGTTCAGCCTGATTGGCATGGTCGCGTGCCGTTGGGGATCTCGTGGAGGGACTCCGTTGCCAAAAAGGAGTCGGAAGCGGCTGTCGTCTTCACGCTTCTGGAAGCCGAAGCGGAAGTCGTGCAGCCTCCCAAAGAGTGGTCTGACATCTCCATATGGATTTGTCTTGAGCAACGCAGAAGCGGAACTAATTCGTCGTAAACGAGACCCCGACGGTGATGGGGTCTGTTGTGTGTTGATCCCAAATGATCCCATGGTGTGATCGTGTCCAGCAACCACCTTCAACAACCGGCGTAGAAAATCAAGTCGCTTCAAACATGTAATGTACAAAAGAAAAGATCCAAACTACCGCCGGCAGGGAAAAGTAATGGAGGTGGTTGAGGATGCGTCGACCGATGTAGGCGGCTAGTTGCGACAGGGCTGAAACTGGCACCACAGCGAGAATGGGCTGATGCGGGCTGGCGCCATGGGATAATCGACACACAGGAAAGAACTGGTCAACTTACACCGGATATGCCTGTTAAAGTCTGGCCCTTGACCGCTGATCGAGCTGCAGGAGCGGCAGTTGCGAGTGACGGCTTGACTGGGTATTCGAGTGCGCGGTCGGCGAGTGGTTTGCGCTTGGCTTCGGACTGGGCGGCTGTTGACGATGCGACTGGCGGTCAGCAAGAGTGACGCATGAGGGCACAACGCCGGAGGGACGCTGCAGAAAAACGTACCGGGCTGAGGAATCTCGCGCTTGAGGCCCTTCCACGACGTCGGCGCGGGGACAGAGGATTGGATGCGGGCGTTGTGTTGCGACTCGCTCCATTCCGAGAGTCCTCCCCCTATCTGCGTCGACGGCGCGGGCAGTCGGCTCATCTTGGAGGCTCGGAATGTCTTGATCAACAAAAGAGGTCAGCCAGGCCTTCACCACATGTGGAGGAACCCCTCCGACGACGGCAAACGGGGACCACGAACCGAGTTCTCTGCAGTATCCATATTGAGGAGGTTGCGGATGCGCGCGCGCAGCAAAAACACGGGAACAAGGGCGATGGGAAGTAGTATAAGGAGCAGCGCTCCGCCTCGACGACTTGTGGTGGGTGAATGCGTGTTGAAGGTCGAAGAGGCACACACGGCGTCTCTGACACGGACACGGCCCAGCAACTATTATTCTGGGCGGCGGGTTGGTAGGATGCGGAGCCTGGCCTAACCCGGAACGAGTCGGTAGCTGAGATTGGCGATGCACGGCGTTTGTTTATCGGGGCGATGGGGCTGGTGGATGGTTGCCGGGGCAATATGGCGATAGAGGTGTGGCGTGTAACCACCTGCCTGTGGCTTGTAACCCAAGTCAGCCGCTGAGTCAGCTCCCGTCCGCACGTCCCCGCCAAAAAGAACGTCAATGTCAACGTACGTGGGGGCCGCTTGTTGGACTGGCGCACTTGTTCTTGCGTCCAGCTTCACACATTCACATGTCATCAGGGCTCGAGCGTATGATATGACAACCTGCACTCCGCGAATAGACTCGAACGTCGCTATCTTTCTCTCGCGCGCAAACTGAAACTTTCGCTGCATGCGAGCGTGTTTGATAGCCGGCACTTCCGTTGGCCTCTTCCCATGTCTCGGTACTAAAAGCTGTCGCTAGCTCTCCGCCGCCACTTCCATTGCTGCAGCTCCCACTCCCCCCTCGCTACACTTTTGCGCCCGCCGCCATCCACCATGGAAAAGTATAGCCAGTTCCGCGACAGAGGTACCATACAATCCCTTCTGTCTTGTACGCAATGCGCTGACCTTGTCTTCTTCCCGCAGCTACGGGCATTGCGCCCTTCCTCCCCGTCGCAACGCCCCTCTCCATCGTCTCGACCTTCACCCACGGGCTCATCTTCCTCTTCCGCCTGCCCTTCTTCCTCACCTATGCTCTAGGATACTTCCTCTTTTTCCACTTCCTACCCTTGCCAGTCATCTTCCGCAAGGTCGCCCTCTGGGGCATGATGGCTATCCCGGGCATATGGTGGGTTGACCTCCAGCTCGACGGTGTCAAGCGTGGCACCCTGGCCGACCAGCCTCGTGAGCGCTTCCCGCATCCAGGCTCCGTCATCGCCGTCAACTTCACGAGCCCCATTGATGCCGTCTACCTGGCCGCCATCTTCGATCCCATCTTCACCATCTCATACCCCGACACCCGCAAGGTCCAGCGCATTGGCCTGCTGAGCGCCGTCATCATGGCCCTGTCGCCGGTGCGCACCGCTCCCCCGCGCAACGCCAAGCTCGTCGAGGTCAACGACCTGCTCGCCGAATATCCGAACCGAGTCATTGCTGTCTTCCCCGAGTGCGGTACCACCAACGGCAAGGCTATTCTGCCCTTCAGCCCAAGCGTCCTCCAGTGTCCATCCGACATCCACATCTTCCCGGTTAGCATCCGGTATACCCCTCCCGATGTCACCACTCCCGTCCCTGGCAGGTGGCTCACGTTCTTCTGGAACTTGCTGTCCCGACCGACAACCTGCATCCGTGTCCGCGTCGCAGAGGGCCAGATGAATTCTACCACTGCTAAGACCAATGGGATCTCGACGAGCGACCACTCTGAGTTGAGGAACCGCAACGACGCTGGCGCTGCCGTTTCAGGAGACGAGAAGAAGGTTCTGGATCGCATAGGCGAAGCCCTTGCTAGGCTTGGCCGAGTCAAGCGGGTTGGACTCACGATGAAGGATAAGGCCACCTTCGTGGATGTCCTCAAGGGGAAAAAGGCCTGATTGCTGCAAGGTCAGTCGGTTCAGTGATGGAAAACTCTTTTAATGTGTATGTTTTCGTGACGGCCGGTTTAGATTGTGTTCCAGGAGGAAAGGATCGCGTTTGTTTCCCTGGGGCTGGATTGGAATTGCATTGCACGGTGCCATTTGGAGGGACTTTTTTGTAACAACCCCTGAGATAGCCATGACCGCTCGTGGAACCGGGTATTTGTTATTTATACCAACTTGTTCGTCTGTACGTCACTAAATACTTGAGATAATGGTTCATGTGAGCCTTCTGGGGGGGGGGGGGGGGGGGAGTTCTAGTGTGGTGCTGGTTGGTGCCCTCGCGATAATGAATGGCGACTGAGAATCGGAGGAAACATAACCATGACTCAAGTAACGCTCAACCCCGCAACTCAGCAGAACTGGGTAGGATTTACCGCGTTAGCTCTTGGTTCTTATGGTGGCTGGGTGAGCTAGACATTTTTGTAAGTTTTGGTAGCAAGGTTGGGGCCTTCGTATTACATTATTCCAAGGACAATTCGAAGTGTAGATGTTCTAAGTTGTGTGCAAATCCCACTACCTACCAACTGCCGCGGGCTGCTACAACTACTGACCCTACACCTTAGCTATACCAGTCCTGACACTGGAATGCCACTTTCATTGCTGGTTCCGGCCGTGGCCCATGAGCGCGAACTGAATAGATTTCTTGTACTTCAGAGAGTAATAATTCACGACAGTGGCATCGAAGTGTCTTCATATAGAAAAAATTGTATTCAAAATCGCCTTTTCCGAACCGGGTAAAATACTAGGAATAGTTACAGATGCCAAGGAAATGGGCCGCACGCCCGTTATAGCGCACCGTCGGTAACACAACCCTGACTGGCGTTGCTCACGAGGGAGGCGTATTTCTTCAGAGTACCCCTGGTGTAGCGAGGGGCCGGGGGCGTCCATGCGTCTCGGCGGCGTTTCATCTCTGCCTCGGGGATCTCGAGGTCGATGATGGCCTGCTCAGCATCGATGGTAATGGTGTCACCATCCTCGACGAGGGCAATGGGACCACCCTCCATGGCCTCAGGGACGATGTGTCCGATAATGAAACCGTGAGAACCACCGGAAAATCGGCCGTCAGTAAGGAGGGCAACGTCCTTGCCAAGACCGGCACCCATGATGGCGGATGAGGGCTTAAGCATCTCGGGCATACCGGGGCCACCCTTGGGACCATCGTATCGGATGATGACGACAGTTTTCTCGCCCTTCTTGATCTCACCGGCCTCTAGGCTGGCAATGAAGTCGTTCTCGGCGTTGAACACGCGGGCCTTGCCCTGGAATCGCAGACCCTCCTTGCCGGTAATCTTACCAACGCAAC
The DNA here is from genome assembly GCF_021365365.1 of Ilyonectria robusta. Taxonomy (NCBI): domain Eukaryota; kingdom Fungi; phylum Ascomycota; class Sordariomycetes; order Hypocreales; family Nectriaceae; genus Ilyonectria; species Ilyonectria robusta. The sequence continues at coordinate 836,526 of NW_025764448.1, forward strand.
CACCGGGAGCCAGGGTTCCGCGCATAATCTGGATGTGACCGGTAGGCTTGATGGGGTTGCTGAATGGTCGGATGATGGTCTGGTCAGAGGGGAAGTCGGGGACGTTCTCAACGTTCTCCTTCATGGTCTTTCCAGTAACAGTCATACCGGAGCCGTCGATGAGACCCTCCTTGAGGAGGAACTTGAGCAGGGAAGGAGTGCCACCAATCTTGTGCATATCGGCCATGACCCACTTTCCAGAGGGCTTCAGGTCAGCAAGGAAGGGAATGCGGTCGGAAACCTTCTGGAAGTCCTCAATCTCGAGCTTGATGCCGACGGAGTGGGCAATGGCGATAAGGTGAAGAACGGCGTTGGTGCTGCCACCGAGGATAGTGGTGACGATCATCGCGTTCTCAAAAGCCTGGCGAGTCATGATATCGCGGGGGCGGATATCCTCCTTGAGGATGTTACGGATGGCGGGGCCAACATTCTCGCACTCGGCGAGCTTGGCGGGGTCCTCAGCAGGGCTGCTACTGCTGCCGGGGAGGGTAAGACCAAGAGTCTCGATGGCAGTGGCCATGGTGTTGGCGGTGTACATGCCACCGCAAGCACCACTACCGGGGCAGGCATTTCGGATGACGTCGAAGCGCTCCTCTTCGGTGATCTCACCAGTGATGTACTGGCCGTAAGCCTGGAAAGCGGAGACAATGTCAATGGACTCGCCGGCCTTGGTGCAACCGGGCTTTATGGTACCACCGTAGACCATAATGCTTGGTCGGTTGACACGACCCATTGCAATGGCAACACCGGGCATGTTCTTGTCGCAACCGGGCAAGCTGATGTTGCCGTCGTACCATTGGCCGTTCATGACAGTCTCAATACTGTCGGCGATGATCTCTCGGCTCTGGAGGGAGTATCGCATACCGGTGGTACCCATGGAAATACCGTCACTAACACCAATGGTGTTGAAGCGGTAGGGGATAAGACCGGCCTTGGCAACGGACTCTTTGACGACCTTGGAGAGATCCATCAAGTGCATATTGCAAGGGTTGCCCTCGTACCAGACGGACGAGATACCGACCTGAGCCTTGTTCATGTCGGACTCGCTCAGGCCGGTGGCGTAGAGCATGGCCTGGGAGGCACCCTGGGACTTGGGCTGGGTGATGTTGGCCGAGATCTTGTTGAGCTGATCATCGGCGGCGCGAGCGGCGGAGGTGGAGAGAAGGCGACTGTGGGGAAGCGAGGGAGTCAGCACGGGCATCGTCGAACATTGTCGCGGTTGTGTATTTATAAAATATGATGGCGATGATAAAAATATCCGACTTACGCATGGCTTCTCGCGGGAGAGAGCCTGGCGGTGCTCAAGGCGCCGAGGGCCCTTGACCGCATCTGCAGCGACCTGGCGAGCATGGTGACGGTGTGGCGGCGACGGAGGGGAAATCGACGAGGAGCAAGGGCGGAAGAAGCGAAGCCAATCCGAAGCCAATTGAGGCCTTGGGAGGGAGGAAAAATAGTAGAAAAGAGTCGCCTCGTGGCCAGTGCCCGGTGGTCGACTTGGATACGGTGCTGGGCCCGTCGGATGACTCTTTTGGCGGGAGGATTGGAAGTTGTAAAAATGTTTGGTGGTGGTCGCAGCGATGTCGGCTAGCCGTGAGCCAAAATTTCCCACCTTCCCTGTGATCTTCCCTGTGACCTGGTTGCTACTCCCCGCCGAAGAGCTCCCCGCATGACAATTCGCCGCCTGTCATTGGCTGCAGCTTCGGCCCCAGGCGCAGAAGCCACCGAACGCTGCCCGGAAATAAGCAACGGTCATGGGCAATTAGCTGCAATCGTGCGGATTGTGTATTGCCGACTCCAGTCAATTACTAACCTGAGGGTCTTTCCCAAATGCATATTCCCAGTGAGGCCCTGAGTCACAGGAGATGAGGGACACAATCTCCGCATCTTTTGGTTTTGGGACAAGCTGTGGTATGGGATGGTGTATCGGATTCTGACTTGCTGGAAAGGATAAATTGAGTTGAGCGGACGCAACCTTGGCGCCATCCCAGTGTCCTGGGCTGCATGTAGGGAATCTAGCTTGTCCAATAGCTGATTAACGATTGACACTGTATCGTTTCAGTATCTGGCCAGTTTCTACGTGTTAAGTAACCGATAGGGTTGATAGCTATGGTTTCGTTCACGGCTGAACTCCTCATGGTAGGAATCTGAAACGATGTCAGGACCAAAGCCTTTTATCTAAAACTGCATCTATCTAGAACCTAAGAATTATTTTCTCTCAGGCGAAATCTAACACTCTCTTCATAGGCCGTGGCATCATGGCATCAATAACCATCAAGGGTACGCATTCGGCTGATGCTCCCTCCAACTACCCCGCCATCATCAACTTGGCGTTTTGCTGTCCGCTAATTCATTAAATCGACGCCAGGAATTCCAAGCCGTCCAAGCACTTCTTGATTTCCTCCGTAATCGCCGGAATCCTATCAAACGAAAACATGTTAAAGTGATGTCCCTCCACATCCACAACGTTGACGAACAGGTCCTCCTCATATCGATCCCACCCCAAGCTTCTAGCGGCGCGGTGCACGTCGACTTTGCTGATGCCCTCGCCTTCAGTTGGCACAAGATACTTGGCACGCAGCATCGATATCCGCGGCCGGCGGCCGGCTAGGCTGCCCTCCCATCTTGGGAGATCCCACGTCTGAAGCATCCGTCGTGCCTCGGTCATGGCACGATCCGAGAGGATCTGGTTCTTCGACTTGCCCTCCTCGGATTGATTCGACGGCGCGATACGAGGTTCTGTTGGGTTCTTGATGGGGCAAACACTGTCCATCATGAGGATGCCGATGATCCTCAAGCTGCAATCTTCTGCCAACTGCCTCGAGATTTCGAGACTCAACAGCCCGCCCAAGCTCCATCCGCCGAGGAGGATATCCACGCTGCCATCTGGGTTGCGGGTGGAAGGGAAGTCGGGCTCAGAAATAGCCGACTTGATGAACCCAGAGTACAAACTTGCCATCTCAGGAATACCGCCCTCGAACACTGCCCCACTGCGATAGTTGGGGTTGTGGATGCCGTATACCGTGCGGGAGAGAGGCTCTAGACAGTGGTAGGCAAAGGTCGTGCCGCCGCCGTCGTGGATGAGGAAGACGGGTACCGCGCGACCCGCTGTGTTGGGGTTGAGCCAGTCCTCTGGCTGGATGATTTCCGGGTTTGATTCCATGTTTTAAGGTGCCGAGACCGGTGGTGTGTGAGATGCGCGCGAGAACTTGTGCTCCCTTGCTTAGGCTGAGGGTTGCTGAAATGAGGCCTGAATTGTGACAGTGCAGGGAAATGTCCGCGGCCCGGGATGATGAGGTACTAAATGTGACAGCAAAGCCGTAATCTACCGTCGAAACCACTTAATTTTAGAGAGACAAATGTCTTTCATCGAGTAGACAGATGTGTCAAGGCCCCATGGATAGAAGTTGAGGGTTTACTCTCCCGCTGTGACCCACCCTCAATCGTGCCGAAAATCAACGGCCCGTGTATGCGTGAGCCAATCGGACCGTTAACATCGGCCGCGCCTGAAGTCCGCATCTCTGTGTGACACTCGGAGGTCGGCCGGATTTCGTCGGCAATTACTTTCGGAGTGGAGAATATGGAGCTGTCAAGATAGTATGGAGACTGGACAATGGTGGAATGAGCGGAATTGATATTGTTTTATTTATAGCTCGTCTTTATCTCCTCGCTTCATCTGGGCCTGATATCCTTGCAGGCGCCACAGGAGTAGATGCAGCTTCCTCATGCTCGCGCTTCTCCAGAGCTTCAGTACTATAAATTGGTTGTCACGGAATACTTTCGACGACTCCCTTAACCTCTGGACTTCTCGCTCTCCCAGTAGCCAGGTGAGGTTGTGCACAGGCATCTTGCTCCAGAACTTGACGTCCTCCACGTCCAGTGTCGCGAACGAGTTTGCCACAGGGTCCACCTTGTCGGACAGCCAGAGCACACATCCTCTCTTCTCGACGGTCTTGACTTCCTCCCAGTTGGCAGCTGGTTGCAGAAACTTAAAATCTGGGCCGGTGTTGTGTTTCGCACGGTAGATGAGAGCGTCTACAGCTGTGCGCCGGTGGTGTTCTAGGACGAAGTCGTCCATGTCGGACCGCCATACGGTATTGTTAAACTTGATACCGTTTGCTGCCATGCCGTTGCGTTGCGCAAAGAGTCGATTTATCAAATTACGGTTGGGCTTCTTGCGGCCAGCGATTTCCTGCGCGGTTCCTCCAGAGATGGCTTGCAGGACACTCTTACGGGAGAGGCAATATCCTGTGAGGGGCGCTTGTGTGCGACTCTCAAATTCGGTCTCGACTCCTCCGTTTTCGTTTGGGGTCTTCTTTGGACGTTTTGTCTGGCCTGTGGGCGAATAACGTCCTGATTTGTATACAGGAACAACAGAATCGGACGCAAAGGGCCCCGGTGCCCACCAGGCTTGCTCCGGCTTTTCGGGATGCTCTACGAGTTCGAAATCTTGTAGGAAGTATCTCGGGAGGTAGGATTCTGTGTTGATACACTTTCGTAAGGGAGTCATGAGCGCCATTGCTATCTGATGTGTTAGCGAGGCCAGTAGCCGCATTTTTGTTTGTCCTACCGAATGGGTTGTTAGAGAGCTTCTTGCGGAACTGGCCGCTGATGTTGCCAGGATCGCGCTTCTTCTCTCTGCGCCCGGCCTTCATCCAAGCAGGGTCCATGATGGGCGATATGGGGAGCGACCCGACGGCCGTAGTGACTGTTTTTTTATCGGCGTCGATCCGAAGGGGATTTCCGTCGACATCATGACCGAGCTGCGACTCAGCCTGCTGGAGCAGCGCCTCTTTGGTGAGGGTGGATTTATCGTAGGAGACCCATCGTCGGGGCTGAATGGCAACGCCGGCGACCCGGGAACGGCCTGAGCAGACCGCGGTGCATCGCTTCATCGCCAATCGAGTAGATGCAGCCGATTCATCGTCCGGGGAACGGGTTGGCGTGCTGTGTGCCGGGGTTCGTTGCGGTGCGTAGGGCGAAATTTGAGGCGCATGGATGATGGATCTGCCTCCACGAAGCCTGGAAATTCTGGGGTGACGCGCTTCGCTAGCTTCCGGAGCGGAACAAGCAAGCTTCCCCCACCCTTTCCGGCCGTCGCATTACGTTGATCCTTTGCTCCTCCAACATCACACTCTCCAGAAAAGATGAGACTACGACCGAGATCGCTTCTCGCATTGCGTGGCGTGTCGCAGCAGCATGTGAGAGGGTTTGGCTTCTCCAGCTCCGCTGCGCCACCCACGGCCAACATTCCCATGCCGTACATTGAGGAGACATCGGTGAGCTTCTTGCGCACTTCACGGTCGATGCCGTAGCTGACAATTGCAGGCTGCTGGACGGAAAACATGTTGGAAACACCCTGCCGTCGTCCTCGAATCGAAGCGCTGATATACTATAGGGGATATCTTTTCCAAGCTCTTGCAAGTATGGCGTTCGCCTTCCATCTCCGATGCTGCGTGCTGACACCACCAGGAACGCATCATCTGCCTCAACGGCGAGGTGAACGACTACATGTCCGCTTCGATCGTCTCCCAGCTGCTCTGGCTCGAATCCGATACTCCTGATAAGCCCATCACGATGTACATCAATTCCCCAGGCGGTTCAATCACCTCAGGTGCGCTCTCCCACTCGCTCGGTTGATCCCCGACTCACTGGCCATAGGAATGGCAATCTACGATACGATGACATATATCAAGTCCCCCGTGTCGACTGTGTGTGTTGGAGGCGCCGCGTCCATGGCAGCCATCCTCCTCGCGGGTGGCGAGGCTGGAAAGCGATTCTCCCTCCCTCACAGCTCCATCATGATCCACCAACCGCTAGGAGGTACCCGAGGTCAGGCATCGGACATTCTCATTTATGCCAATCAAATCCAGAAGATTCGGGATCAGTCCAACGAGATTATGCGGTACCACCTCAACAAGGCAAAAGGAAACGACAAATATAGTCTGGAAGAGATCAACGACTTGATGGAACGAGACAAGTATTTGACTCCTGAGGAGGCATTGGAACTGGGTGTTATCGATGAGGTTCTCACTAAGCGACCTGATGCAGAGAGTGCACAGAAGAAGGAAGGCGAGGCCGAAGCTCCGAAGACGAGATAGAGAGCCAACAGGACGCGCCGGAGCAATTGACATCAACAAAAGATGCGCCCAGAATCTTGAAGAGTCTCTGAATCCACACTTAGACAGGCGAATGGCTGGTTGTTTCTCTCTAAACGCCGATTGAGGAGTTCATGTATGACTAGGAAGGGCTGGAGTTGGTGAAGAGAGCCTAAGCTAGGCAATGATAACACAGAAACTAACGCTACTGTGACCTGACCTTAGCTAGGACCGGTCAGGCAAACTTCGCCGAAGCTCGGAATACTGTGTCACACCATAAGCCCGTGGACGAATGATGTTGGATTTTCTGTTGAGCGAGATATTAGCAATCCCAGGCGTTGAAGTAATTGTGATGACAGGTTCTTGACTTGACATGTGACGCATGTCCTAATACTGCCGTCAGATTGGACGAGCACAGGTGAATGGTTCATTTTCAGTAGACCGTTCCCTAGTCGATGGTGTCTTGCGCGGTTACGCAATGATTATGGTGTTTCGGAGTTTTGTACCCTTTCATGTTCAACTAAGGATTCTAGGCCACCGTTACAACGAACACTATAGCAGAAAATGCCTCCAAGACGGCGAGCCTTCTAGCATCCGAATTGCTTCAGCCAGTCCAGGCAAGACATGTCGCTATCCAGATCAGCACACTAACGGGGCTTGACGTCATGCCTATATCCACAAGTACCCCACTAAGCGCGCAAACTGCCCCGCGATGCCCCTCCATCAATGTTCCAGGTCCTTTAAAGCAACGCGTATCCCGCTCAACGTCCCAAGGGTAGATCAGTAACGGTTTTGATCCTAGGCCAGTTCCTCTACAATCAATTCAAGATGGAGTACGACACCAAGACGCGTATGTGCTCCTGATGAGCTCGAAGAGCCGTGAAACTGACAGTGCGCGCACAGCCCAGTCCGTCACCAGCGACCCCAACTCGTTCGCCAGCGACTCCGTTCGCAAGCGCTGGCCTGTGATTCTGGTAGGCAATGTTGGGCTATTTATACTCTCTGAAGTACTAACTGTCCCGTAGACTAGTGCTATTGACGACGTCTACCGAGCTGTCTCTGCTGCTACCGACCCCGAGGCGCAGGCTGAAGGCAAGAAGATCATCGAGCAGATCGCTACCCTCAAGTACGAGATTGAGCACGATCGCAAGCTCACGTACGAGTAGCCATAAGCTAGGTGATAGCATATACTGACTTATATAGTCCTATCCCCGACGATGGCTTCTCCGACGAGATCAAGGCTTACAACAAAGAGATTGAGGACCTTGGCACTCCCAACTGGTTTGATGTTCCCTGGCTCTTCTCAGAGTGCTACATGTACAGGTACGGATCTAAGCATACTCGCTAGATAACGTGTCGCTGATACTTTAAACTAGACGCCTGAGTACCTTTTTCAGACTCACCAAGCACTGGAAGAACTACGACTTGTTTGCCCGCCAGAAGATGGACACCTTCCGATCCTCGCGACCGGCTGTCCTGGAGCTTGCCAGCAAGTACAAGGAGCTCATCCAGCAGCTTTCCGCGGACAAGGAAATCACACATAATGCGCAAGCTGAAGAGCTCATGTTCACCGAAATGTTCGAGATTTGCCTATGGGGCAACGCAACCGACCTGTCCCTCCTCACCAACCTGACCTACGAGGACATCCAGAAGCTCCAGGGTGCCGAGGCCCGAAAGGCAGCCGAGAAGAACATCCTGGTCAACGATCTTCCCCGCGCCTATCAGATCCTCAAGAAGGCCCAGGCCGAGGGGAAGAAGGAGCGTCGTGTTGACATTGTTCTCGACAACGCCGGCTTCGAGCTCTACGTTGACCTCATTCTGGCAGGTTACCTACTCTCTTCTGGCCTCGCCACACACATCGTCCTACGACCCAAGTCCATCCCCTGGTTCGTCTCCGACGTTCTTCCTAGTGACTTTAGCGCCCTCCTAAGCGCCGTTGCCAACCCTCGGGCTTTGTACGAGACTGCCTCAGAAGATGAGAAGCTCCAGGACAAGACGCCTGAGCCTCTGTCTAAGAGCGCCGAGGAGGACCTTCAGTTCGTGTTCCAGGAGTGGGCTGGTTTCCACGCTGAGGGCCAGATAATCCTCCGCCCCAACCGATACTGGACTGCTGGTGGCAGCTTCTGGCGACTGCCACACGAGAACCCCGAGCTGCTTGAGGAGCTGAAGCCCGCTGAGCTTGTTATTTTCAAGGGCGACCTGAACTACCGAAAGCTCACTGGTGATGTAAGTTCCTCATAATGTATCATAGAGTTCCACATACTGACTGGCGACAGGCATGGTGGGATCCCACTACCCCCTTCACTGACTGTCTCGGCCCCATGGGCCCCTCTTCCGGTGTTAACGTGTTGTCGCTGCGAACTTGCAAGGCTGACGTTGTCGTTGGTCTCCCTGCCGGCAAGGACGAAGAGCTCCGGGCCCTCGAGGGCGGCGGCGGAGATAGCGGACAGCGACGATGGGCTTGGCACGGCAAGTGGGCTGTGGTTTGCCTATCGGAGGGACACTAAAAGTATTTTCAAAAGATGGATGATTTAATATGGGTTGATGGCGTGAATAGAAGCCATGATATACATGCACCTACGGAAGGGTACATTTAGAAGGAATAGAAGGCACTTTGCCTAAAACAAACACGGTGGTCCATCTCGGACTCATGTTGGTCCGGCTCGGACTCATGTTGGTGCATTCGGACTTGCCCCACACTTGGATGCAGATCCATGTTCAGCTCGTAAAACGGGCCAATCTAATTTGCGGACATACAGCTGAATCTGGAACATCGTGTCAGCCCGCAGGCATCAGGAAATAATGTCATGAATCTCCCGTACTTAAAAGGAATGGTAAATATGTCGCAGGCCAAGCGCCGTCTGATTCGCCTCCAAACACCTACCTCTGGATGCCATCACCATCATGGGAGTCGTCTTCTCTCAGCCAGGCAAAGACTCGTTCCCTCCGGGGGCCTATGCCGCCGGTTCGACGGCGTCTATCAACGCCTCCACAATCGAACCGTATTTCGGCGTCAACACCGGCCTGTACGGGGAAATCCCGACGAAAGAGCTCCCGCCGATCCCCTACGAGTGGATGATATCGCCATCCGAGATCAACAAGGGCACATGTCCGAGTAGTTCACAGATCCTCACGGCTTTCGCCGTCGCCGAGGCTGTAGTTGTATTACTCACACCTCTGGTTGCCCGCCGCCCGGTTGTTCATTTCCTCACCCGAGGCATGCTTGGACGCCGAGTCAAGGGTTCCGTGGCGTTGACTTGGACGGCTGTTTTCGCGTGCCAGCTCCTGGCCAACGCCGCCATCGCCGGCATGGTTGGCAACACGCCCGGTTACGGCGGCCTCAACATGCTACACATCTTCACCGTGTACATAGCACGACCGCGGTTCAACTTCGCCATCCTGGGGCTGCTGCGGAGTCTCGTCGGAGTGAAGCGGAGCCGAGCCATGGACAAGACGAGAATCATCGATAGGAAGCGTGACAACCGCGTCGAGTTTCCGTACGCCGACGCCTACATCACCACGGCCGTCTCCGAGATCCTGCTGCTGATCATCGCCGCCATCTTCACCGGCGTGACGTGGCACCGGATGCCCAAGGCCTCGCTACCACGAGACTACATGTCTGACATTGTCAGCTTCGTGTACAGCACGCCTGCCGTGATGCTCCTGTGCATTGTGGCATTCGTGCCCATCAACAGGCGGTATGGCGATGCGTTTCCCATCGAGGGCCGCCGTCAGGGTCCGATCCGGCACTGGGGTGCTACTGTGGCGGCTGATGGAAGGGCAACCATACGAGTCAAGGAGGAGAAGCCCCACGGCGTCAAGACAAAGAGAATTGCGAGTGCCGTAGCGTCAACCGTGTTGATGGGGTTTGTGAGCTTGGTGCAATGGACTTACTGGACGAGGTTCTTGGAGATCCCTGGCGTGCTGTGAGTATTATGCGAAATGAGTTGGCTTATATACTGACTTGTCGTTAGGTTTTGTCCTCCAAAGCTGATTCAGTCCGGAGTTATTTGGGCCATCTTTACCGTTGCGGGTGAGTTACTCACGCATGACCCAAGCTGTTCTTCGTGTTGCTAAACTATCAAGGAACCTTCGCCGGGGCTGCTTCGTGATTCCCAGGGACGACATTGCGAACCAAAGATACCCAACATATGACACACTACCATGGGAAAATAAACTGTCAAACATCTATTGTGGCCAAGACGCGTCATCATCTATGTGGAAAATTCGAGGATGGATTCACCTGTGAACCCTTCGGCCTTTCCAACTTATCCGTGTCCGAAGTTTTCCTTTTCTCCGTAGGGTGTCGTCCCCTCTTTCACCAGAGGTGCGTTGACTACTGTGAGAATTGGTTATACATGATATGTCGTGTATAGATGACGAAGCTGTGCTCGACAACTATAGAAGCCATCGGCTTGGACCGAAATCACCGAGTAGAAATATTCAGGTTTTCTCTAATAGTTATACGGAGCTGAAACATAGCCAGACAGATTGATGTCTGGGGTTTTGCATTGTACTCGAGTGATGTGACAGGTTCCACTGACCGATCGCATGTCTTACCATAACGACTCGACGGGTCCCTCGGTGTCCGAGCTTAGATGCTCGATAAAAGATGAGCCATGGCCGTGGGTTATTTCCGAACTCAGGATCACAAGCCTTGATAGCTATACCTCATCAATCATTCTACACCCTACGAAAGATTTCTGACACAAAAGCCATGTCAGTCAACAAAGGCCAGCTGCTAACTCTAGCCGGGCGTCTTACGGCCGCGATCAACTCTCTTCCCACTCTCAACAACATTGAGGGAGCACTTGCCAATCGTCAGGCCATTGTTGCTCTTGCACAGGAAGTCCTTCACGAAGCCACCCTGCCTGAAGAACAATGGCTTGGAGAGGTTTCTGCGCTATGCACTATGACAGCCTCGCGCCTGTTCCTCAAGTGGGGAGCATTCGATGGAATTCCTGTCAAAGGGGCCATCGGATACGATCACCTGGCCGAGAAGCTGAAAGTTGATGGTAGTCTATTTCGTAAGTTTCCCCATGAAGTACTATCAGAGATTATCTTGTTTTGATGGACCCAACTAGGACGGGTTGCTGCGATGCTCGTGGCTGCGAAAATCCTTCGGCAGCTAGGTGACGATCACCTCGCTCACACGCCCAAGTCCTTGGTCTATGCAAACTCGAGTCCCCATGGCTTCCTCGCTCAAATGTCGTAAGATCTATATACCTTATCACACCAAGTGCAGTCGCGCGCTCATTGTATCAAGCTTTGACGAGACTCTCAAGTCCTGTGCCTTCCTGCCGGACTACTTCGACAAGTATCCCGGGGAGCCCCAAGGACCAGTTGGCTGCCCGTATTCCTTCGCCGAAGGTCATCCTGAAAAGTCTTGCTGGGATGTCATGAACCAGGACTCTGAGCGCATGCGGGTTTTCATGCAGGCTATGAAGACAATTGAGTCCCAGATGCCTGCTACAGGCATGTACGACTTTGACTGGGTCAAAGGTGAACTGGCGAAACAAACTGAGAGGATGCTCTTTGTCGATGTCGGTGGGAGTAAAGGTCACTCTTTACAGGCAGTTTGTGAGGCGAACAGCTGGCTGCCAAGGGAGAGGTGCATGCTTCAGGACAGAGATGAAGTCATTGAAGAGGTGAAGTTGTCGGACAGTCCTGGACTCCGGGGAGTCAAGATGATGGGTCACGACTTCAATCTTGAGCAACCCGTCAAAGGTATGAACTTATCTTCTCATGCACATGGAAGCTAATATGACATAGGCGCACTGATCTATCACCTCCGTCGCTGTCTCCACGACTACGGTGACGAAATCGGCATCAAGATCATTCGCAACATAGCTGGCGCCATGAGCCCTGACAGCCGCTTGCTCATCGTGGAGCAAGTGGTTGCTGTTCCACCGTCACCAATGGATACACACTTTGACTTCCTCATGCTGACCTTTGGAGGCAAGGAGCGGAATGCGAAACAGTTTGAGAATATGGTTAAAGAGGCCGGACTGAAGATTCTGAAGGTTCACAAGAAGCCGAACACGCCCATTTCTGTGATGGAGTGCGCGAAGGAATAAGTGGCTTAGTCTGTTCATCGTCAAGTTTCGAGGCTTCATCTTCAACACGCCTAGCATCTTATTCCACATGAGATACAAAGAAATTGAATAGTTTGGTTTTCCCAAGATTCGCTGCAGGTAGCTGAATGCATTGTCCGTGGTAACTGTCCGTGTTCTAACCCCGTCCATCTCAAACCAACTTGAAATATTTAAAATACAAAGGAGTGTGAAGAATAGAGATGTGTGCTGTAACCCGCTTTTCTGTCCGCCTAGTTAGTCCGTACGATCCATTAGAAAACGAGTCCCCAGCGCTTGCGTCCATATGAAGGCGGCCCGTACGATGGTGGCTCATAAGAAGGTGGCCCTTGGGTTGAAACGGCGGTCGAGCTTGTTGCGATGGAGCTACCTCTGCTCGTGGTCACAAATGTGGTGAGCTGGGAGGAAGGGGTGGAAGAAGAGGGACTGGCCGCGGCGGCGCTGGATGAGAAAACGAGCGAGGACGTAGGCCATACACCAGAAGTGGTTGTTCCAGTTGTCGTAGATGTGCTTTCGAAGTTGTAACCGCCTCCGCTGGAGGTTGTTGACTGAGAGTCCTCCGAGGAAGCCGTGGTATTAAAGGTTGGGATGCTGGGAGTTGGGGTACCCGAGCCGGGGATGGTGGAGCTCGAGACAGTGTATTGCTCGCTTGAAGATGAACCAGCGAAGTCCGTTGATTGGGCGCTACTAGATTCGCTCATTTCAGTGCCCGTGGTTGGCTGCTCCGAGTCTGTCTGGGATGTTGTTCCCAAGGACCCTCCAGAAACGGGAGTTGTGATCGTATCAGAGTAGGTCGAGGATCCGGGAGTGGTAGGGCCAGCCGTGCTTGTCACCGGAGTGGAAGCAGTCTGACTACTGTAGCCCGTGCTCCAAGATGATGTTCGTGTAAAGGTACCGGGCCCAGTCGAAGACTCTGTGCTTTGAACGGCTGTGTTGGTTGTCATAGTTGAGTTGGAAAAACTGTAGGTGTGGGAACCAGATGATGGCACGATTGGTGTGTTGGTTGACAGAGATGTTTCCGTACTCTGGGCTTGAGATGTGACTAGCGTAGAAGATCCAGCACCATTGGATGAGGACGATCCAACAAAACCAGACGAGGTTTCCCTGCTACCGGAGGAAGAAGTCTCGATGCCACTCGAGGAAGAGGACTCGTTGGGTCTAGATGAGGAGGACTCGTTGGAAAGAGACGAGGTAGACTCGTTTGGTATCTGAGATGAGGTGGTAGTGTCGGATGTGTGAGAGTTGTCGGTGTTGGTGGTGCTATAAGACCCCGACACCTCGGTCGCGGAGGAAGAGAGCCTTCCTGTACTGGATGGTACGCCTCTGGAGAATTCCTCAGAGCTCGTCTCGTAAATGGAACTAGCAGTCTCAGTCCCGGCTGTGGAGGCTGTCTCCGTGAGCCAATCGGTGGTACTGATCCCTGGCTGAGTGTAAGATGTGCTCTCAGACGACGAAGCTGCAGCAGTTGATGAGGTGTTGAGAAATTGAGTCAGACTGGTACTAGCAAACGTAAGAGGAGTCGAAACAGTGCCCTCGGTTGTCGCAGTTCCAGTATATGGGCTAGATGACGTAGAATTTGCGAACCTAGTCAAGCTGCTTCCCGAGGTGGTGACCTCGTTGGTAAGACTTGAACCGAGAGATGAGCCGGTGGTGCTTGAGTATCCCTGATCATCTGTATAAGAAGAGGACCAAGTATTGCTTGTGATAGCTGGGGTAGATCGTGGCGCTCCGGATGAGGTGGTGGTATCATTCTGTAAGCCAGTTATGAAAGACGTCTGAATTGAATTGGATGTCAGGGTTGTGGTTCGCGTGGCAGTTGACGATTCGCTGCTGTTGGAAAACAACGCCGTAGAGGTAGAGAGATCTGAGTAAGATGGTCCAGTGGTCTCGGAAGCGGTGGCAGTATTGGCAGGGGTGGTTCTAAGAACTGCGGATGGTGTAGTCTCCGAGCCGCTATAGGACGAAGCAGGAGAGGAAGTGTTTCCAGCGAGAGCACTAGAGCTGAAGCTCGGGATCACGGTTGGCATTGTTTCCATGTCCGTAACAGTGTAGGAAGACTTGGTGACGCCGCTCGAAACACATGCGTATGGGCCTGTGCAGGTGGAGTTGGAGATCGGGTAAGACGTGGTGCTTGGGAAAGCACTAGAGTTTGCCGACGGAGTGAAGGAGGCCGAAAAGCGAGTGGTCACAGAGGATTCGGCTCCATTCGAGAGTGTGGATGAGAGGTCCAGCGTACTGGTTGTGGTGTTACCAAAAGGAGCTGTGGTTCCAGTCGAGATCGAATAATCGGAGGTGGAAGTCTCGGCTGTCGAGATTCCGGAGCCAGTGTTGGCTCCCTCGGAGATGGTAATCGTGGAGTCAGAGGCCGTCATGGAAGTACCGCTCACTTGAACAGATGTCCCAGATGATGTCCCAGCCGTTTCGGTCCACGTACACTCCGAGAGGATGGAGTAGCAGGAGGACGCACACTCGGTAACTGTCTCCGTCACAGTGACAGTCTGAGCACGAACTAGTGCCGCCCTGAATCGATAGTCAGCCATTGTACCAAGACAGTTTCAGCCAGGAACTTACCCAAGCCCGAGCAGGGCGAAGCGAGTGACATTGCACGCCATGGCGGCGAGGAGGAAGCTTAGCGACGGTGGGAAATGTAACAAAGAGCTAGAGGAATAAAACGAGCGACAAGTGAACCAACTTTCTCGGGTGTCCTAGTCTCACTGGCTGATGGCTTTCATCCACCAGCTCAGCTCGTCCTCTTTATACCACCATTGAAGGGCCCTCCTCTGCTCGTCGTACAACCTTAACCCAGTCTGGTATCTCTGTATCGCTTCTCCCATGCTGCACGCTCCCGTCGTACTAACGGCTGCAGGCGAGGATGTCGGGGTCAAGATGGGCCGATGTGGAGTCTGCCTCGTATATCAAACGAAATCGATTGCTTGCAGGTTGCTCAAGGGTCGATCTGGCCGTCAAGTGGTGCTGCGAAATCTCGTTTGATACCGCCACAACGGGACTCGCGTTCAAGCTGACGAGTCCTAGCAAACTGCAGCCAGGTATACGCTAGTGCGGAAATCCAAAGTAAATAGGGCTATTTATGGCATGTGCTGGATTTCGAGTTGTGATCAAACATTCTGTGAAGCCCCTCCTCTAATCTCTTGTTTGGTGTTCGAACTTTGTGACAAGCCTCTTGTGGCATTATGTCGCTGAACCTCGAGCCTCCTGACTCAAATCTCGGCCAAATAATCATCATGGCTTTCGTGCGGCGTCTGGAGTTAGCTGACTACAGAAAATGTCGGTGATGAGCATGGCCTGCGTCTCGCCGCAAATGCCGTTTGCCCAACGCAAAGGACCTTTGTTTCCAAAATTTGTTTGGTCCGCGAGACAAATATGGGTCCTTTAATATCGAAGCTCGAGCTCAGGCACGGTGTGTTGTATCACGACTCCAGTGGGTTCAAACCGCGGTTGTGGGATAGAGTCTTGCAACCACGAGATCACAGTGTACAAAAGGACCACGGCCACGCATCAAGTGGTAGCTGAGAAGATCCTGACACTGTATAAGCTTACAAGGGCTGCTGTACCTGCAGTCAAGTCATGCACCCACCCGCTCAGGTTTTCAGCTCCTGGCGGGAACGTAGCACAATTGCTCAGCCCATCGCGTTGCAGAGATAGTGCTCAGCACTTCTGATAGGCAGGATTAAACGTTCCACAGGGTCCATCCCCTAACTCTCTGCACATTAGAGGAGCACAGAGCTTAACCGCAAGCCGGCTTAGCTCTACCGGCTAGGCCTCGTCCACCTGAGTGGCTTAGGAGGATATCCGTTCGGGACAATCACGCAGGCTGATATCCCGCAAAACCTATCATTTCCGAAGGCTGTAGACAAAGCGGTTAAGCTCCCGTCGGAAGATTTTAATACGAACGGGAGGATATGCGGGTACGGGAGGGCGGAAGGGCGGGGGAGTTTCACTCTTCGGCAAGAGGATTAACTGGACCACGACGAAATGAAAGGAGAAATTAATAATAGTAAAGTGGTCTAGTGGTACCCTCGCCTTAATCAATAGACGGAGCGGTGACGGAGCAACACGAGTGACGGCCGTCAATCTGGCCCTGACGATCTCCGTTGCGCAAGTCAAACACTGGCCCCCCCAACTTGGCACCTAACCGAGACTGGTCTCAGACTGTGATAATGACATTAGAGTAGCTGGTGGTGGCTCCTGTGCCAGTGTCACAATTTGAGGGCTTTTCATTGAATGTGGCCGTTGATCGAGCAACATGCTACCGAATGACTTTGCTCATCAATTTATGGATCGCTCATTTCTTCATGTATTTCATCACATATCCCATTACCCCTAGATGGAAGCCCTGAGGATCTTGAAGGCATCCTCGCGAGTGCCAATGAACCGGGCCTCGCAAGTCTTCCAGTTGATGACCTTCCAGATGTTATCGATGTAAGCGGCCTTGCCGTTGAGGTACTGTGATTTATCGGTCAGCAACGTCCCGCGGTGCGGTGTGAGACGGAATGATCTGTCTCTTCCCGTACTCACCTGCAGATAGTAGGCGTGTTCCCACATGTCGATGCCGAAGATGGGCACCTCACCTCCGACAACCGGATCCTGGTCCTTGGTCGTCACAATGCGCAGGCCTTGGGAGTCCTTGACCAGCCAGCCCCAGCCGCTACCCTGCAGACCGAGGAGAGTCTTGGTCATGGCGGCCTGGAAGCTCTCGAGGCCACCCCACGTCTTGGCGACCTCAGCCATCAAGGTAGGGGCGCTCTCGGGGTTCGCGTCGGCTGAGCTAGCAGGGGTCAGGTTCTCCCAGAAGAGGGAGTGGTTGATGTGGCCGCCTCCGTTGAACTTGATGGCGCTCTGGAGGGCAATCTGACCGGCGATGTCGTTGGATGCGATGGCGGTGGCGTAGGTCTTGAGAGCATTGTTGAGGTTGGTAACATAAGCCTGGTGGTGCTTACTGTGATGAAGCTCCATGATCTGGCCAGATATGCTAGGCTCCAGAGCCTGAGTGTGTCAGCTCTGAGCCTTTGAAGTTCGTGATTCCAGAGCGCCGTTAAGACGCGGAAAGGTGGCGACATGTCAGCGAACTTACATCGTAGGCGTACGGCAACGCCGGGAGGGCGTACGCTCCAACTGACATGGTGATTGGGAGTGTGGCTTCCAAGGGACAAATCGACGGGATCAAGGGAACTTCAGATGCCGAAGCAATGGCGAAGATGGGAAGCAGGAAGGTGAGGGGTAGCATCGTCATTATATGTGTGAGGAGCACGGGGAAACTTCCGAGAGTCCGATCCCGCAAGTGTAAAGCGTCCTCAGTCGGTGGCTGCGTCAGATAAATGTTCTCACGGATCCGTTACGGTCAAATTGATCAGGGCAATAGTGTTCAAAGCGATGATGATGAATGCTTGAGCCCGGATGAACCGGGCCGGCTAGAGAGGGGTTGTCTAGCCCCCCCTCTAACTAAGGTTAATATCAATCTATCAGGGTTTATAATACAGATTTACCTTCTCAGACCCGCTTACTATTATTAAACTATGCGTTTAATGGGATAATACTCCGGAGGCGCTCAGTGCGCGTCGCAACGAGCGCCTTTCATAATTCCACCTCAAACTTGCTCATCCATGTTTCCCGATTGGGGTCGGGCGCGAGGAAATGCAGCGCCATGGTTGGGCGACGCTAGTTGCGCAAGTTTGCCCGAAGCCATGAAACCGCCAGGCGATTCAGGAATATGGAGCGCGTGATGATGGTCGTGGCCTTTGTCAGTGATACTCGTGCTATAAAGACAAGATTCCCAGAAGCTTTGCTCCTTCTTGTCTCGTTCACCCATCTACACTCCACGTTCAATTCGCCAAGACACCATCAACATCAACATGTGCGGCCCTGAAAATACCAACAGACCTCGAGGAGGAGCCCTGGTGGCCCTCAACCCTCCCATCGCCAATGTGAGCCCCCCAGGCAACGTATGCGGCGACCTGGCCTTTCATACACCTGGCAGTCCAGGCAGCGCGACAGCGACTCACGCCAGACTCACGCCCAACGAAGCGTGTGACATGAAGGGGCTTTCCGACCTCTACGTCGTGATCCAGTGAGTACACCCCTGCTGAGAAAATCACCCGGATGGCGCTGACTCGCGTGTAAAGCTCGAGTGGCGATCTCACTAGAAGCGCATGGGACTGTGGGCTCTTCCGCCAGTTTGCCCTCCCTTCCGTCACAGTGACTTACGACGACGAATTTGTTGAACTCCCCCTTGACAAGCCGTTGTCGCTTGAAGTTGGAAACGAAGGCATCATCGGCAGGAGAGTATCTCTCTACTCGCGTCCATCGACTGGTCGTGATATTGTCGTGGCGGAAGGCATCGTTGGCTTCAACTTCATGAGTCAAGCATCGCCTTCATCGCCTTCATCCCCATGAAGCATATTCCAACCATGGGTTGACGTCATAATGATAGACCATCAAGGTCTCAAAGTGACTCTTAGACGCGTTGCCAGAGCACGCCAAGCGTATCAGCGCTGGCCACGATGCACATGGGCATGCACTTGCAAGGGCTATAATCATGGGCATGATTGCGGGGCTGTGAATTAAGAGACGAGCGTCGTTGAAATCATGGCGGCAGGGGAAGCCTTGATTTAGTCAGGGAAGGGTCTGCGATTGAGCTTCGAATTGCAGCCATAGTATAGAGGGCGACTTCAGAAGGAGTCAGACATTAGCCAGGTATCGGGTACAACGGCGTAATGGGTGGCCGACAAATCGAGGCTTTAGAAAGAGTTTATCTTTTCAATGATAATTAATTATTCCATCGATGGCATAAACAGGAGGTTGGGTTTGTTATAAGCCAAGCGACGAGTTGAATACCCTGATGGCCCAGATCCGTCTCCGGCATCGGGTACCGGCACCTCCAGATAAGCACCCTGGATACATAACTTTCAACAGTCTATCAACCTTTGCACCGCAAGTATATGCAATATACTTGCAAAGAATTCCATCGTCAGGCGTGTCTGGCCATGGGCTCTCTGCCGTAAAGTCACGTGACCGAACTGTTTTCACGACTTGTGTAAAGATTACGGACATGTGCTTAACTCCGGCTCATGTGGCGCAA
Source organism: Ilyonectria robusta (assembly GCF_021365365.1). Classification (NCBI taxonomy): domain Eukaryota; kingdom Fungi; phylum Ascomycota; class Sordariomycetes; order Hypocreales; family Nectriaceae; genus Ilyonectria; species Ilyonectria robusta. The sequence continues at coordinate 855,848 of NW_025764448.1, forward strand.
TTGCATGCTTCACCTTCCAGATACTCGACATGTCTCTAACAACCCGACATGACAACCGTGGCGAAGTCGCAGGACGTCTGCACAGGGTGTCGGTCTAGAAAGAAGAAATGCAACGTAAGACTCTTGCTCACAATCCTTGGAACTAGCGCTGACCATCTGCTAGGGCGACCGCCCGAGTTGCTCCTCATGTCTCAAGCGCGGCGACGTCTGCTTCTATGCCGGGGCTCCATCTCAAGTCCCAACATATTTACCGGCTGAATGGCTTCCCATTTCAGATTTGGAAGAACCCCAGGATGGCAGTGTCTGGATGTCGGACATGCCGCATGGCGGTGGCACCGCTCGACCCGGAGACTGGCCATCCATCGAGCCGGAAATGCTAGACCAACAGCCTGAAGCATGGATTGCATCAATTGATTCTGTTCAACAACAAGAATCTCAGTTTGAAAGTTCATCGTCTGATCCTACTGGTTCCTCTACGACGCCTCTGTCATCTGTCACTCTTCCTCCCCAAAAGGAATTGATGGAACTAGTGGACCTCTACTTCGAAAAGTTCTATTCATACCTACCCATTCTTCACAGATCGACCTTGATGTCAAAACTGAAATCCCCTGGCTACGATTCCCACCTTCTCCTCTTATCCATCATTGCGGTGACGGCAAGTGCTCATCCGAACCGTGAGATCCAACAAGCACAGCTCGGTTGGTACAACGAAGCAATGAGTCTCTTCTCAAAAGCCCTTCATTCGACGGATAATCCGTTGCAAACCATTCTATCCGCAAATTTTATCATCTTCCAGGCCATGGTTCTGACAGAGTACTCGACGGCCTGGATGTTTCTCGGATCGGCATGGCGGTTATGTGTAGCCTGCAACCTACAACAACAGGATAGGGGCCTTAAAAGACTTAGTCTTTGCACACCACAGCCTCCCACCAACTTGATCACGAGGGAGGAATGCCGGCGTGCTGTCTGGGTCCTTTTTATCTTTGACAGAGGGATGTGTTTCCCGATTGGACTGACACACGCGATCGATGATCGACAGCTGAGGATCAATTTCCCGATGGACGATGATGAGTTCCAAGCTACGACCACGCCGTCAACAAATAACTCTATCCTCTATACCTCAAACCTTGACCGCCTCATCACGTTGGTCCAGGGTCAGTCTCGAAAGAAGACTGCGACATTGATGCAGTTTATTGTCCTCGCCTACGTGTTCCTCGGGCGTGTGTGCGAACGCATCTATACACTTGACGACGACAGCGACGAGCAGCGGCCTTACATTGATGCGCTGACATCGCATCTATTAAGGATACGCCTTATGCTACCTCGGTCTGCCACCGATCTCTCCGCTGCAAACTATTCCGATTTCACGCTTGTTACTTGGCTCAACATCGTTTTGAACACGAGCACCATTCTCCTCTACCACAAGCCTCTCCATGGAAATGAGACCCACGAGGGACAAAGCGAGCTCGCGACCAACTGGCCACACTGCGTCGCCGCAGCCCGGAATTCCGTTTCGATGATTCGCGATGCGTCTCGGACATCAACAGAAATCTTCATCAACCCGCACCTATCTTCGAAGCTATTTACTTGTGGACGCATCATTGTGATGGAGTATCTATGCCCCTCTACCAAGAAATCATCAACCTCACCCGATTCGGCATGTCTAAAAGACCCCGCATTACGAGATGACATCGAAGTACTGCTCCTCACGTTTGAGCGAATGAGGGAAGCCCTCCAAGGCGTCGGCAGAAAATTCCGCAACGGTCTGGTGTTCTGCTTGCGGGAGGACAAGGCACAGGTTCTCGAATCCAAAGCTGGTGGGTCTTGCGACTTGCTTAAATCATGCGCAAATTGGCCCTTGGTTGACGATGATGAGGGTCTTGTATTTTCGATCTAAGTAATGGTTCTACAAATTCTTCAAGGCAGGCTCGACTCAGATCACAACGAGATCAAAAGATGATGTTGGCATCTTTGCTATCACCGACCAACCTTCCGCCATCCGCCACCACACTCGTGCCAGTCGCAAAGGTGCTCTTCATAAAGTAGAGATACACCTCAGCCATCTCCTCCGGTGTGCCAACCGTGCGCGTGATGGTGTCCCTCTTCATTGACCCCAGCGCCGCGTCAATCATATCCTCTGGAATGGTATCAAACAACTCGGTGTGAATAGCTCCAGGAACGGCGCAATTGACTCGCACGGGCTTCAAGTCGATGGCTAGTCCTCTGGCAAGAGCCTCGACGCCGCCGCCTATACTAGAAAGGACAGACCACCCGGGGCTTGGGCGCCAAGACATGCTCCCGCCGGTAAGGGTGAATGAGCTGCTGGTCTCCTGGTTGATGTATTTTCCCAGGTGTTTGGCCAGGATCATGGCACCAGTGACACGCACCATGCCGAGTTTTGGAATATTCTCAGCAACGATCTCCTCAAGATTATAGGTCTTGACGGCGTCACCAGCGGTGTAGACGACGTGGTCAATCTTCCCGTCCTTTGTCGCGAAATCCAAAAGGCGCAAAATGTTTGCATCAATCAGTTTGGGGTCTGAGAGATCGCAGGTGTGTCCAGAAACGCGGCGCTCTGGGAGGTTGGCGGTCTCCATGTGCTTCTTGAGGCGATTCACGGCATTGTCAAGCTTGGTCTGATTGGAGCTGCTAATGATGACATCGGCGCCGTGTTCAAGGGCGCCTTCTGCCACGGCGAAGCCAATACCAGTTGAGCCGCCCAGCACGAGGACGCGCTGGTTGTTCAACTTGTTGATGAACTTGGGAGCCATGGTCTAGACTGTCGAGAGAGATGCGGAGTATGGAGAATTTTGAAAAGGTGGAATATTTCGAATTGATGTGATCAGGATTCTAAATTGATCTCTTTTGGAAGATATATCAGCTCTTATAGCAATCCATCGCCGCTCCCCATGCTCGTGGCGGCGACCAACTTCATGAAGTCGGCGCCGACCCACCAAGACCGCTAGTGTCGGCGACGGCCCGCTAGCGGCGCCGCTCCAGATTCTCCACAAGGGTCCGGAGGTAACAGGTGTAAAACAAACAGTTCTCCGAACAGACGAATGTATTCATAGTATTAGGCCCTCAAGACGAATTTGATTAGAAATCGACCAGTTGGGATTGTGGTTGTGGTATGAGTCTAGCCAAGTGTGGCTAACTGGACTTTCAATCCTGTCTCTGGATCAGCCATAGATCGGATGAACAATGTTGAGAACAGATCAGTGGAACAGGACAGAGAGCTGGACGAGGATGAAACTCCAATCCAGACACATGCGATTTTAGTGTCCTTTCAATCATTCTGAATATCTCATCCGTCCAGTTTCCATTCTTCCTGTTCGTCGAGTGTCAAGCGGCGACGGCGAAACATTGATGGCGCCTGTTCACTCAGCCACAGAACACAGCCACACGATGATGAGAACATTCACCGCCCAGCTCAATGTGAAGCAAGGTCTCGGCGGCCCCAGCAGCGGGCCTGCCTGTTCTCAGTTCTCGGAATCGGGTTTTCGTCAAAGAGAATCGCATCTACAAATTACGGCGCAGCCCAGGCCGTCTGGTTCCGTCGAGAAATGCTGCGATAACGCGACAACCTCGCCGCCTTTTCAAGAAACACCACCGCCACCATCATGCCCTTTGTCGCCAACACGCCCGAATCCTTCATCGGCCGCTCCGACTCCCTCAACCCAAACGCGACATGTCGAGGCATCACCTCCAACGGTCGGGCCTGTCGCCGCCCGATTACTGCTGCGGAATCAGCTTCCCCCAAATCCAAGCGACGACCGTTGACTCCCGACCCGAGCGACGAGAACCTGTACTGCTGGCAGCACAAGGAACAGGCGAGCCTCTCTGCGCATTCTAGCCCCGGGCCGAGAGGAACAGCGACGCCCAATTTAGAAGGCCGCACGAGCATCGATACGCTGGCGGATCGCCTCGGACTGGTGGACCTACAGGACAAGCCCAAGAGGAAGACCGGCCAGGCGAGGCCGGCAAATGGAAGCGCTGGAGGAGGATACAAGCCAGCCAAGACGACGCGACCGAAGCCGGCGAAGAAGCTCCATTTCTGCTTCTGCTTCTCGGTACCGCTGGAGGAAATCCCTGAGAATCGCCCCCCAAGACCACAACCGCGGCCGATGCAGCGAACGTCGATCCCGGTACCGGCTTCAAGACGGAGCTCGATGCCACAGGCCACCTCCAAACCCCCTCGTCAGCGCGTAGATGGATCAACGGCATCGTCAGGGAGAAACTCGCACCAACCCAAAAAGTCCTCTCAAACTGGGCAGGTCAAAGATTTGATCCCGGACTCGCTGGATACGCCCACCGCCTCGGCCTTGATGACAGAGGTCGCGCGGCCCTTTCTCAACTCGGAAGAACCAGGCTTCATATACATGTTCTGGCTTACACCCGTGTCCGACTCTGCTCCGCCCGTGGACGCAGCACGGTCTCTCCTCGCACCACCTTCGCCCGCGGGTGGCACCCGTTCACGACGACCCAGCGATGTCGTGTCCCGGTTCGCCAACCAGAGCAGCGCCACCAAGGACAAGGCCATGGTGCTCAAGATCGGCCGCGCGGCCAACGTCCAGCGACGCATGAACCAGTGGCAGCGCCAGTGCGGCTACGATATTGAGATGCTGCGTTACTATCCGTACCTGCCAGGCGCCAGCGAGTCGTCCGGCGTCGTTCCTCACATGACGCCCCACTGTCACCGCGTCGAGCGCCTGGTTCATATCGAGCTTGCGGGGATGGGGTTGCGGGCGAACAAGGACAACTGTGAGGCCTGTGGAAGAGACCATCGTGAGTGGTTTGAAGTCGAAGCGACCCGGGATGGTGTCCGGAAGGTGGACGAGGTGATACGACGGTGGGTGGAGTGGGACGAAGCAAATTCTTCCTAACAGAGTAGCTTGCTCACCACCATGAATGCCAATCACGGAGCATTTATGTTATGATCTTAGATGAATACCAGAGCATGAATAATGAGGCCTAGCTCAGCTTTAGCAGTTATCAGAATCGTCAAACTTTGCCTCAATTAAGTGATGTCTAGTGTCCTCCCTGTGGAGTCACCACCTGCGTGAAGTCACGAATTAACCGTGGATGTTGCAGCAACCCGGTGCCTTGGTAACGGGTGGAACACAATTGTGGAAGACGCCGGGAAGGAGTGGGATGGTACAAATTAGGGCAGGATGCACCCTTACTACGGTTTGTAGTTCACCAAGGTACCACCAGTGTTTCCGGAAGACCTGACTAGGGTCTGGTGTCTTGCAGACGACAGGTGCCAACCCGCTTGATCTCTGTTTTCTGGGTACATGACCCTAGATCTTGGGTCGTGAACTGGGAGGCTTGTACAACTGAACCAGGTCCCCAGGTGAACCGGTTGAGAGCCTGGAAGAGATCGAGGGGTGGGAAAGCGTCTCGGATCGATGGTCTGTCGGGGGTGATTGGAACCGGCTCACTGGATATCGTGTGATCCTCAGGTCGGCATATGAATCCTAGCAGTCAAATCACGTCAATTCCGGTTGCAATGTAGCCGACGTAGCAGGCAGCAGTAAGACTTACTCCGAAAATCTCCCCTAATCGACACACGAGGGACTATGTTCGCCCACCAATCCGCATACAATGTTCCCTGCACGGCGGCATGCTTCAACTCTGCTTTCATGGCCATGGCGCTGGAACGTGCCAGGTTCTGGACGCCTGGGAGCTAGTTGTCTCTGCCTAAAACTGATGTCGGTGATCCTTTGAGTTGGTTAGCGACGGCGGTTCGAAGAAAGGGTTTTACGATGTTACCATGATTAATTACCACGACAGTCTTAAGGTCTACGTGAGGGTTGCGCTTCGCGCTACACCATCGGGCCCTCTGACCCTTTTCTCGAGAAACCGAAGCCTGCTAGACACAATCTTGGAATTCCACAGTGGAACTGTGAAGTCCCATGTGGATTGACGACCTGACCAGAAACGCAACATCTCCCTGAGGCATTGATACCAGACCAGAACCGTGAGGTTCCCTACGGTGAACCAACCTGACTGGAACTCGATGTTGCCCTGAGACCCGCCGCCCAGACCAGGATCATGGCGATCCCCTGTGGTAAAGCATGAGGAATGGTTTGCAGAGATGTTGGGGAAAGTGAAAGGTTGTGCCCGTGGACCCTTGTGGCTTGGTCACGAAGGACGTCAGGCATGGGGCAATGAAACACGCAGGAGACGGGTCCACAGACAAGAGTCGACAAGGCTGATCAACGACGATCCGATGAGTGATGGTTGCTTGTGGTGTCAAAAGACACGGGATCACGATGTGATTCCCGAGCCAAAGCACCCTTACTCGTGCCGCTTCACTGGATGTATAGGTACTGTTCAACAGCCAGTCAGACATAGCCATTCAGACAACTCAAGGATGTCACCTCGCACCTGAGGAAAATGCAGAATAATAAGAGAAAAGTTAATCTCAATACTACTCCCCATAGTAGAGTTTTCGTTTGAGAGCTGCTATAAGGGCCCCTGCTAGGGACTCGAGGGGGGGATATGGATGAGAGGCGTCTGAGTACATCATGGTTGATTTGGTACCAAGCCACCCGCGCGGGAACTACGGTACTAGCCAATGAAACATCTCCATTTACCACAGCCTTGCCTAAACAGGAAGCGCATATCCTAATTAGGTCTAAATACAGTGCAATTACACTACCGCCAGACTGTACACATTCTCAGCCTCAGACCAATATCCACCCGCGGACTAACTCCACCCGGGTACTTGGCCAACGCTAGGCGTCCATGTTGACATGATCCTCAGTACGGCGTGTCGAGAACAGGATGGAGGCGCAACTACAACTCGTGCACTACTACCTTGACAACGAATTGAATGAAAACGCTCTCTTCGCTACCGAGCGACTGCACGTTTTAGACCCAGCCGAGCCCGCCTGGACACATCTCCGGTCCCTCGCTTGCCTGCGACTCGGTCAGTATGCCTTAGCATCAGAATACAGCCGCAATGAGGCTCTCAAAGGAGAGCACCTCGGCTGCTGCTACGTGTTTTCGCAGGCATGTCTACAGCAGAAGAATTATCCAGAAGGGATCAAGGCCTTGAAACAGGTTCGACCGCTATGGGCTACCCGAGAGCAATTTGGTAGGTTTCGGCATCCGGACAGTCAACCTACAAGCTTAATAACATTCTCGGCAGGTGAGCGGTCACCATCCGATCGATTTATACCAGACTCTTCTTCCGTCAACCGTCTACTCGGCAAGTTGTACAGGGCGAGCGGAGATGCAAAGACGGCAGCCACGCATTTTGAAGCGGCGTTGGAGGCAAATGCATTTCTCTGGGATGCTTTCACCGACCTCTGTGATCTCTGTGCCAGTGGTACATCATCCCCAGCTTCCTTTTCAGACGTCTAGAAGCTGACCGTGACCAGAAACCCCGCTCCAGGTAGCGAACATCTTTCAACTACGAAATATTCCATCGGACATCAAGCCGACCCAAGTAGCTTCGGCAAAGTCGATCCCAGAAGGGCAGGACGTTCGCAATCTGATGGTCAAGCGCACTGCGACTCGTCGCAAGTCCCCTCTGGCTACACAAGTCCCCCAATCGAGCGCTCAAGAAGTCAGCCCACCAGTTGAGGACGAGGTCAAAGCAGCACGATTAGTCGAACCGCCAACCACTCGTTCAAGATCAGCCCGGAATGAGAATGAGATGGTTGATGTCACATCGTCCAGCTCAAAATTGCCCGATGCACCTCAGCGGAGGAGTGCTCGATTACTGAAGCAAGATCCGCCAGTATCAACCTTGACGCATCGTCCAGCTCCCAGTTCCAAAACTGTCGGAACGGCTTCTAAACGCATCGCTAAACCACGAATCCCAGTTCGCCCAACCAAACAGAAATCATCTGTCAATCGACCATCAGATGATGCCAAGCCCTCTGTTTCCATTCCCCTCCAAGATGCAAAGATACCAGAGCTCGTGTCTTCCGAACCCACCAAGACTGAACCACACCATGCTTCCGCCACCACACCCTCAGGCCGTGCGAAACTTCAGCTTCTCATTGACTTATTTTCCAAGTTAGGAAGTGGATATTACCACCTCAATCGGTTCCAACCAAAGGAATGCCTCGAAGCATTTTCCACTCTCCCAGGAGACCAGCAAGCTACTCCATGGGTTCTCTCAAAGACTGCCAGAGCCCAGTACGAGCTCATGTCCTACAAGGACTCGAGGTCAACATTTCGAATACTTCGGAAAATCGCGCCGGCGTGGATAGAAGACTTTGAGGTGTATTCGACTGTCTTATGGCACCTCAAGGAAGATGTGGCACTCGCATTCCTGGCACATGAGCTCTCAGATAGTCACTTCTTATCACCACAAACATGGTGCGCCATCGGCAATTCGTTATCCTTACAAAAGTTACGAAACGAGGCCATAAAAGCCTTCCGGCGTGCTTGTCAATTACATCCCCCACTTGCCCAGGCATTCTCTCTACTCGGGTACGAGTACATAGATACGGAGCAGTATGCCGAAGCCACGACCGCTTTTCGTCAGGCGCTCCAGGTTGACGCTCGTCACTATTTGGCCTGGGTTGGCCTGGGCTGCGTGCAAGAGAAGCTTGGGCAGGGTGAGAAAGCGATCAAATTCTACGCTGCGGCACGACAGATCAACCCAAACAATGCAGTGATTTTTACCTATCTTGCAAGGGTAAGCGAAGATCCAAACTCCGAGGCGCAAGGCTAACTGAGTCAGGTGCTTGAAAGGGCTGGTAAACATCAATTGGCCCTTGGCTACTTACGCCGTGGCCTTAGTCTTGACCCGCCAGAAACTACCAGTAGCTTGATCAGGATGCAAACGGCCAGTATCCAGTTACGTCTCGGTCAGCCGGCGGAAGCACTGCAAGCCTTGCATTTAGTCGAACAATTTGTCTCCGACGAGCCTCGTGTCCATTTCTTTCTTGGAGAGGCATATGCGATCTCGGGAAAAGAAAAGAGACATCTCGCATTGAAACATTATACTATCGCGCTCAGTCTTGCTCCCTGGGTAAGTTGTGGAGGCAACCTCATACGATCCTAGATACTAACTAGTTGCGTAGAGCGAAGACATACAGTCGGCCATCTTGGCCCTCAACGACGACGTGTAGCGAATGGGTGAAAACGGTTGGATTGGCATGATCTGGCAAAGTGACGGGCATCTTGGGGTGATTAGAGCAGATATAGAACAGAACAGACAGGGCTCATCATGCCAGTTGCGCAGCTATTTCCCCGCTCTCTTCTAAGGGTACAAGACTTGGTAATAGTGTTGGATGTCTACAGAGTTGGCGGCGATCAATCCATCTCACCGCTTCTCTCTTACAGATTAGGCTCGTTGCACGAAGTTGGGTTCCAACCAACCAGTGTTTCTTTAACCATAGGTCGTGGCATGAGTCAAAAGTCGTCTGACTTTTTGCGATTGTAATTTAAGTAGACTTGAGGGTATATATATGCGGGCTGGTACGACTACTTCAAACTGGGTATTTATTTGAGCACGATACTAGTCGCATACTGAACATGACATTGCTCCAAACAAACGTTGCCGCGGAAGTTCAGGAACAAGGAGCCAAAGTTCAGAATTGAAACGTCTCCACCCAGGCGCCAATCTACGAAACACCCGTCTACTGCAAAAATGCTCATCAATCATAAGGACGTCCTCCCAGTGTATTCTCAACAGCTACCAGTTCAATCGCTCCCCTTTCTAGCTCGTTTCGCAGACCGACTCAAACAAACCGAACCTCGTCAAACAAGCCTGCTCGGACTTGTACCAAACTTGCGAGTTCGAACAGGAAGGATTGCAGGATCATGACGTTAGTGACAATGTGTGAGACAGAGACTGTTGCTGGCTTCCTGCCGTCGCTGTCTTCCGGGTCCACTTTACTCGCAGTACTCTGAGGCGTGATTTCAGTCCGCTCTGGAGTGACTGGTTCTGTAGGAACCGTCTCTGTAGGAACTGTCTCTGTGGGAATTGTCTCTGTAGGAACTGCCTCCGTGGGAATTGCTTCTGTAGCAACTACCTCTGTAGTTACTGCCTTGGCAGAAACTGCCTCCGTAGTAACTAGTGCGACAGGCTCAACAGGCGCGACAGGCTCAACAGGCGCGACAGGCTCAACAAGCGCAACAGGCTCGACAGGCTCGACAGGCTCGACAGGCTCGTCCCCTTCGTCTGCGTTCTCTTCATCGGCGTCGGCGGGCTCTGGCATAGGCTTCTTATCGAATGTCAGAGGAATAGGGTCGACCTTGGGAGCTGGGAGCCCAACCCGCTTAGCCAAAATGGTCTGGTCAATGGCAGCAAATGCTGCCATTTGACTGACGACAGGGTCACTTCCGGTCCCATGAGATGAGCTCGTCTCCTCTCGAACTCGGCTGCGAGACTTGCTCCGACGGGAAGCGCTACTTCCTCGTTCGCTGTAGATCTCCTTGGGCGGGGCGAGTCCTGGCTTGGAGCCGGGAGTCGCATTTCCACTTCGAGAGCTTCGAGTCTGCTCCTTGCGTCCTCGAGGCGTATTTGAACGACTCGGCGTCCCTAGCTCTGACAGTAGACGGTGAGCTAGACCTTCCAATGCAGATGGTCGCGAAGGTGATGCACTCCGTGACGCTTCATCGAGGCTCCCGCGATCTGGTGTTTCCTGTTGCACAGGGGTTGCCTTTTGTGTGGCAGCTATGGGGGTCGACATGGCATCCGCAGTCTGGAAAGCTTCGCGTCGTTGTTGCACCAAATCATCAAATCGCGGTATCGTCTTCCTGTACGACACCACTTGCTCTTCCAAGTGCTTGAGGACATTCAGCACACGAGGCACAGACGTTTGGGTCCACAGTGGTCGCTGTCGACATCTTTCCATCGCCTTGATTTGCTCCTCCTCTGCCGTCCGAGGCCTGTCGAGCTCAGCGTCGGCTTCCGTGCCATCATCGTCTGCCGGGCCGTCAAGAGTGTCGTCTTCATCTCCATATGTGTAAGCACCAGGGTTTCGTGCCAACCATCCCTCGATTTTCATGTAGCCACAAATGGCCAGATCCACCAAGGTCTCTGTCACAGACAGGTTTGTTTCCACGGGGTTGATGAAGAAGGTCTCGAGCAAATCCAACAACGCATTCAAGAGAGGATCGTCGGGTCGGAGGGTGTGGTCTCCAACGTCTCTGGGAGCTCCAGGCAGACTGTCGGCAACAGCCGGCAGCCTCTGGTTGCTCGCAGACACTCGCGGTGCAACCAGCTTGATGGAGCAAGGGTGACTCTCCAGTCTAGACATGGTATCTCGGAGAACGCTCTGATAGACCTCGTCAAAGTTGTCCTGGCCACCAATGGTTCCAGCCAGGGCCATCATGTACTCGACCTCCTGCTCATGAGCGCCAACGGTTCGGCGGGGGTTGTTCATAGGGATGATGTCGGTTCTGAGGAGTGTGATGATGGCATATCGGTGGTGCCGTTTCAAAATGGCCGACACCAACTGAAGCGTCACATAAATAGTCTGTTGGTTTCGTGATCTCAAACAGGCGAGGATGAGATCCACCAGGTTAAACAGGAGGGGCGTGACAGTGGTGTCGGATTTCTCTGCCATCATGGTGGCGAGATCCATCGACTTTCGCTTCCGCGCAAGGCTTACGGATGACCTTGAGCCAGGCCGGTTTGAGGGAAGCGAGTCCGGCAGTGCTAAGAGATAGTGGAGGATAAGATTGATCATGTCGGGGTGGTCTAGTGATTCAAGGATGCGGCGGAGATATGTTAAAACAGCCACGGACGACCCTCCGTCGATATCAGAGGATTCGAGCAGTGACGGGTATCTGAACGTGTCAGGAATCATGGGCATGCAAAAGTTGGAGACAAACTTACAATAATTGCTGCAGGAAAATAACTTGGAAGTGCTCCAGAAGTGTAGACTTGACTTCCACCGACCGACAGTGATTCAAGACGTCCTGCCAGAACAGGAGATGGGATAAAAAGGTTTCAAGGTGCGACTGAAACTCGGGAGAGCAGGAGCTAATGACTTCGTAGTTGGAGATGGGGTGTTGATAGTCGGAAAGGGCGAGGATAGGGGGCAGCTCGTCGGGGTGATCGATAACCAGCTTGCGGCTGAGCTGGCTGTACAACGCACCCAGTCCCGTGGCCATCAGAGTAGACAGATCGCTCTCGACAATCCACTGCTCCAGCGGCCCCGAGCTGGATGCCGCCTCGATAATGTACAGCAGACCCGTCCTCGCAAAGTCGCCCACCTTACCCTCATGGTGGATATAGTCCATCAGGATATAAAAGAGGGGGAAATCGGCCCTCTGGGTGCGGCCGACGAACGTATCACGGCTATCTCGGTCTTTCTCATCTCGGTGGGGTCCGGCCCGCTGCGTCTTGAACCAGGCGGGGAGGATGGCCGGGTCAAGGCGGATCTTGGTGGTGATGTTGAAGGCGAGTTCGACGACGCGGGACTCCGTATCAAGGCCCAGGCGCACGCTGTTTACGCCGGTGATGCGCACCAGCAGGTTCGTCAGGCTGGCGGAGAAGGTGGGGTTCTCGACAAAGGCCTCCTCCTCGCTCTCGATGAGGGTTGCGAAGAACAGGACGGCCTCCTTGATGATCCACTCGTTGTACGATGTCGTGGCGATCTTGCCGATGGGGACGTAGATTTGCTTGATCGAGGCGTACTGGATGCACGGGTGCGGCAGCGGACGGCGGCTCTCATCGCTGAGGATGTTGGTCAGCTCCTGCAGGCGGATCTCGAGGTTTTCGGCGGCGTCGCTGTCCCGGGGCAGATTGCCAGAGTTCCTCCATGTCGACTGTGGTGGTGAGGCCGTCAGTTCATGCTCTTGTGTCGTACGGGACGGCACGGCACGCCGCAGGGCAGCACGCCACAGGGCAGCGGTGGGGAACGCTCACCAGCAGGTTTCCGTACTCCTTCTCGAATCTATGCAGCCGCTTCGCAGGATCCTTTGCCTGGTCCTTGCGGGAGCTCCCGGAGGAGAGGGGGCTTAACAGGCGCGACCACTGCGTCAAGAGATGGTTAGCTGAGGACCTGGCGGGCGGCGTCATGTCGAGGTTGGATGCGCCGACTCACAAAGTCCATGGCGCTGTTGGAGTCATCTCCAGGGCGGCGGGGGCAATATACGGCGTGACGTCTGTCCCATTACTCCGTGGGGACGAGTTGGCGGTGCAGCGCAGTTGCAGACTTGCTGGCGTCGCGAGCCTCCTGGAACTTGGAAGCCCAAGCATGATCCTTGTCGAGTCAAGCATGTGGCTTGCCCCACGACACAATGCGGCCACTATTGTCAGGGACCCCCCGTGGCTGAGCTGGTGGTGTGGCTGACTTTAGGGTAGCCCAATTGACACCACCATCGACCATGCACTGCGACCATGGCAAAGAGATTCCCATCAATTGCTCATTAATTCGTGCAACGAATGTGATACTCTTGGTGGAATTTCAACGTCATCTCATCTTCACTCTATCTGCCCAAGTATGTTGTGTTTCGCCAATGTTTGAGGCTGCATTGCTAGCTGATATTAGATCATGCAGACTGTTCTCACATCCATGCACTCGCAGATTGTACCACTGTTCACAACTACACACCATCGTATCCAGGTGAACAACACATTTCCACGAACATGGAGCCAAGAGACCAACAACAGAGATAGAACACCTCCATGTCGTATTGACCTAAATGCCGTAAACCTCCCGATCATACCCCTTCAGCCTCTCCTCCAACCGCTCCTCCAACCTCTCAAACCGTCCCACGACCTTCGTGACGTTCTTCTCCAGATCTATCAGTTTCTTCTCCATGCCTTCCAACTTATTCCCCATGTCCTCCACCTTCTCCGTAATCACACGGCTCTCCCGTCGCACTATAGTCGCCTGGTTATCGAGCGAGTTCTGAAACTTCCAGCGCACCGTGTCCGCCCAGAGTCTCCACCGTGCCATCTGGTTGTGACCATCGGCTATCTTTTCGTCCACCAGTTGTCGGGTGCGCCGCTGGAAGGCGAGGTACCGATAGTCAAGTGCTTCTGCACGGTGGTAGTAGTTGCGGTCCTGGATGTTGTGTCAGTGGATCTCCTTGAGAGACGATGTCCACAACAGGCAAAGGAAGACAGGAACTCACAGGCAGGCGACGGCGCTTGCAAGGCTTTCGTCTCCGCACTGGAATAGGTGGCTTTGGCTCCGTAGTTGTAGCACTCTCGCCAGGCTTCGCCGTGTCTTCCTTCGGGGCAGATGTGACTTGTGGTGTCACGGTGGTTGTCGTAGACTCAAGGGCATCACTGGATACCGGAGGAGTTTGATCCTCTATGTCGATACATGCGCCCTGGAGAGCATTTCGAAGACGCCGGGCCTTCTTTCGCCGGCGTGAGTTGAGTCGACACTGGGGCATGGTGGACGAGTTGTGTGTGGGCGATGAGGATGATGGGAGACGACGTAAAGAGTTATCACCAACACCGCCCCAAAGAACAAAGATGAAGGAGGGAAGTTGTTCAACGTCCCTAATGCCTAGTCATTGGCCCCACTTTCGCTTTTTCGTCGGGGCACCTCTTTCAAATCACTCTTCGAAGCCGAGTTTGCGCAGCTGCAGGCGAGGCCGCGCACATCTCACTTTCATCTCACCTTGCGCGCAACTTGGCCGTGAATCACCACCAACTCATGCCAAACAACGCAAATGCCCCACAACTGAAGGGTTTCTGCCTATTAAACAGACGAGAACAATAGAAACGCTGGTGACAGCTGCAGGTGAAAAATGCAGCCCCAAATGGGTCGCCCGCAATCAGTCACCAGCCGTGGCCGCCTATATAAACCTCGCCTCTCTCCCCCTTAGCTCTCTCTCCTTTCTTCCTTCATCATCACACTTGCTCGACTTTCACAACAACTCAGCTCAAAAAACTGCAAGTGGGTTTCTCCTTCGTGCCCTTTCTTCCGTCTTCCTTCTTCCTTCTCTTGGCACACCTCAGCCTTTGTCCTTGGTCTTCTTGACCTTGCTCCTTGCTCGGCCTCTTCTTCCCTCCACCCTCTTCCCTCCACCTCAGCCTTGTTGCTTGTCATCCTCTCCCTTGCCTTCATCCAGTCTTCCCTCATTCCTGGTCTCTTCTGTCTCTAACCTCTCGTCCCAGATCGATCAACCATGTCTTCCCCCCACTGCGCCGAGTCTTCTGGCTTGCGTGAGCGCCGGGCCATGAGATAGGGCACCACCGCCTTCGACGCCACTTGCAACGAGGTTTGTAACCTAACTGCCACATTCTTTCCTTTGCCCAGACTGACCACCAAACTTGCAGGACATTGACATGACTGCCCCCGAGTCTCCCAAGAAGGTATGTCTGCATTTTTTTCTCATCCACCTCGACTGCACTCCCCCTTGGACCATTTCTTCTTTGTTGGTGAGCCCGAAGCAGAAAGTTCCCTCAGCATGACGACTGAGATTCAGCATCTTCCCTCAGATGCGGTTTCTTAGATGCTGAGGTCCTGAGTGTGTTTCCAGGTGTTCATGGACAGTGGCCAGCAGAATCCCGAGCCTGCTCTGCCCGCCCACGGTTGGATAAGCCACTGCCCATGAACATCTCCAAGCTTAGCTTGGCCTCATCACTCAGGTCGCTTCAAGGGTTTTTGAAGTCAGGCTGAGGCACCCGGTCCGGTGGCGGCGTAAATCGGGCGGGCTCGGCTGTACTAGTGGTTTGCCGCCGGACAGAACGGTGTCTCCAGGCTCAGCTCTGGGCCAATTTGACTTCAAGAACCCGCGGGATCACACCAGTTTGCTCCGTGTTGCACAGCCCACATTTGCCTATATGCGTCTTTGGCACTTGACGATGTCCCTTAGAGAGACCGTGTGGGGACTGGTCCAGATGTCGCTTTGTGTGTTCTGGGACTGGGAATCAAAGTTCAGATCTTGTGTCCTTGGGAGGGTTCAAAGTGCAGCTCGAGTGGCAGACATACTCAGTTGGGGTTCCCTTGGCTGACCGGATGTGAATAGCAGACTACCGAAATTGCTCGCCCTGTTACGGTTGAGGAGAGCAACCTCATCCGTGAGCAGGTCGTCGAAACCACCCAGCAGCTCGAGCGAACTGTCAAGCGCGTCGATCAAGCCGTCGAGCAAGTTGAGCGCACTGCTGGTCAAGTCCAGCAGACAACCATGAAAGTCGCCCAGCACACCGAGCTCCTCGAAGACAACGACAGTATGATCAACTCCTGCGGCAACGATCTGTTCCAACTCCAGGAGCAGGTCCGATGCAACGAAGAGGAGTTCGAGCGCTTCAAGGAGAAGGTGGAGATGTGCTTCCGGGAAAACAGGCTCTTGACCATGGAGGCCTACGCTATCGTCGTCGAAATGGCGAAGGGCAGTGGTAACGAGGAACGCCTTCGTAGCTTCTGGGCCCGCATCGCTCGCTTCGAGGAGCAGGTTGACGCTAACGAGCAGGCTGAGGCTAACGGCGATGTGGATGGCATGGTCGCCGATGCCACCAACGGGGTGCAGCGCATGGGCATGTAGGCCTTGGGGTTTGACCACGATGAGCTGACGAATTACGAATTACGAACCTTCATGTAAGATACCCAAACACAAAGGATGGTGGCTTGAATTTTCTCGGTCTTGGTATATGTACCCGACTCAGGATGGATGGCGTATGGCTTTGAACTTGGAGTATTAGCAAGGGCAAAGGCCCAGTGTCGCTCGGAAACCAAAATCAAACTTGTACTCACACCACATGACGCCGCATTGCATCCAAGTGAATGATCTGCGCAAGGACAAAGGTCCATTGTTGCTGAGGTGAGATGAAATTGACAATCAATCGCGTGGTGCATCACCAAAGTGAGCGAGGACTGAGTCGAGAATGAGCAAACCCCGTCTTGACCTCAGGCAACCGCGCTTAGGTAAATTTTACCCACAGCGATGCTCAAGTCTGGTCAGAGGACAGTCGATTATTGTTCAGAAACCAGATCAAACTTGCGGGACAATACATCACAATCATGAGTGAACAGACAGATAACAAAGTCACTACTTTTATTCTTGCACACGCTATTCAATAGCCAGCCAACTGAACCAAAACTCAATCCGCTGTTCTAGGCGCTCACATGATGTTGCCATCACCGCACCCTCACCTCGGACTCGTCGGATCGCCGGTGCTACCGCTTCCACTGCCGCTGCTTCCGCCGCCGCTGCCACTCATCCTGCTAGGATGGTTCTCCCAAATATGTCGCATATGGAACGGGTCCATCGGCGGGGAACCAAAATCCTCGCCGCTCGACTGGGTGAAGCCACTAACGTTGCTAAGCATGCTGGAGCTGCGTCCCCTAGATCGGGTCACTCGAGGCTCAAACGAAGGCGCTGTGGGCGGGGCCTGCCACATGGACATGGACGGGAGCGTTGGCGCAGAGACCGAAGGGAGGACGTCGTTGGAGCTTTGCCACATGCTTGTTGGATAATGAGGAATGGCAGCAGGGTTGGGATTCCAAGATCCTGTCGCGTTGGGTTGGAACGGCGGTCCCAGCTGTGGCGGATGACCAGCCTCGACCGGCGACGCCATCTCATAAGCCATTCCGTTAGAAGAGTTCATGAAGTCATGGAAGCTTTGAAGCTGGACCTGCGAGTTTCTGATGTGCTCGCTGCGGGCGGCGTTGGTAGCACGGACTTGAGCGAGACGCTCGTTGTAGTTGGCCTCGATACCGGCAACGTGCTCCTGCCACACCTGGCGCTCCTGGTTCCGTCGCTCGGCTTCGTCCAATCCTCGGGTGTTGGCATCGGTGATGTTCGCAAGCTCATTTTCGACCTTTGCGATGCGGGTGGCAATCTTGTTACGACGGGTGTTGAGATTCGACTTCTCGACCTCCTTAGCTTTGACCTCCTTCTCCAGCCCGGATTTGTACTCCTTGAATGCCTTTTGGGCGGCATCAAAGACCTTCTTTTCAGAGGAGTACAACTTTTCCACCTTCTTCTTGCGGTCAGCAAGTTCCGGGGCAGTGTCAAAGTTCTTAAGCTGATCGGCGAGCTGTTCAGTATCGCGTTCTGCCTGAGCTTTTTGGGTCTCTTGTTGACGAATCTTTTGCTTGTACTTTTCGTCGTGGTTGCCAGCAGAGGCAAGTTGGTTGTCGGTGAGCTCGTTGTCCTTCCTCAGAGCATTGATCCTAGTCTTCCACTCCTTGCGCAAAGTCTTAAGACGAGACTTTTCGTCGGCCAGTTTGGCCTCGGCGGCAGCAATGGAGGTTTTGAGCGTAGTAGCTGGGGAGTCGGGTCGGAGGGAGCGCTGGCCGTTAGGAAGCGCAGATGAAGTGCCATCCGCTTCGCGTAGGGTTGCCTGAACCGTTCGGATGCTAGTGGTGAAGATGACCTCGTCTGTTCGAGTGTCTACAAATTCGCAAACATACTTAGATGCAGGGCGTAATCCGTAAATATCACCTGTCCAGCGAGCCCCTCGCTCCGAGTCCTCAGCGGAATCTTGGACAGAGAAAATGCGCGTAGGTTGCCAGAATGCATTGTTCACCCGGACGTAGAACGGCTTGGATGTGTCGATGCCTGAGGGTCGCGGCGCATGGCCGTTAGATTGCGACTGAGAACTGTCGTCGCTTTCGGGAAAATGACTAGTGCTGAAGCATACTTCGTCGCTGCCAATGTAGGATATCCATATTTGGCCGGGTTGACTATTGAATGGGGCGTTTCCTAGGTTGTGAATGTCGGTTGCGTTGGACCCAGCTGACTCGGACGCAGCATGGGACAGTTCGTACTCTTTTACCATGACGATCTTGGTGCTCGCGAGGGCTGCCCACAGCGGCTGCTGCAGGCGAACCTGGGTGCTTTGTTTTCTTCGTTTCTTGTTTGTTGATGGACCGGTTGCTGGCTGGAAGCTCACATCTGTGTCGGGCGTAGCAAACCCCGCGTCGTTGGCCATGTCGCCAGTCACGCTGGGAGGCTTTCCTACCTCGGGATCGCTCACACCGGTGGAGGCGTTGGCCTTTTCCCGCCGCAGATACCACTCCCGAATATATCGGACAATGCCCTGGGTCAAGATGTGGATTGCCAAGACACTCTTCACCCACCCATACGCACTTCTCTTATCGTACGTGGAGGTGGCCGGCTGGAGAGGGTTGTTGAAGACGGAAGGGATGCGCCAGTGCTCCGGGATATGGCGAACCACACGACCCCAATGGACCCTAGTTCCACGGAGGAGGTGGTGACCTATAACCCACATGAAGCATGTGGTGAGACCCCTCGAGGTTCCGTCTCTCGTACTGGTGCCTCCTCCTAGGGTAATGGCAATGACTGGCTTGGCAAAATCGAGAATAGCATCCTGGATCGGACCCCACAGAAATAGCCATATCAGGAGGAAGAAAAAGTCCATACACAAAATGGTCACAAGGGAGGGCATGGTGGAGTTTCCGTCAAAGATCTCGGCGAGGTTGATGTTCATGCCTGAGCTGGTGGTGACGGGAGGAACAAAGGTGAGGAAGGTGAAGACGGTATAGATGGCGGAGAGAGACAGCGGCGGAACGTGCATGAGAATGATGAGGATGGCGAGGGTATCCTGCATGGGAAGGGACTTGAGAACGGTGGTGGCGAGGTCGAAGGGACCGGAGTCGCGGTGGACGTCGGAATTCTTCAAGGCATTGACGTCGATCTGGCGATGGCCGGCATCGACAATGCCATTGGTGCCCATGTTGGAAATGCACGACTCGGACGACGTCTCGGAGGCGAGGGAGGAGCGGCGCATGGAGTCATCGTTGGCGCGGGAATCGGACGAGGAGTTGTCGAGGGGGAGTTTCGAGGAGCCATTCGCGAGGCCGTTGGCCGGGATCGACGACCCTGCGGCACCGGCGACGCCATGGTCAGACCGGCGGGCAGGGCCGTCCCCGGAGCCCTTCTTATCGGAGGAACGCCTAGCCGGGCCTACAAGACCATTCTCGTGGCGGGTGTCGCGGTGAGTGGCGGCACCTTGCTGTCGCTTGCCCGAGCTCGAAGCGCGAGGCATGCGCGACGACGTCTGACCTCTCCCACAGTCTGACGGACCCAGGAACCGTGTGAGGGCAGGGCCGGCAGCCGGGGCGAGTCTCTCGAGGAGGGACAGGCTGGCGGTAGGGGCGCGGGCGTCGGGGAGTGTCGCTCAGGGGGACTCGACGGGAGGACAGGCACGTTTGGGAGGCGGCAGAGTGGCGGGGCGGATCGTCGCGACGGCGGATTTGGGGGATGACATGTGCATTCGACGGAGGTTCCCGTGGATGCCGCAGGAAGGAGCGAGGGTCGACAGGCGACGGCGATGGAGCTGGATCGCGGGGAAGCAGAACGATGGTGAATGTCTCGAAGGCCCTATGTGAATCCGAGTGCGTGGTGGTGAGACGGCATGGGTCGTCGTGGTGGATGTGGAGGTGGATATGTGTGTGGTTGGTGGAGGTGGGAGATTTTTGGACGTGACGGCCGGCGATGGATGGTAGAAGTAAAAGGAATGGACCAAATGCAAATGGATGGACGGGAACGGGAATAGCGAGGGAGGGCAGGAGGGGTGCATAATCCGCACTGTGGGCTAGTGGTGGCTTCTGAACCTTCTGGCGTGGTGCACTGCGGCCACTGAAGAATAGTGGGCAGCTGGGCCTACGGGCGGCATGGGGGGCAGACAAGCCGCCTGAAGAAAAACTCCGGCCCGCCACTGGAGCTTGAATCGCTAGGGGCGTGACTTGGATCTACTTGGCGAAGGCGCTAGCCGCGTGGTTGCGCAGGTGGGGATCTGGATGGTCGGCAGGTACTTGGTGGGTATCCCGAGCCCGCAGGATGAGGCGATGAGTGGTCCCTGAGTTTTTCTCGCCGGGGCTTTGCGACGTGCGTGTGAGTTGAGTGGCGGCAGGGCGGGGGATCTTCCTTGCTGAGTCGTTTCCGCGTCTGGCGGTTCAGCCAAAGGAACCAACCAAGGAGCCAGAGGGGCAATACGATGCGGCCTGTGAGGGCAGAGATTTGTCCCAGCACGCGAATGGAGAGATACGGGTGCTGTGCTTCGTAGATACGCGGATTGGAGCTGTGCTGGCTGGCATGGGTCTACAGGAGGTGGGCAGCAAGGATCGGGTGAGATGAGACGAGATGGACGGGACGGATGGATGGACGAGGCGCTACTCTGAGCTGACAGCGTTTCCAAAAGCCGTCACCAAGCCGCTGTGTTCCGGTGCTCCCTCCCGTTCATCCATTGAGGGATTGAAGTCTGCTGTTATATTTGTTTTGACATATGGATTGGATGCAGCGTAGTATTGAGAGATAACGGACGAGATTCCCCCAGAGCGGCCAAGCATGGCAATGACACCGTCTGCAAACACTGTGTGCGTATTGGGCAAGCTTTAAGCAACAGAGCAGAGCAGCAGAGAGCATGGACGACGAAAACAAGGCCCATCCACATCCGTCACAAGACCATCCATTGACGTCGGCTCACTGTAACACCAAGTTTCTGATTCGCGAGCTTCTTTGTTATGGTTAGCACCGCCTTGTAGTGCGACGTGTAATGGCCCGTAGTGGATTTCGTCGACTGCCATTGATTGCCATTGGCATTGTTCGCCACGGGCACAAAGGGTCCCTGTGGTCCCTGTGGTCCCTGTGCTTGCTCGTATTGGATTGATTCATGCCGGACATACGGCTTTACACAGCGGACAGCGGCGCACGGCATCTCCCATGACTGACAGCTGGGGCTGCGGTACGTAAGGCGAGCAGTAGATTGTAGTCAAGACAAAAGACAAGACGCGCGACGCGTGCGCAAACAAGCTGCCAACACCCTTCCCGAGCAAGGACCATCCCGGAACTGCCGTCGCTCCTCCACCAGAAACATGCCCAGCCTCATCATCGTCACCTTTCGCTGCTGATGGCTGATTGCCGCCGTCAGACGTCCCTCCAAGCGCCAAACTCATGCGATTCGCACATGTCAATCGGTATCTGCCTGGAACGGTCTCGCAATTGACACAGCGAATGAGGCGTCTGACACGGACGCCGGCCCCCAGAGGTTAAGCTTTCCGGCGTCTCGCCCTTGCGATGCCATTTGTGGTAGGGGTTGCTTTCACTGCTTTTACTCCATTGGTGCTGACGTCGTTGCGCCACGGGTTGCCGATTGGGGACATGCCCTGAGTCGATCAAGGGGAAATGGGCTGCGCGGGCATGGAAGCGAAGCATGGTCACACAGACTATAGACACACAGACTGTTGACATGCACCATCCATTGCACACGGACGGACACGGACCCCGGCTTGGCTGGCGAGCCCCGAGCAAGGAAGGGGGTGGACTCCGTGATGGTTGATGCCTCGGTCTGGGTCTGAGTCGTGTCGAGGCGAGGCGAGTCGAGAGAGAGCCGGCCATTTCAAGGTCGGATTGAGACGCTACTAATAAGCATGTCTGTTTGCTAGCATGAGTACCGCCGAGGCCAGAGACAGGGGAACCTGGATCGCGATCAGCAAAACACAATGCTTTGGCTTAATTTACAGAATGAGCATTGACACCAAAACAAAACACCAGCTCTGAAAACCAAAGACTGTGTGCATTTACAGCTGTGTGTCTGCAGGCGCTGCTGTAGCTGCAGGATCTGCTGAAGCAGCCCTGACGACGAATCGGCCCCGGCAGTTCACTCGGCCGGCTGCTGGCCTGATCATTTCAGCCTCTCGACTCGACTTGACTCTTTCCGTCGGGCCTCTCCACCAAGCGACCACACCAGCAGCCTCCACTCCCGGCAAAAGCCTACGAGTACTAATTATGGATGTACAGCTTGTACAGTACGTAGGTAGGTATACTTGAGAGAAACAACAACCAGGCAGCAGTTTACTATACAGCGTCTCTAACTTCTGCCCTCGCCAACAGAACTTGAAGCAAGACTCGACGAACCGCAATCAAAAAGCAACATCGTCGCCGATGCCCTGGGAACCTACACCACTTCTTGCCCTCACTGTCCATTTCCGATGCTCCATGCCTTCTCCAATGCAACGTCCCTTTCGTACTCTCGTACTCTCGTACCCTGAAAAAAAAAAAACCTACATCAATCCCTGTAGCCGCTGGCATGTGGATCCCCCACCATCTCGCATCGGAAACGACGCCGTCCAAACCACGCACTCTTTTTGAGCGCCGCCCCCGACGATAAACGCCGTCGCTGGTTGCCGATCGACTTGCAAGAAAGGCTCCCCCCCCGGCTGCGTCTCCGCTTCCTATTTTTCTTAACCCTTCAAGCGCACACTTTGAAGTAGGAGGGGGGAAGGGACTCGGATCCTTGTTCGATTGGGTCCGTTTCGAACATCGGGTCTTTGGTCTGGGTCCTGTACACAGTCTGCGGCACAGTGAAGACTCTGCCGTCATGGCAATTGTTCATGAGCCTGCGGATTCCTTGCTTACGCTCGTTTGCGGCGCCACTGCTAGGACATGGCTTTGAGTCATCCCAGCTAACCTCCTCTCAGACCGCTGGTTCGCCGTCTTGAATTCCCTCGCTCTACGAAGCACAACCCTGTTATTCCAACTATCTTGGAGTTTCGTCAAGCTTCACGATGAGTTTCTCTCCGTCTGCCAATGGAGGAAACACGACCAGGATGCCATCTCCCCTGCCCATCTCGTCCCCGGGTTTAAACCTTTACAGTCACACTGCCTTTGGTGGGTAATTTCCTGCCCTCCCATCCCCCCCGGCCTCCCGTCCAGAACCGCCTGAAGATACAGGCGAGCGACAGACAAGACACGACGATCCCCCTCACCCACCCCCCAAATCAGGTCACCACCACCACCGCGGCCAGCCTATCGTCTTGCATTATTCGCAGCGTTTTGGAGGGCCCTTTTGGATGCCGCGCTCCCCTCGGTCGGCAGTTCTGCGCTCCTGGTTGGGGGCCGGCTTCCTAACCCTGCCCCTGCACATCATTGCCCCGGCCAAGCACACACACGTGCACAACGCTCGCACACAGCCCTCCACACCTTTTCTCCGCAGTGTGAAGTGCCCAGCTGGACAGGCGCTGCATCGCACGGCACTGGACAATGGTTTAGCCTGGAGCGGGGTGAAATGACGGTGTGCGTGGGAGCTAGCCATCGTCAACGCGTCTTTGGGAAGTGATTTGCCTCATAGCTCGCGGTGGCCTGACGCTCTGTGTGACCCTATTTCGCGATACTCGGCGGCGATTGCTCTTCCACTTCCTCGCCATGATCGCCGTGCCATCCACCTCAAACCATCACATCATTGGATCTTTGTCGGCCCTTGATCCTCCGTTCCCTCACGGGGTCGAGGCCCTCTGAAGCGGGGATCGGCTCAGAGGCCGTGAACAACGCGGCACTCATTCGACGCGCGGGATGCGCCGCGCCGCACAAGAGGGGACGCCACATGCAGTCTGTATTCGCACGTCGTCTCCTTCCGTTGGCTTATCGTCACTGCTGCAGGCCTGACAGGCTGGACGGGGGAGGTGGTGTTGAGCAGCGTGCCATGTCGTTTCAAATGCCGCTTCCTGCTTCCTGGATCGAAGCGGTCGGTAGAGATGCGCTGTTAATCACCCGCCTTGGCCGATCGATACAGGCCTGTACTGTACATGTACTTGTGGGCTAGAGTACTCTTGTTGCCATGCCCTTGTGTGACTGCATGTCTATGTCCGAGTGTACTCCGTAAGTCTGGGGAAGATAGTCTCGTATCCTCCATCACCAACAGCCCAAACAGGCAATTCCATAGATAACTCCAACCCTCACTCGATATCGCCCGTCTCATATAAACTACACGTCCGCCCCCAATCCCCCATCATCACGAAACCCCAACGTCCATCACCTCACTGCCAACCTGGAATGCACCCGCACCCGCATTGCTCCTCCACATGACACCTCCCCTGCCAACCCCCACCTCCTCACCAATCACCCCCGACCACGCTCTCCCGCCCTCCAGCAAAACACTCTGGTCCTTTTCCTAAACCAGGTGCCACAGGCAAGCTAGAGCACCGCATCGTAAGGTTCCGGCACCTCACATCGCGATATCACGCTGCAGAAAATGCCCCTAAGGCTTAGCTCCCACCGCGCCCAGTCGGGATACTCAAGCGCACACACGCTGCCCATATCCTAGTCCCGTAGAACCCGACCTACACGTCCCGTGCAGCCTGCGCCCGCACCGTTTTCCCTCCACGTCGTTGCTTTTTCCTAATCTCCGGCCCGCCCGACGGTTTGACCCCTGTAGTTAAACGGTCGACTAAACTGGACGTGTGTTCCGACTACGCATTGGTGAGGATTCCCGGTTTGTGTCGCGTGCTCATCATTGGGTCGGGTGGCGAAATAAAGAACCGATAGCAGCTAGTTTACCTGTCGTCATAGTTGGACCGGATAACTATTTGATACAAGTTCTCTATGTTATGATTTGGTCAAGAAATGGCCATGCCGGATGGTGCTCACTGATATACTGTCTGGCTAAACCTCGATTTAGACCGAGTCTGTCGAAATCAAACGACATGGTTGTATATACATCTACCAGAGGTACTATAAAACTGACCGTCGTGCTTGCCTGCTTGCCTGCTTGCTATTTAATCCCGACCATAGTCATATAGGCTATTGAACATGCTATTTGCATGGCCCAACTGCCTTTGTACAGATCCAACACCGATGTTCGGTTGTCATCGAACTAGGGACGTGTCTCCGAATTCGACAAGGGGAACCACTACTAACTCTCATCATCTAAGCCCCCCGAACCTCGTCGAGAATTTTGTACATGGTTGGCCGCCTCCCCTTTGGGCGTTTGGCGCTGGTCAAGTGACTGTGAGCGAGGTTCGCGGTGAGCCCAGACCTGACGCTCCAGATTCCAGACGGATTTGTTGAGGAAATCGCGATCGCTACGCCTGGCCGGGACCTCGTGTGGTCCTCCCTCGAAGATTGTCGACGTGTAGTCGGCGTGCAGCGGCTGCATACCGTTTGCCGCGGAGTAGAAGTCCAGGTGTAACTTTGTTGTGCCTAGGTAGTGTCCCTTGATGGCCGTGTAGAACAAAATTGACATGCTGACCCTGCATACACCTGGCTTTATGGCGATGTGGAGGATGGCATCAACTGGAAGGCGTCTTGGTCCGTTGATAGTTTGCTGTTGACTCGCAGTTAGGATCAGAATACTCCGCCGCCGAATCTCACTGGACTTGGTTTGGTATCTTACATGGACAACTCCTTGTGTGAGCGGCCCTTGCTGAATGCGAACATTGTGCTCTCTAAATTTGACCGTCTTGGTGTTGATATCTGGGTCATTGGAACTCTCGAGAGCCCCCGTCCCCCATTTAAAGGCAGCCGTCTTCCCAAGACGAAGTAGCCCCTCGATGGAGAGATATCCCTCCTGTGGTGGAATTCATGTTAGTGACTCCTACTACCATAAAATCATGCAGATTTCCAGTACGAGCCTCGGTTTTAAAGATTGGGTCAATATGCCCATCCTCTACAGGAAGCCTGTATTTGACAATCTTATGGTATCTGTCTGACGGGTGGTAGGTGGCGGTACGCATCACCGAGGCGCCGCCAAGGGAGACAACCTTTTCCAAGAGGGTCCCTATGCGGGTGGCCTGCTTGACAGAGGCACCTGCGAAGGCGATGACACCGAGGTCATCATAGACAGAGCTAATTGAGCCATGAGATATGGCCCCGGGGAGGGGACCTCCTGGAGGGATGCCTATCAGCCACCGCGGTTGGAGGGCTGGAGTGAAGCGCTTGAGGGTCGGGAAGACGCGAAGCGCCGGGGCAATCTTGTAATCGAGCAGCCTTAACGCCATGGTGATGGCAAGCCGGAGTGCGCTGAATGAACTGTCCAATTGAGGGCTGTGATGGCGGGAAGATGGAGGAGGACAAGTTTGGTTTCTGGGCCAAGTCGCGCCATTGTTGCACTCCAGTCCATGTGGCTGAAGCTTCTACCGGACCTCAGCCTTGCAGGTGGCTGATGCGGGGTTACATGGGGCGTCTACAGCGCATGCAGCCACCAAAAGCACTGTAGACATTCTCGACTTGGCATCATTTGCGTCACTAGCATCGGCATCATTCTGTTCGTTGACTGAGGTCTCCGTCCGTAGCCCGACTGCGACAACTGGGCCCGTGTCAATAAGATAATGCGTCACTGTTTCTGAAATGACGACTCCGAACCCCGAGCTGAGACGGCAAGTCATTGCCATTTACAAAGGTATCATCCCCTCCCTCACCTCGCTCTCCACCTCAGCCTCGGCTTCTTCCTTAAGCCTCATAGCAACACGACACGCCGAGATGGCTGACACTCTATAACAGAACTGTTATACCTCGGTAGAGAATACCCTCTTGGATATGGCTTCTTCCGCCCGCGCCTGCATAAGGCTTTCATGTCCAAGGCGGCAGAGCGGGACGACGACAATATTCGCAAAGGCATCGCCCAGGCTGAGTACGTCAAGAAAGGTGTGTACTACCAACCCGGTCGCCGAAACATTATACACCATTTGCTAATCTGTTTTTAGAGATTGAGATGTTGTAAGTCTCTGGATTTATGCTCCTTGTCTTACCCACATTCACGGTTTCATTGCACTGCATCGATAAGACTGGATCAAGTCTTCACCAAGTGTCTCAATTCCTAATCGTCTATCCTCCGAACCCATCCTATCCTACCCTTTCCCATCCAATGCCAATTGTTTTTGAATCGAGACCTGGTATTCCTCAATGTCCGACCAGGACGATGTGAGCTGCAGTTCCTTGCATCGTATATACAATCCCGAGGATATGTTCCCTTGACGATAATCGTCCCGTCCTTTTCCTACCATATTCCTACCAATCCTTATGGAACCTGCCATGGTGGAAGTCCATCTTTGTGCCTGCCGCTCAATTCACCCTACTTCTTTGAATCTTCATTCCTGCCAAATCGTTGCTCTTGTACTGATACTCCGGGTATAGATATTATTTAAAAAGGTATCGTACTTTGAGGAAACGATATGTTCCCGGCGCGTGAGCGCGGGCGAGAGGAGCTCGCAAACGGTGTCGGACACGCGGGTGGGTAACATGGTGCGAGGATCGATTTGATAAACCCCAGACTGTAGACGCCCATGTGCAATGCGTGGAAGCATTCTGATTTTTTCGAACTTGAGATGGATTTCCCATTCGCCAGTCGTAACCCACGTAGGCGACATTGCTTTTGCTTTTGCCTTCACCTCACCTCACCTCTGCTTAAGGGTTGGCCCGCTTCTTTGCTGACCACGCTCCCACCTCCAGACATTCACCCCAACTTGTGCCATTCTCATTCATGAGATCCGCCATCATCTTCCCCAGCCAGACATCCCACTCGTCCTGGCTCTTTCCGCTCGCATCCCGCAGAATCGGCTCTAGGGCCTGAATCTGCTGCACCACCGTCAACATGGCAGTCTTACGCAAGGCGCTTTGTCCGGCGGTCAAGGATTTCTTTTCCACCTTCTGGTGCGGCCCCTTGCCCTTCATCTCCACGTACGACTTGCCATCCTTGGTGACGACACCTCCGACGCCTTCCCGCTCCCATCGTACTTCACTGAGGGGAATTGCCATGCGCTTCGATTTGACCTCCTTCAGCGTCTCGGATTCTTGCAAGAGGAAGGGCCCGATGAGAGTACAAGGAACGGCTGTCAGTGTCCGAAGCTCGAGGGCCCGCGATATCCAGTGGTTATACTCGACGAGGAATGTGTTCAACGGTGCCGAGAGTGGCGTGTTGGGCGTCATGAGATAGGCACCTAGCTTCATCGCGGTCTCGTGGTCCTCAGCCTCGTCGCTACCGGGCGCTGCAGTGGGAACATGCGGCCTGAGCATGCGAAATGTCGTATCGCTCTCCCACATCTCCACGGTTCCACCAGGCTTAAGCATTCGGATATATTCCTCCATGAAGCTCTGGTACATCATATTCGGGATCATCAAGCATGTGTCCTTGACCATGATGAGGTCGAACTCCTCGTCCGGGAACGGCCATGGGCACTGTCGGAGATCGTGCTGAACAAACTTCCACTTCATGTCCTTGTCCGGCTTGCTGGAATCTGACGGGGCACTGGAGCTTCCAGGGGCAAGCGGGGCAATGTCGACACCGGTGAAGGAGATGCCGCTATGCCCGCGTTCCTTGTAGTACCTGTGGCACATCATGCTCCAGTATCCGGTGCCACAACCGACTTCCAGGACCCGGGTCGGCGGGTTTGCTATCAGGGACGGGGAAGTGATGGGCCCACCGTACACCTGGATCATCAGCAAGGTTCGAAGACATTGTCGGTGGAGCTCGGTGAGATCATGAGGGAGCGGGTATTGGAGCGTAGGGTCGTTATAGTATGTGCGTCCGTTGCGCAGAATAAAGGGCTTCGTTGCAGGGTTGTCGGAGGAGTTGGACTGGTCGGTCGAGGTCATAGTGTGTGTCGAGAGGGTGGTACCGCTTGCCGACGAGATGGACTCAGTGCGAGCAAAGGGGATGTTTATTTGTTTTGTGGTGCCCGACATGGGCTTGTTGCTGGCCTCCAACTCCGAATACATAGCGACATTTTTCAGATCCACAGAGGAGAGGGCTTCGACCTGACGGGCGCGACGTTCGCGAGCCCGACTCTTCTCACCGCCCAAGGAGCGGTTGAAGAAGATGGAGGAGGCAGACGAGGCGGCTCCGCTGAAGCTCAATATGGGCCTGGGCGATGTCGGGATGGAGTGAGACGATATCGACGACGCAGGCGAGTCAGACGAGACGATGGTCGGCGGCGGAGGATGCTGGTGCTGGGCCTCGTGGTCCCCCGCGGCGGGGCTGCTGCTCGGATTCAGCGTCGACTCGTGAGACGAGCGGCTGCCCTGGCTGCCACTGGACGTCCTCGTGTGTCGAAGGGCTAGGCGTGAGTGAGCTGAGTCTCTCGTGGTCGAATTGGACCGCGAAGGGTCGTCGGGCAGCCTCTCCTTTTCACGTTGTGGCCGTCGAGAGTAGGTGGGTAAAGGGGCGGCAGAGGCGTAGATAAATCCGCTCCATTCCGACATTGTTACGACCCGGGGCTATCCCGTTTGGCGCGGACGGCCGATTTGGGGGGGGGGAGGCGGTCCAGTCCCGGAGAGGAGACGAGAGCAAGGGCGGCGACTACCTCCGTACCAGCAGGGGTGGCTTGAAGCGTGCCACCGCCGCTCGGGACCTCACTGCGAGCCGCGGCACCAATTGCTGCGAGCGGCAGGTGTCCTGTGCCTGGCGTGTATCCACTGTAGTCGCTGTTGTCGCTGTTGTCGCGGCCTTCTAGAATGGTTCCCTCGCCGCGGGACTGGGTTCTGTTGTCCCGGGTGGTATCCCGGAATGGCTCCCCTGGTGCGCTGACTCGACAAGGGGGAGAAAAGGCCTCTGGGCGATCAAGATGAGGCCCCTTACTTTTGCACTGTTCGTAGTGGTACGCCGAGGTGATGCGCGCACCTGATGCCCGTTTACCGACACCCGCGGAGGGATGCTGGGGGAGGGGAGGGTTCCTTTGTTGATTAATGCACGAGGAAGGTGAATCGCCACCGACACTGACCGCAACCACGGAATCAGGCCACGGCCAGACGAGATTCGTGGTGCGAAATTCCTCTAGCTGCTGAGAGGGTTCGCACGTCTGTGATGGTCTGTGACGGGATCGAATAGATGCAGCGGCGGTACGAGAGGAAACGAGACGGCGTCGCCGTGGTGTTGGTCCCCGTACTGTACAGTACGTAGTAGGCTACGCGTAGCCTCTAGGATGGGGACTTGGGGAGTGGATGTGGTGGATTTTGGGCGGATTTGGGGCGGATTTGGATGCTTGGTTCAAATGTGACGTATCGGGCTTGCTCACGACTCCTCCTCAACCGTTGCGCCTGTGGGCTCCAGCTCTGGTCTGCTGAGCAGTTTGGGGTTGCACAGGTCGCACAGGTCGCACAGGTCGCACAGTCGGGTATCCTTTGTGGTGGTGATTGCGGCGAAGCGTGGCTGTCATCTTTTGCGCCTCCGCGGTGGTGCTAGTTCTTAGTTGTCTAGGAGAGGAGAAGAAGGCGTTGACCATGGCGCTGCCTACGACGCGATGGTGAGACACACTCTTCAAGGTCCGGCCACAGCGACAGGCGCGGACGCCGCTCAGCGTGCAGTGTGGTTCGTGCTGGCGGAAGTGCGCAAGCCGGCGACTTTGGGGCAGCTTTAGACGAGGTTGTCTTGGGCTCCCAAGAGCCCGGTGTCTGTCTTTGGGCGACGAGCGGATGGTAGCGATGAAACGGGTCGGGCGCTCGCTGTGGGAGATAGAGTTTGGGCGGCTTCTGACGCAGCGGGGCGGACAACAAAGCCAACTCCAGAGTTTCAGGTCGCGGAGAGGAGGGCACAAGGGCACAAGGGCACAAACAGGGCGGAAAAGGATGGCAGAGGGTCACATTCTATATACGCGGTAGTACATAGTACGCAGGCAAGTTGCAAGGTGTCATGGCTGCTGCTGCTGCGGCGAGGGATCTTTCTTCCACACTGGTCACTCGTCACTCGTCACTGGCACCTCTATTTAGCCATCGGCGAACAATCCCATTCGACTGTTGCGCCTGGCTGGGTTCCGGGGTGTGGAGCAGCCGTTGTCTGCTGGCCTTCCCCCGCATATGCTGAAGGTCCGTTGAAGGCCGAGACGCGTCAGGAACCTGTAAAAACGAGGTGGTGTTTATACCGCAGACCGCGGATTTGTGGACTTTCCGGGCCCCTGGTGCACGCTGGCGCTCTCCGAGGCGGCTGCATTTTACCAGGCGAACCCGGTTGGAGAGAGCGAGGCGGTGGCTGGATATGGACACCATACTATCATACTACGTATGTAGGCCTGATCGGCGTCACGACCAGCCATGGGCGAACTGGGCCGAATACGCTGAACGAGGGAGAGATCCTTCCGGCGTCCGTCTGCCCTCGTTAATAACAGGCCCCTCATTAACGAGCCCCTCGCCAATCCAGTCTGCCATCGAACTGCACCACCAATGCACCACCACCCTTTGTCCTTTGTGCCTGGTGATGCAACCCTCTCCACCGGGATGGGCCTTGTCTGCTGCGCCAGCGACCTGCAGCACATCGGTTTGCGCGCAGTTGCACTCTGCACCTCCCCAGCGAGGCGGCAACGCCGTGTAGCCGAGATTGACGGCCATCACCCGCAACCCGCAACACACGGCCCGGCCGTCTCCAGCATTGCACGTTAGCTTGGGCGACGGCAACCTTGAAACGAGCATGATAGTCCCCAATTCGAGCGGCCCGTCCAGAACTTCTTTCGAAGCGCTCTACTACGTAGTACGAAGTAGCTAGAGTCAAAACGAAGCGCGGCGGCCATAGGCCTCGTACCATTCAACGCACCACTTCTCTTAGCGGTGGGGTGCTATTTTCGGTAGATCCAAGGAACTGACTGCCCCTTGCCGCCTCGTTGCCAGTCATGGCCCAACAATCTCGAGTTTCATGCGTGTGCTTGCGACGACGTCCATTGCCCATGCCATGCCCATTGCATTATCAATGGCCCATGCCCATCGCGTGGCGGCGTGGCTGCTTCGACTGCAGGCTAGTGATTTCGATCGCATCGCGCACCAGGATACTTCGGCCCCCGCGCGCTCGTGGTTCGGGCGTGCCGTGGTCGTGGACGCTTGGCTGCTGCGAACAATCTCATGGGCGCATATCCACAACGATCGCTGGGCCGAACCACCTTCTGACTCGGGGTATTCTTGGCGTGTCGGCTGTCTGCCTCGATTCTGAGGACCATCCGAAGAGGAGCGATATTTGGTTCAGTGGATCGACAAGTCCCCACGCAGCACGCGCCCGGAGTTTGTCAAACATGATCCATTGTATCCATCCAAATGCACTTCGTACTGCCGTATGTAGTAAGTAGCCGTGTAAAATAAAGACGCAGCGTCGTCCGGTAGAGGAAATCAGAAATGGAACATGAACTAGACCTCGGCCGGGCGCATGACGTGTCTCATTTCCATCTCCTCAATCAAGACATTCGTGATATCTCAAATTGATGGCGGCACTGATACGCCCCCAGACGACTTCCAGGCCCAACTAATGATCCGATCAAGCCTTTGTGGTACGGTTGCGAATCTGGACCGGGAGGCCTGTGCGGTTACAATCCCGAACCATATCTCACTCTGTTGATATCATCGAGATCCGAGTGCTGGAGTCTGGAGATGCTGCGAGAATCCTAGTCGATGGTCCCGCTTCTGCAAGGCGACAGAATAATGCGGCATTGGTATTCTTGGTATCAAGGTGTACAACTGCCGAGGGGAAGAGCCGCAGAACGGCATTTGATGCGATATCTCCAATGGGCAAAGTCCCTAGACTTCAGAAACATGGCTGTCGGGAGCACGTCATCTCAAATTAACCCTGTCCACCTTGATGAAGCAATTCCGGCTCAATCAGGCTGGTCTTTTGATTCTGTCGCACCGCACACAGCGCGTGGGCGACGATGAGGCTACACGTGACCTGGACATTCACAGCCGCACGAGCCATGCGGAGCAATTGCACGTGATGCCATGCCGCTCGTCGGGGCTCGTCTGTCGTCGCAGTGTCACCAGCATCAGTGTCGCCACGTTCGGATGCTCTTCGATATCGACCGCTATTGTTCTGTCCAAGTATCAGTTGAATCTGCAGTGATTATCTCGCCCTGTCGCGCTCCCTCTTTTCCGTGCGTGCCCCCCCGCCAGAGCTGAAAGGACACCTCAACGTGTCGCGAAAGCTCGGATCCCCCCTCGCGGATGTGTTTGTCCTCAAAGCTTTGACTAACCAGCTCCCTTGGCAGGCCTTTCTTGACTCCCGCAAACGCCTTGCGCCCGCCTGTTCGATCTGCAAGTATTCACTGCCTCAGCCCTACCAGCAGTGAATCCCCGAGCTGCGCCCGCCGCCTGGTCTCAACCCGTGCCCAGCCTCCTCGTGTCCCGCCAGCCTTTCCATGAACTCTAGAGCTTGACGTCTCCAAGCAAACCGACGACCCGAACTCCCGAACCACCACAACGGATCACGAAGGGCGTCCTCGGTCAACGGGCCCATGCGTAGACGCGAGCATCCGCTGCTGTCCTTCCTATTCAACCTTGGGTGAGGCGCCGAGTCACTCAGCGCTCACCTACCGCACCCGGAACCCCCGCTAACCCGCCTTGCCAACGACTACCACCAAGGCGGCCGATGACCACCAAACGCCAAGTCATCTTCGCCGAAAACCCTTCTCCCTCCCTCTTCAGAGATTGTCGACGTCCAAACCTTTTCGCTGAGCAGCTTGCTGGCGCCATCGACTTACCCCTTCCTCCCTCGGAAGCGATATCGTGAGTGGCTAAATCTCTGCCACCATGTATTCCCAGAACCATCAGCAGGCCCATAATGGCCGGCTGAATGGTGCTGGGCGAGGAATACCGAACTTGCTTTATAACTATCAACACACCCAACACCAGCATCCTGCCCAGACGCAACATCACCAAGGTCTTCAACATGACCATGGCCTACCCAACACCAACGGCCTCGCCCATCATTCGTCCTTTGCCACGGGTGTACTCTCCAATTCTCCCTTCAATGCAAACGCCCTTCAGAACGGTCACTCGTCAAACGGAAGGGGTGGACAAGTTCCCCAGAACGAGATGTGGCAGGAGCAATTGCGAATGCACAAGGAGGCAGAACGAGCCCATGCTGCCATGACCGATCAACAACAACCGCACTACTATGCTAGGCTTAAGGCGTCGGAGAACAGGGGAATTGGCGGCCCTCCCCCCACGACTATCCGAGCCCAGGCTGACGGCGAGGACGACCCGGCTGATAGAAGGCGGCCATGGGTCGTGGACAAGGACTTGACCCGACAAGACTGGCACAACATGGATATGAGTGGCCAGGGTCTGCGGAACCTAGCCCCGGAGCTATTCAAGTACCAGTTCTTGAACGAGCTCTACATCGCGTCCAACAAACTCACCCGCCTGCCCAAAGAGATTGGCGAGCTTCGACAACTGCGCCACCTCGATGCCTCTTACAACCAAATCTCCGAGCTGCCCCCAGAGCTTGGCATGTGTACCTACCTCAAGCAGTTGTTGCTATTCAACAACAATATCCAAGAGTTACCCTTTGAGCTT
The DNA here is from genome assembly GCF_021365365.1 of Ilyonectria robusta. Lineage (NCBI taxonomy): Eukaryota > Fungi > Ascomycota > Sordariomycetes > Hypocreales > Nectriaceae > Ilyonectria > Ilyonectria robusta. The sequence goes on from NW_025764448.1 coordinate 890,732, forward strand.
GGCTCACTTCACCTCCTAGAAATGTTGGGCATCGAGGGTAACCCACTGGAACCGAACGTGAAGCAGGAACTCATGGAAAAGGGGACCAAGAGCATGGTCAACGCTCTGAGGGAAGGCGCCCCAAGTATGTTTGGTCTCAAATTTCTCATTAGATTAATGCTGACCTTGTTTAGTTCCCCTCCCCCCTGCTCAACGAAAAGAAATTGTCATCCAGGAAGACGTCGCGGCCAACCTGGAGACCATCAAAGTCTTTTCGTGGAATATTCTGTGCGATAAATATGCAACGCAGCAGACTTACGGTTATACTCCCTCTGGCGCTCTCAACTGGGAATACCGAAAGGACTGCATCTTGGATGAGCTTCGCATCAGGGACGCAGATTTCTTAACCCTACAGGAGGTGTCTACGGAGGCGTTCAAGGAGGACCTCAGCCCCGAACTCGCCCAAATGGATTACAAGGGTGTACACTGGCCCAAGTCCCGTGCCCGGACCATGTCAGAGAAGGACGCTCTAGGTGTCGACGGTTGTGCCATCTTCTACAAACAGAGCAAGTTCATCTTGCTCGACAAGCAGCTTATTGAGTTCGCCTCCATCGCCATCAACCGCCCCGACATGAAGAACCAGCACGATGTGTTCAACCGTGTCATGCCCAAGGACAACATCGCCGTCATCTGCTTCTTCGAGTCTCGCCTGACTGGTGCGCGCATCATCATTGTCAACGTGCATTTAACCTGGGACGCTGCTCTTGCCGACGTCAAGGTCATTCAGACTGGTATCCTGATGGAGCATGTCACCAAGCTAGCTGAGAAGTACGCAAGGTGGCCTGCAGTCAAGGACAAGAAGATGATTGTGCTGCCGACGGACGACGGGACGGCCCCTATCCCCCAGGCCGAGCCAGGTCCAAGCCAAGAGTACCGAACGAACACGGAAATTCCTCTCCTGGTTTGCGGCGATTTCAACTCGACCGAAGACTCGTCAGTCTACGAATTGATGGCTATGGGTCGTGTACCGCCAGACCATCTTGAGCTCGGCAAGTACCAGTACGGTAGCTTCACTCGAGACGGTATCGAACATCCCTTCAGCCTCCGTGACTCGTACGCCCACACCAAGAAAACTGCCGACGAGCTGCCGTTTACGAATTACACACCCGGTTTCGCCGATGTCATTGATTATATCTGGTACTCAACCAACACTCTCGAGGTGGTGGACCTGCTTGGCCCCCCCGACTCAGAATACATGAAGCGAGTAGCTGCTTTCCCCACGTGGCACTTCCCAGCCGATCACATTCAAATCATGTCCCAGTTCGTCATCAAAGGCCGCAAGGAGAAAAAGCACCACAACAACCCAGAACCCGACTTTGGAGGCGGCTCTGGAACATCGCGTGGCTAGAGGACACACCGATAGGACAGGGCAGTCAGCGATACGACGAACTGAACTGTGGGAGGACCTTTGACGCGTACATCTGGATGTAGTGTTTTTGGTTTTGCAACTGGAGTTTAAGGATCTTGCACGGTTCTTTGGGGGTAGGGCGGATGGGAAGGGGTTTATGTGTCTGTGGCATGTAAACGGAAGGGAGGACGGCGGGGATGGGGTAGCGGATTGGGAGGAATTGTAGGAATCGATCAAGTTTTTGCAGCGTCATTTATATGTCCCGCCATGTTACTGTGACTTGTATTCTCTCTGGAGTCTTTCGATTCATCGTGTATGTGGGTATAATGACGAACTCGAGGCAACGGCAAGATTCGCAATATAAACGACGGATACCTTGTTCAAGGCTCCTTATCAGGTTCACCAAGACAAGCATAATTTAAGAAAAGGGAAGCCAGTGAGGTTTCATTTCTAATGTCATGCATGGGAGATGCTTCTAATGCCGTCCGAGCCAATAACCAAAGAGGGGAAAAGTCTATCACATACACAAGAGAGGTGTGGTAATTTCATAACGCCGTTGTCGCAGCCCAGCCAAGCCCAGTCCTTCCTATCAGTGGAGTAGGATGTCGTACCCATCCTTGTTGATGCGCACCTCCTCGGTGCCAAACCCGTACTTGCGCCGTATCAACTCGAAGATGATGAGCCCCGCGCTCGTGCTGGGCACCTGGCGGATGGCGTTCCACCAGAAGCCGCGGTACAGCCAGCGGCTCAGGCTGAGGCCCTCGGAGGCCGCGGCGGTGGAGCACACGGCCAGCGATTCCTGGTACGCGTGGTAGTAGGCGCGCATCATGCGCCAGCGGCGGCGCGGCGCGTCCGGGTTCGCGGCGGCCGACGCCCGCATCTTGGCCGCCTTGGCGTCCAGCTCCTCCAGGTGGTCCCAGTGCTGCACCTGGAAGTGCGTCAGCGGGTGCAGCAGGACCTGCTGCGCAAAGGAGGCGCTGATGCCGGCGACGAGCAGGAAGGCGGGCTCGAGGGCGTAGTGCGGGCGGATGAGGATGGTTTCGGCGTCGGGGGCCCGCGGCGCCGGGCGCTTCATGGCGAGCACGTCGACAATGTCCTCGGCCAGGCCGCCGTAGTACCACGTCACGAAGCGGTAGTAGCCCTGGGCCTTGACGTACTCGAAGATGGTGAAGAAGACGGCGCTGCCCAGGCTGTCCTTGGCGAACGACAGGCCCCATCCGGCGAAGATGCCCCGGGGCCCGATCTCGCGGAGCTTCTCGGCGCCAAAGGTCCACATGCTCCGGGGCTTGCCGCTGCCGTCGTTGGGCATCAGGTCCCGGTGGTCGTAGCGCGCCTGGAGGGCATCCAGCGGCGCGGCCAGGACGCTCTGCAGCCCGCCGGCGAGGAAGCCCGCGGCGAAGGTGTGCGCGGGCTGCGGCGGCGGGTACACCCTCTTGCGCGCCTGGCCGCTCTCTTCGTGCAGGCGGCCCAGGATCTGGAGGTAGCTAGTGTACAGGACTGCGCCGACGCCGACGTTGGCAATGAGCGGAGGGAGGATTTGGTGAGGCACAATGCCCCATCCCTGATGCTTGATAGCCGATGTTAGGACTCCGGGCGTGGTGCTTCTCATCACCAGCCACGCCTGGCGGAAGAACAAGTTGAGCCTCGACGCCGACGTATCAGCCGCCACGGCCCTGAGCAGAATCTTGGTCTGCGTCTGGTGAATAATCCGGGCATAGGCGAGATAATCAACGCGGGTGCGGAAAAAGGCCTTCGCCGGGGCGCGGAAGTAGAAGGCGACGACCTGGGCGCTCAAGGCGCGGACGCCGGCGGCCGAGGCGGCGGTCGCGGCGTTGCTGCGGGGGTCGCGGCCCGGGAGCCCGTCGGCCGGCAGCACCGGGAGGACGCCGGTCTGGGAGTCCGGGGCGTCATTGCGACGTAAGGACATGGCGTTGGCGACTCATCGTGGAACAAAGGGAAGCCCGTCTCGGCGTGCGGAGGACGAGGTTGCGATGTTAAGGCGCCGCCGCGAGCGTCGAGGTCCGGCTGACTAAGCGGCGCTGGGCCAATGGGGAGTTGTGCATCTTCCGTCCTAGGCCGTAGTCCAGCTGACCCCGTCATCTGCCTGTTTGGCGGCCTCCTCCGCAAAGACACTGGATAGTATTGGCTAAATCCTAGTTGAGTTAGTATTGATTCCAGATGAGTTCGGTTGATCATCGTTGATATTAAGAGAATCTCTACCACAAGCGTCCTCCGACTCACAACACCAACTGCCTGGTTCGGGCGACGATCCCGAGACTTCGGATGCATCACCCACATAGAAACGAGGCAGTTCATGTCAATGAGCTGTTTCGATATTCACAGAGACTCGTTGATTCTCACCTAAAATAGTGACTGTTTTGCGCCCCTCGGCTTTATTCAATCATCCCCACCTCCTCGTTCACATCCTCCGGCAACTTAGTCCATCGACTCTTATAAACCCGTCCATTCTTGATAACAGCCAGCACGCACTTCTCAGGCTCATCCAAGATGGAAACATCCTCCAGCGGGTTCTCGTTCAAGACGAGCATGTCCGCCGCAAACCCTTCCTTGACCTGCCCTAGAAATTCACTCTGTCGCAGCATCTTCGCAGCGTTGACAGTCGCTCCCTGCAACACCGTCTTGCTGCTCAACGCCTGCGCCCGGATGCCAAACTCCCGGCTCTGCTCGGCCTGGAGAGGACCGAGGAGGTCGGAGCCGTGGCAGATGGTCACGCCCGCCTCGGATGCGATGCGCAGCGAATTGAGGCCTTGGTCGAGCATTCGGCGGTTCTTCTCCAGGTTCACTGGCGGCAGGAAGCCAGCGTATTTGTCCGATCCCATGGCCGCGTAGGTGACCAGCGTTGGGGTCAGCCAAACTTCATGTTGTGCCATGTACAGAGCTGTTTCTCGGTCGATCAAGTTGCCGTGCTCGATCCCCCGGACGCCGTTATCAACCGCGTGTCTAATCGCTTTGGGCGTGTACGCGTGTGCCGTCACAAACGTCCCATAGCTCTCGGCGACTTCACAGATAGCCTTGACCTCAGCGGCGGTAAACTGCGTATTCTCAATGCGATCGGTAGGCGAAGCGACGCCTCCGCCAACCATGATCTTGATAAAGTCAGCGCCAGTGCGGAGCTGCTCCCTTGCAGCGCGAATGCACTCGGACACACCATCGACAACTGTAGAAAGACCTCCCTGATTCCCGCAGCATTGTTGATGATCGTGGGCGCCTCTGCGGTCGCCGTGTCCTCCAGTCTGCGAAAGTGCCTGGTTCGCGATGAACATCCTGGGTCCAGGAAACACATCATCCTCAATCGCTTCTTTCAAAGCCAACGTTGCGCCGCCCGTGTCCCGAATGGTTGTGAATCCCTTCGAGAGCATCTGTCCGCAGAGATACGGCTGTCGAAAATGAGATACCGCAACGTCGGCGCCAAAAGCGCTTCCATTGAGGCCGTCATCGCCTGGTACAGCACTGATGTGGACGTGGCAGTCGATGAGTCCTGGACACAGGTACTTGCCGTTGAGGTCGATGACCACATCGTCTGGCGACTCTGCTGCATCTTGGCCGACGTATTCAATCAGTCCAGCCGAGATCTTAACGGCCATGCTACTAAGAATTGAACCGCTAGCCGCGTCAACCACGTTGGCATTTTGGAAGACGTATGTCGTCTGAGGCGGCAGCTTCCAGGGCTTGACGACCTTATCGGGCATGGTCGATGCATTGCCGCCATGTCTCATGGTCAGCTGTGAGGTGGCAGCTCTTCGAATCGTCATTTTGAATTAATCGATACTGGAATGATGAGAGATGAAGTGTGCAATCGTCAAGTCTCCTGATAGTGAAGTTGTGGGGAGGAGTCAACAAGATACGAGAGCCGATGAGACAGGCAACCCCGCGACTGACCTTCCGAACATGGCAATGATCTTGCAGGGAATCACAATCAGATTGTCACAACATCATGTCTGCATCGTTAAGAGTTTCTTCATTCAAGCCACCATAAGTTGTAACTTCATGCTCCCAGAACCCGAATTGCGCCTTTGTCTATGAACCCATATTTTTCTTGCCGTGAGGTATTTCCAGGTCCAGCAATGCCTCCCCGTTTCATTCATTCCATACTATCCCATAGCGTTTTCGTCATTATGCCTCTTGCGGTCGCCCGTCGAGCCACTTGCTCATGTATGGTCCGTCCAGCCAGAATCCGAGCTTCTTGTAGTAGCTCCTCACACCCACGCCTGAAATAACACTGATCTTGTCACTACCATGCTCATCCCTGGCGATCCTCTCCGCCTCCTCCATCAGCAACGTTCCGAAGCCTTGGTGCTGGAACTTTCGCGGGTCGCGGGCGTGGACGGGCACAGCAGTACCGTAGACGTGGAGCTCTCGCACCATACTCGTCGGCTGGCCGGTAAGCTCGGGTCGGAATGTGTATTTCTCGGTGCACTTGCGCAGTCGGAGCAGAGCAACCAGGATATCTTGCTTGGGGTCCTCGTAGGCCAGGAATGTCTCCCAGCCGCCGTTGGCCGTGTAGTCTCTCCGCACCAGCTCGATCTGGTTGGGTCGGATCTTGTTCTTGATTTCGTTGACACCGACTTCTCGGGTACGCACATCTCGGCAGGTTGTTCCAAAGTCCTTCATGCGAGCCAGCGCCAGTTCGCGCAGATTTCCGTTCTCCACGCCCGAACTGACTAGGGGCATTGGGATATCTCGCTGGACACGGTAGATACGCGTCCACGGGGGAATCAGCGCCATGATTCTGGCGACGAGGTCGATTAGGCCGTTGGGCGTGTAGTTCTGGTACCGCCCTGTCCGCCAGAGCTCGTACAAACCGGTGCCTCTAATAACTAGTGTCGGGTAGATCTTGAGGCCATCGGTCCTGAAGGCCGGGCTCTCAAAATACTCCCTGAACTGGTCAATGTCGCGTTCCATGCCGACGTTAGGCAAGTCAGGCATCATGTGGCTGACCACTTTGTAACCCGCGTCCTTAGCAAAGCAGAAGGTCTCTGCGACCGACGCAACTGTGTGGCCTCTGTTTGTGTCGCGGGCCACATCCTCGTAAAGCGACTGAACTCCAACCTCCAATCTCGTGCAACCGTATCGTAGCATGTCTGACAGGTGAGGTTGGAGACAGTAGTCGGGCCGCGTCTCAATGGTGATGCCGACGCACTTGATGTTGCTCATCTCTCCCGCCTCCACCGCCTCGTCCACGTTGGATGTCTGGTATCCGCTCAGAGCGTTGTGAAGCTGGGCGATGAACTCATTCCGGTATGACTCAGGCAGTGACATAAAGGTACCGCCCATGATAATGTACTCGACCTTGTCGACGGAGTGGCCGAGAGACTTGAGCTGGTCGACTCGGCCGCGGGCCTGCTCAAATGGATCATACCGGGCGCGGATGGCTCGCATGGATGTCGGCTCGTATCCAGTGTACGACTGGGTGCTGTATTCGAAGTCGGAATCGGGGCCTCCGGGGCAGTAGACGCAGATGTTGCCGGTGTAGGCGATGTGCGGGCAGCGATGCGGCTTGCACATGACGGCGACGACAGCAATGCCCGAAGAAGTGCGGATGGGCTTCGCGATGAGCTTAGGCAGAATGTACTTCTTGTAGTGCTCGGGGATCGAGGCGATGATGGCCGTCAGTGGCGGGATGTTCATAAGCTTGTGCTTCTTGGCGAGCTTGTTCCGCAGGGCGTTGAGGTTGATGTCCCGCGAGGTGCGCCCGGCCTTGGAGGATTCGTGGTCTTCGATGAGGGCATTCGCAACGTCGGCGCAGCATCGCAGGAAGCGCTCGCTCTCGGGGGCAAGCTCTGCGCCGCCCTTCTTCTTGGTCGAGGCCGTAGCCATCGCCGTCATGGTGGCCGTCGCCATGATGTGTGTGTCTGGTGGTTGCTCCTCGGCCGGACTCTAATGTCTCGGTGGTTCGGTCCGGTGTTCGTCTTGTTTGGCGATCCCAAAGGTGTATGTCGTTTCTTGGTCCTCTCGATATTCGGGCTGGCAGAGACAATCCACAGAATGCGGGTGCAAATGATGAATCCTTGTCTGCCCCTCCAAAATGATGAAGGTGCTAAAGTCTTGGTGGGGCCGACTTTTCTGCGCCCAGTGCGGGGCCTCGCATTTGCAAATGGTGCAGGGTAGGGCGTTCGCTCCGGGAAGACCATGCCACCACTTGTAGAGTCAACTCGAAATAAAATCTTGACTGCATTTTTGAGCGATGCGATGTTTATGTAACAGACGATACATAGCTTAATGAAACCTCGTAGAATAAATAGATGTATTTACCATCATCTGCGGTTGCTTAAATTGACGACCAACCGATCACTAACACCCTGATCACTAACACCTACGTCACGGATTCAGCGCCACTACCAAACCTTCTTCTCCGAGTCCTTAATATCATTTTTTAGCAATTCCCTAAAAGTTTCCGGTGGGCTGGGAGTTGCCATTCTCCAAGGCCTATCCTCGTCGGTTTCCGGCATTTTCCTTTCGTATTTGACCATCACCAGCTGCAGAATGTCGATGGCCTTCCATGGCTCCCGGATCTCCTGTACGCTTGTGCGAGCCAAGACTCATATGACAAGAGTTTTGGATCTGTCCTACCAAAGTTTTCGTAGAGAAGATTGACATAGCGAACCAGAGAATCCTCTGCTTCCTCCGACCGTCCATTTTTCAGCAAGCTCTTGCAAGAGTGGTTCGCTTAGGACCCAATTCGGTCCATTTGGGTAGTGAGATGGGCTTCTTCCACTCTTTTATTTGCGTATACTGAATACATACTTGCAAGTCATAGGTATGGAGCTTCTCTTTTTCCTCGCAAGTTCAGTAGTTCAACTTCCGAATCCGTCCTTTCTTTGAGGGGTGGTCCCATGCAGAGTCCTATCTCAGGCTTCTCAGGCTCTCCTAAGGTCGAAATAGCCTATGTGTGTGGGCCGCTAGCATAGCCCCGATCTGGATTCAATCTGGCGCATCCAATATTTGGAGTTCAGCCTCAAAGCAGGCGCAGCTTATCTAGCCATCTTCCACTGGAGGCCTCGGTTTCGACTTAATGGTTACATCTCCCTCCACTACAAATGCAACTTGATGCCCTCTGATCCACTTGCATGCTCTACATCCTCAAACTCCGCCATGGGCAGCCTTGACAATGCAGAGGGTACCCGTACCAGCTCCCGACCCCCCAGAAACCGGCACGTTCTACTGTTCATCATACTTGAGGCTGCCCGGGAATCGCTCTGGGCCTTCGCCCAGTGGCTGTATAACTCCATGTGCAACGGAGTAGCCTTTATTCTAATTGGCATCGTACATGCCACCCCCCTTTACATCCTCAGATTACTCTACCACATACACCTGCAGCATATTATGGGCAACTTTGACTGGGTGGTTATGGCGATCCCAGCATTCATCGCTACTTTCATTAGCAGATGCCTCTTTACGTTGATGGTAGAATCTCTGAACTCCGTTGCCGAACGATTATGGGGCCGTGCATATTTAAGGAGGATACCAGAGTGGATGGTCTCGAAACGACTCAATGAGGTTGTATGCAACTTGCAGTCGTCTTTCGTCAGCATTATCATCTTATTTCAAAGCATCGGGTGGCTTATCCATCAATCACGGCTCTGGTTAGCATCACGACATCAAACCTCACAGCCTAGTTGTCAGGTCTGCAATGATCTCACCCGAGACTACTGGGACGGTCTCTCGCGGCGTCCTGAGATACGTTACTCTGATCTTCCGATTAGTCAGAGAAGCTGTTCTATTTGCGCCATCTTGTTAGCTGCCGTCCATCGTTTTTGTTCGCCCACAGATACTTTGAGTCCGCGCTTCGTTCATTTGAAGCGACCAAGTCCAGGAGATGAGACTGTTTTGTATTGGGACAAAAGCAAAAAGTCCATTCAAGTCGAATTGAAGGGCCCGAGACCTGCTAGGCTTCGTTTAGCATTTTACTGTCACAACAAAGGTCCGGATATCCCGCTCATTTCCTCCCCGAAAGCAATAGCCAACGATACAAGGTCCGAGGCCGCCATGCATCGAGTATTCTCGTGGATCAGGGCATGCACAACGGAACATGAACACTGCAACAAAAATGAGCCCAAGCCCTTGCCAGATCGAGTGCTTGATCTTGGGGAGTCGCAAGACTCTCCAATACGGCTGACTAAAACGAACAATGAACTGGGATACTACGCATGCTTGAGCCACCATTGGGGCAAACCCCAGCCTTTACGAACTCTTACTGCGAACAAGGAGGCTTTTATGGCTGGGATCCCGATGACCATGCTGCCGAAAACGTTCAGAGACGCCGTTGTGGCCTGTCGCCGGCTCAATATACGCTACTTTTGGATCGACTCCCTCTGCATTGTGCAGGACTCTACTCAAGAGTGGCAAATACAGTCCTCCAAAATGGCAACCATTTATGAAAATGCATTTCTCACCATCGCAGCGACCCACGCGAAGGGACAGGAGGAAGGTCTTCACACGGATCAAGAGAGGCACACCCACCTGGAATGCATTCCCGCTTCTGAGATAGGTCATGGTATTTCTGACGACATCTACGTGCGATCAGAACATGACCCAAAAGGTACGATTCAGCACTGGGGCAACTCGAAATCTGGCCAAGCCGACAAGGAATGGCCGCTCCTCACCCGGGCCTGGGTCTTCCAAGAACAACTTCTATCTCCGCGGATGCTTCACTTTACGAAAAAACGAGCTTGTTTGGGAGTGCCGCACGGGGATTTTCTGCGATTGCGGCATGCGGTCCCCCAATGTTGAAAGTGAGACGCGCGACCTGGAGTTCCGAAGGCTGGTCAGTAGTCAATCCATCATGGCGAAGGATGTGACCCCGGCGCAATTACGGGCGCTATGGTACGACATCGTTCAGCGATACTCGCGTGTGATGGGAAATCTCACAAAGCAGAGTGATGCGTTCCCTGCCCTTTCCGGCCTTGCATCTCGGATTTCTGGACTTCTTGGGGATGATTATGTCGCTGGTTTATGGCGTGGAAACATGGTCGAGGGGTTGCTGTGGGCGTATTGCATCAACGATGAAAGGTCAGGGCCGTACCGAATAAGAGACTCACCAGAGTCATGGCGTGCGCCTAGCTGGTCATGGGCCTCTATGACCAGTGCAATCTCGTATCAACATATATCGGGAATCGGGAGGCGGGGCGAGCTGCAGGAGATATACGCCAGTGTGGTTAAAGTCGAATGCACCTTAGCCGGCTCTCACCAAACTGGAAGCATCTCTTCAGCAGCTCTGACTCTCCGTGGATGGATCACTTATACAACAATTAGAATTAAGCCTAGGCCGTGGGGCATGGGGTGGAACATTGCGGAAACGGAGTTTGGGCCGCACGGCACACTTGGGAAGGACGACGAATCTGCGTTGTCTCTTTTCCTCGACCACCCGGAAGAAGTTACGGATGGAGAAAAGGCAATATGCCTAAGGCTCGCTAAAATTGGTAACGAAGAGTGGTATTTAGTACTGGTCAGGGAATCTCCGACTTCTGAATCCTTCAAAAGAATCGGATTGTATCGGAGCGACTTTACAAGGTGGCAGTGGACGTCGCCCTCAAGTTGGCGCCGTCGGGCGGAGCAGAGGCAAGACGAAGAGAAGTGGGTGCTGAGGATTGTATGAAAGCGTGGCTTATGTTATTTTATATAATTTATAATTATTTGTTTCTGAATTGCAATCCGGACCTGCTTAGGCCCAGTAGTCGAGCTATATCCCGAGGGACTGATTGGTGACGAAATGTGTCGATCTTTCTAGCCTACCCAGAATAACTAACAACTGTATATCGGTGATTAAATCGACTGACGTTCGCCGAATCACATAGGCAAAAAGCCGTGATATCGATCGTGGCGACAGCACGACACATCCGGGTTGAAGGGTGCAGCAAATGGATATGAAGACAGCTTTTCTGCACCTAAAAGCTTCTTCTTATTCACTCAAGCTCCCTTATTTTAACCTCAAACTCTAAGTATCTCGGATACTGCCAGAGATTTCATCTCGTGATCTTTTCGTAGGCTGTTGGCTGGTGTCTCCGCTCAACCGCCGCCTCCTACGAATAAAAGTGCGTCGATCCAAAGTGAGGCTTGGCGCAGATCACCTGAACGAATAGCAAGAACCCAACTGCTGTATGACTGAGGCTCAGCGTAACTCAAACCTGGATTGGATCGCTACCAGCTCCGAAATAGTCCAGCTACAGGTTTCAACCAGTGATACCAAGTCGCAGAGGCTGTGTAGAGGGAACGGTGGCGCAGAAATCTCACGTGTAACGAGACTTAGAATGAATTCGAGGGCGGGGGAAGCTGAACTTATTTAGCCTCCCTCAGCCTTCTTCTGCCTGAAATAGGCTGGTTACTTCAAGAGTAATAATTGCCGCATCGCTGCACTCGAACCTGCATGGCCGACGAATATTCCTTCTCACTCTACCTTGACAGCCCTTCGCCGCAAGCATGAGCATCAGTCCAGCATCGAGCTACTGGGAGCTGCCTCAGAGGCGCCCTGGCGAAGAAGAACATAGCCCTCACGAATCTTCGACGTCTCTAATCCCATTAACCGACCGCGGCCCAGAAGTCAACGACCATCGACACAGCGGCGATGACCGGGATGCCAACGATGAACACGATACCAGCGAACCCAATCGGCACAGAATTACGGAAAATGACTGGGAAATGTCTGACTTCGCTCTAACTCCAAGTATCACCCTAACGTTAAATCCTCCGTCAGAGCGAGGCGATCAGGTTTCCGCCAGAGGACCATTGCTCATGACAGAGCCAGACAATACGGAGCCGGGCCAACCCGATAAAAAAGCTGGTGGGAATTTTGACAAGAATTCGCAATCAACATTGCGAATATGGTTCCTCAAAATTCTGAGCATTCTTTTCGCCTTGGGCTGTCTTATTGCCATCGTCATTGTCCTCACTGTACACCAAAACAACCCGCTTCCGAGTCGACCAGAACTACTCTCAATCAACTCTCTCATTTCGGTGTTCACAACGTTCTTCAAGGCGGCGTTAATCATGCCTGTAGCAGAAGGTATAGTTTCCATTTACCCACCTCAAGATCTAAGCGAGACAGGCCAAGGAAACATGGGCTAATTACTTAATTAACCAGGGCTTGGGCAGCTGAAGTGGACTTGGTTCACCAAGCCTCACAAGTTGAGTGATGTTTCTTTATTTGACGAAGCAAGTCGAGGTCCATGGGGCTCATTTTGCTTGCTGCTCAAGCAAGTTGCTCGATCGGACAAAGCGTGAGTGACGGCGCAACTGGATTCGACGGTACGTCTACTAACTGGGACATAGATACTTGGCCAGTTTCGGCGCTTTAATCACCATCGCCGCCCTCGCCATTGACCCGTTCTCGCAGGCCTTGGTGGAACATGTTGTCTGCCGTCGCGAGGTGAAGAGTTCGGTCGCAAGAGCTGCAAGGACCAACAATTACACCGCTTCAGTTCCCGGCTTCAAGTACTCGCAGATGAACCAACGCCCTGGCTTGGACAAGACAATGCGATCTGCATTGTACAGAGGTCTCATAGACCCTGGAAGCGCAGCATCCCAAATTGATTTTGACTGTGCGAGAGGAAATTGTACATTCGGTGCTGAGGGCGACGGCGGCTACTTTTCGTCCTTGGCCATGTGCCATTCATGCACCGATATTTCTGATGATATCTTCATACCTGGGAAAAAGAACGCCACCAACACGTTCAGTTTGCCATCAAATTTGCAGGTATACAACCAATCTCCGCTGAGTGCGGCAAGGGTAGACTTTAATTCGTCTTTCTACTCCTTCGAGGCGCTGATGCACAAATTACCACCCGGTTGCGAGAAGGACGAGTACGAATGTATCATGCGAGAAAACATGGATGCGTTCGCGGTTAGATGCACTCTCGATCCATGCGTAAAAAAGTACAGTGCGCAGGTCACAAATCAAGAGTATATCGAATTTGAAGAGGATCAAGGCTCACCTCCACTACTTCGAAGAAACTGGATTGACGATGTCTGGATCAACGGGTTGAGGGCGGCGTACTCGCTGATATCGAATTACAGCCTCGTTGACGGCCTATCGACGAAATGCAACTCATCAATCGATCCCATACCTAGAGGTGTCCTCGTTAATTCCCGAACGCATCTTCTGAACGATAAACCAGAATCGTATGTGAACAATAAGTCCGAGTGGGTGTATTATCCACCAGAATGCGTTTGGGTTATAGATTTGACGCCGTACTATGCAATCACCGGCACCTTGGATGATTTACTAGGTGATGAGGTCCGCACTGATGGCAGGAGTGGATTTGATCAGGTCATAGGCCCTGTCTGGCTGACGACTCTGTACGCGGACGGTATGAGCAATTTGACCATGGCGGAACAAATGACAAAGGGCATCGCATCGTCAATGACAGCAGCTATGCGCAACCACCCATTCACGGAAGGCTTTTCGGATGTATCGACGGTGCGCCGCTGGGACATCAATCGCAACCTGACCACTGTTAATGGCATGGGATTCGCAGTCGACACATGTGTGAGAGTGCACTGGGGATGGATTGCATACCCGGCTGCCTTGCTCCTCCTGCAGCTTCTCTTCTGCACATTCGTTCTTTTAACTATCAACCGCAAGGCAGGGCACGGGGAGGCTAGAGTGCCGACGGACTGGAAGACTTCACCTTTGGCTCCCTTGTTTCACGGCCTGGATGAGGATCTCAGACAAAAGAGTGGCGGTTTGACTTCTGCAAAGATGATGGATGATGCCGCCGAGAAGATAGATGTGCAACTTTGCAAAGTTGACACACGGAGCCCACAGGGCTGGAGATTGTTTAAGAGCTGAGGGTAGGTGGCCAAATTAAATCGTTTATTACTAGATGCAGTATCGAGGTTGTTGCTCAAATGAGGGGGCGTAGCCAGCGGGCATTGAGAGGAGAAGAAAGGGTAAAAGACCTACCCAGATATTCTCATGATATGACCGCTCAACAGTCTGCACCCATGTTACCCTCAGCTGGCTGAGAGGTGATGAACTTGGAAGCAGTCCGTCAAAGTCATTTTGGGAGGCTTCAGCCGCACGCCAAGTCCTGTCACTCAAGCCACGAACCTCCTGCGAAGGATCGCTTAATTTGGGGATATTTTTGCATGACACCCTCGGTTGCATGAGATCCCGTTCATTTGGTATGAAAAGTGCATCGTTTCTGCCTTGGAGTAGTTGTGATCAACATTGGTCTAGAGAACATGGGAGAGCATGTCAGTGCAGAACGAGCGGGCTGAACATCACACCCTGGAGATCATGGGGTCTACGAAATATTACTCCTTTTCACGAAAATAAGGCTCTGAAGACCGAAAGAGGCAGGAGTCGCAGACCTAGAGCCTGGAGCCTGTGTGCGGGGCTTGTCAGGGCTGCTGCGATATTGCAGTTTGCCTAAGAGAGGGGAGCCGCCCTCGTCACAGCCCTTGCCAGAGATCTCAGAGTCTGAAGCGACAAATAGAGACACAGCAAAATACTGTGGCGATCCAGATTGCAATTGAAGTTTGCCTAAGAGAGGAGAGTCGCCGTCGCCACAGCTATCGTTGAAGCAATCACAGTCTCCAGACACGAGTAGGAGCGTGCCCAGCCACTGCGAAGATCTGAATTGCAACTGCAGCCTGCCCAAAGAGAGAAACCTTCCTTGCTAAAGTTCTGGTCGAAGAAATCGAAGTCTTAGAAGGAGTGGCTGTACGATAAACGAAGGCAACGGTCCGGATCGTAACTGTGATCCATCTCGTGCTAGGGAGAATAATAGACAAAGAGAACCGGAATCTCAATGTTGTCAAATGGGTGATGCATGGTTGTCCCTTTGACTCAAGGAGTCAGTTAATGGTGGATTTGAGATAGGAGGACCGTCGGGTCGTCTAGGAGATGGAATCTTGGGTGGAAAATATGGTTAGGTGAACATCGAGGGGTTGCTAGCTGATTCGTTTTGCCGCTAATATGTTTGAGGCCATGATCTCTTTGTATAGACGGCTTTATTTCCGTTTTCCATTTTGTCTTACGTGTGCATCAATTGAAGTCTTTGTTAGATCCTTTGTGACTTTGCTTTGGCGGCAATCACTTGAAGATGTTCATTAATCGCTAGAGAATAAGTAAGGGCCGGAAAATGAAGCAGAATGTAGACAGACCTGCATTTTTAACCTTAGATGCAGACATATACGGTGTGTAGGTATTGTGGTAACCGCTTTACCAGTTAGGTGCCTTTGGCAGTCTTATCGAATTTTCACAACGTTACCTTTTATCATCCACTCGACAGTACTGAATCCTTTGCATCGCCTCCGAACATCAAATAGCCGGCTAACCAAAACACTGCCTTATAAACCTAGCACACAATAGGCATGTCTGGCACTCGGCCTATCACGGAACAATTCCCTGGTCTCACCTACCCCGAATACCTAAACGATCACACACTCGATAAAAACCTTCCCGCTTGCGAATTTAAGTTAAGTACCAACCAGCTCCCACCTTCCGCCAGTGCCGGGGTTCTTGAGACCCTCCCGCTAGAATTAATTCAAATAGTACTAAGTCTGCTTGATTTATATAGTATTTCGAGGGTTCAGCAAGTCAACCGAAGAACCTCGGAGCTGGTGAGCTCCCTCCCCCACTACAGAGCTCTTGTACAACACGCACAAAATGCGCTCCAAGGTATATCTGCTATCAGCACAGGTAGCTCGATCACTCTTGCAAAGCTCTATGAGAAAATCTGTACAGCTGAATGCGAAGACTGTGGTGACTTTGGTGGCTACCTTTACTTGATTACTTGCAAACGCGTTTGCTTCCTATGCTTCTCGAAAAAGGAGGCCTACATGCCGTTGTCCCCGGTGCAAGCATGTCGGAAATTTGGAATTAGTCATAAGATGTTGTCTGGAGTACCTCGAATGGTAACACGAGCTGGAACATATTCATTTGACGGGAAGAAGGTCAAAGGTGGGTTAACTTTGATTGACCACCGGTCTGCTCGTGAAATTGGAATCCGGTTCCACGGTTCATTGAGGGCGATGGTTGAGTATGCCGCAGTCCGAGACACACAGAAATACCATAAATATTTGAGACGTGTGGAAGAGGATAGAATATACAGACGTACTGGCCAATGCAGACGACGAGCCCCTATTTCTGACCCATTTGACGCACAGTCAGGGAATCCGCTGCGGTTTGTGTCGATTGTCCGAGTGCCTTGGTTAAATAAGATCTTGCGGGATGTTGAATGGAGGGTTCACTGCGAAACATGTCGAGAGTGTTTGAAATTGGATCAATGCTCTACTCATTGCAGACGGAAGTTCACGGCGGGAGCGTTCCTGGAGCACCTAGAACAACACGAAGACATATCATATGTCAGTTGATAGGATAGTTTTAGGTTATTGATTAAATTACATAATGGATTGATAGGAGCGTGTGTTTGTCTTCCTACTATTCTCAAATTACACACAGACGCCATCACAGGCATAACTCAGGCAGGCTTGGCTTTGCAAACGAAACCGTCGCGTCTTAATCGTCCCGACAGTTCGCGCGAAAGTAATCTTTGGATGGAAAACTGCCGAGTTTCTAGACGGAAATGGTGTTATAAGGGGTGAGAAACTCTGTCGTGATAGCTGTTTCCAGGCAAGATATTGCCTAGTGGGTACTGAAATGTGGCCATCAAGATCCCTCGAATTGCATGTTTCCCCCAAAAGCCGTTCCAGGCACCGTAAGAGGCTAGGACTCATCGCCCGCAGAAGTTTCTTTTTGCACTTTCGGAAGAGACAAGCTTCGCCGCTGCTTACTGCATGTCGGCGAAGTTACGAGAAAGGATCGGGGTCAGGAGATGATGTAGGATGACATACAGAAGGCTATGCTGACTATGTACCTAAACCAGCCCCAACTAATCTAGTCTGTCCTAGCCAACAGTTTCGATATTGTCAACTGTGTAATTCATGCACCTGTTTCAAGAACTTGAATGTTTCTATATGCGGTGGCACTTAGCCAGCCTCCTTCCCCTCACCGCTTTGGTATGTATACTGCACTCACACCCGCACACACAGATTCGGGCCGATATGGTGACCAGGAAGTCCAAAGTTCAAATGCCGTCGGCAATCAATGTCGGTCGCCAAGCCAGGCGAAGTCACAGAGCGGCCCGCCCCTGGACGGCTACGTCTACTCCAGATCTGGAGCGGGGACAAGACTCTCCAGTCTCCTGCATAGATCTTTCCTTTGAAGCCTGATATACCAGAGAATCAAGAGTAATTATTAGAATAGGGACAGAAACCATCGCCTTGGAATGTATTATTTCTTTCTCCTAAATCAATCCACCGTACGAAAGTCCAACACTGCTGGTAGCTATCATCTGATCTATCACTTGACTGAGCTAACCGGATGAGCCAAGAATTTGAACATTAAACCAGTATGAAAATGCATCATGATAGACATACTGCCCCGTTTTTCAGCGGGGAAAGGTAGGCATGGGGCAGTACAGCTCGGGGCTTTGATGATCCTTCTTCAGGATTGCAGACAATCCTATCTCAACCAATCCCTGCCTAGATTATTAGCTTCATAATATAGATACTTCTGCTTTTTCAGTGGGCCCGAAGTTACACCTTTTTGATTCCGTGGTGGTAAGCTTTGCGACTGCTTGTCTGGGCAGATTTGGTGGCGATCAGCTCAACCACGTAATGGCCCACTCAAAACATTCCTTTGGATGTGCTAAGCCTCCAGTACAACCAACAAGATGTCTAGCTGACTTAATAATGATACCTCAGAAGTACTTTGGAGCCTCCTCACAATATGTAGCACTATGTGTTCGCATCTATTCGTAGTGCTATGGCGATCTCCGTATATGTAATTGTCACTGGTTCCAAAGCCTAAGTTAGTCCCAACCAACATCTTGCGAGGCCAGACACGGACTGGAGCTTTGGCCCATTTCATGGGGTGGACTCAACTGTTGTTAGTGAGGAGTTTTGCGTGCATGTTTGTTCAATATTTGACCTGAACGTAGCACATGGTGGCGAAATATGCAAAATGAAACAACTCAGCTGTCTCTATATTGTTCATCTGACCAACACGCTGATCCTACCTTCGTAGCAGTGGCTTATTGGCTAAATAACTTTGACCTTAATTTAAACGTTACGATGCGAGGTGAAACAAGGGGACTTTTGTGATGTATGCCGTCTGACAAACAGGTTGAACATCGTCATCGTCTCACTGAACTGCCAGAACATCGAGATCTCAGGATCTATATAAACCTGTAGTCCGTCCTTGAATATTGTTTAACATCACATTCTATCATCTCATTTCATTCTACCATCACAACTTGATTCTCACTACTCAGCTTGACTCAATACCCTCACCTCAAACCCCAACACTCCTTCAACATGGTTAATTTCATTGCCCTGTCCATTGCCACTCTAGCCGCTATTGTTCCCCTAGCTATGGCGGACAACTGCCGCACAGGGGTCATGTACTGCGGCTCCACCCTTCAGAGGCGAGGTAAGACATGCTTCCGCAGCCCTCCAGTGTCTGTCTTGCAGTTTAATAACCGGATTCTAATAATGCTATAGGAAACTACTACCAGCAAATCCACGACGCCCTCGAGGAAGGCGGACAAGTCGCCGACGAAGCACACGTCAACGATAGTCTCTTCTACTGCTCTGGAGGTTCGAACGGAGACATTGTTTACCAGATGTACTGCGATGGATGCCGGGATGGTGGTGATGGCAACAACGACTACTGCCCTTGAGCAGACTGATACCATGAGATGAAAGCAAGTACCTGGAGTTGGCGCTGGCAGCTGTCACCTAGCCTTTGATTCGGAAGCTGATGGGAATCGCTCACTCACTTGTGTGAGTTGTGTGATTTATCCACGGGACACGGAAAATCGATGCCCTCTTTCTAGGCTTCATACAATGTATCCCAAAATCTTTTATGTCGAGGCGGGGAACGTACAAAGGGAAACGCGGCCCTCATTGTGTGAGGAACTCGTACCAAATCGAACTCGAAGTTAGAAGCTGAAGGTCGCAACGCCTGCAGGCAGCGCGGTCGTCCTCTGTTTCGCTTTTATAAAAACCCATGTTTTGGAACTAAGCTGATCCCATCTCTATGTGCTGTTTCATTTGATCAGACATTCTTATCGCACTCATTAACAGCCCCAAGCCCAACTTATAGGTTCAAGCTTACTTGGTGTGTGCCTAATGCACTCGAACTAAAGTAGTAAACTAATTTCAGACTCTTAAGTGAATCGTATACCTGTTAAATTCTCTCTTTAGATAGTGCTCTGTGAGCTTGAAGGCTGTTGGCATCCCGTGTAACTATCACCTACTGACCTAATTTTGACTTGAAACCTCAAATATCAGGGCAAAGATGAGAGATGATACATGAGAGGAGAATGGCACAATTCAAATAAGATCCAATCATCCCCACAACTGAAGCTAGGAACAATAAGGTTAGCTTCAGTTCAGACAGCTACAAAAAGAGAACATAGCATATTACCATCGTAGGTAATGTATGTTGTTAATACATAGCATATCTTTCCGCCGAATCGGGTTTGGTACCAAGTCCTGTAGGGTCGTTAGCAGATTACCAAATATGCAAGGAAGCGAGGTTAACGAACGGGTTGCCCTCAATTGCCTGGCCAAATGCCGTGCAACTTAAATTCAGGCTAGTCCCGTATCCCAAGTTCCCCAAGCTTGTGGTCCAGATTGCCGGTCCAAAACGACAGACCGTTGCTGGCTTCTTTGTAACATTGCCTCGGTAGGTTCCTTCGGGGATAACAATAGCCGAAATCGAAGTGCTGCGATCAAACATAGACGACATGTCCATGCGACTGATTCCGCCCATATTCTCTGTTTTTGCAGCTGGAGCAGCAGTGGCCAGAGAGGCGGGCAAAAGAATGGGAAATAATCTAGTGTACTGGAGCCTTATGGCTAGAATTATATTGAGACATGTTATAAAGAGAAAACCGAAGAGACTTTTACCTCCTTATACGCTGCTTCTATTTCGGAATTCTCATAGCGGATCACATCTTGGGTTCACTTCTAGTGCCAAACTAAGGCTCCAACAATATCGAAAGGTCCGATCACAACGCCAAGAGTCTTGTAGCGGCCAAGAAATAGTCAATGTACCCCACGAGCACCACCAATGGAGAGGGCCTACTCGTTTTCCTATGAGACAACATCCCACCTATTCCAGGTGGAATGGAATGCACTTTTACAAGAGTTATCAAGCGGTCCGCATACGGCAATTTCGTAACAACAGCCTTGTCTCGCTGTCTAAAACATGCCAGCTATTCAAGTGCTGTCAATAACAAGAGGTCATATGTCATGTCACTGGTGATAGCCTCCTATATTATGTTTACGTCTCGATTGGTCTACCGGCTATTCTGCACCTTAAATGGGCGGCCAAAGTCATTTAATCACAATCTAAGCACAATCAGCCACTATATTTCCTCTTTGCGGATGTTCAATTGTACTGGACCCTTCCCTGTCTTGGGAGTTGGACCGGGTGAGAGAACAACACCATTATACATTGCCCTAAACAATCTTGTAGGTGCAATGCCCTGTTTTCTCATCCATGTCCATATACTCCTCTTCCTTCAAAACCTTTCTGTCGCCCTCTGTAGCTTTTTCAAGAATCCCAGAGCTGCTACGGTCCACGATGGTTGAGCCAATCCTTTTGTAGAGACCCCGTTCTTGTCCCTCAACTCTCTCCATCAAGACCGCAAATACATCCGAACCGCTCTCTAAGTCCTCATCCACGATGGCGCAATACATGTTTCGGTCAGTTGCCCAGGTCTCAACCGCCCCAACCCAACTATCTAGGCACAACGACTGCCCCATACTGGTCTCCACGACTGAGTCGTCGGTCGTCAGAAACTTAAAGCCACGGAACCAAGCGCCATTTTGGATCGTTCTCGTCTCTTTGTTCACGCGAATCCGGAACAAGGGGCCGTGAAGTACGATGAAGCCTCCCAGGACTGGACCAAACGGGCCGCCTTCGGTGGTGACAACGACGTCCACGACTTTTGGCATTCCCTCAATCATCTTTGCTCGTTCATTTTTCAAGACTTTCCTGTCGCTAAAACGAACAAGCCCATTGACAGACGCCCATGACCATGAGGGAATGACGTATTTCTCGTCCTCTTCACCGGGCTGAATGGTGTAACGCTCTGCTCGCTCCGCCACAGTCCATTGCAAACCAAGCGGCAAATAGCTCTTCCATAACCCAGCAACGTACTCATTCTGCTCTCCAACCGGTAGATTGTACACCCTTCCAAATATCTCTGTCACTGCGCCAAACGCGACCATCTTGTCTCGCCTCTTGGTAAGCGCTCGTTGGTTGTATTGGCTTACAAAACGGTCCCAAATCAATGCTCCCTGGATAGGCGGATGAGTCCGCGGCTTCACGTCGTATAAACTGCGACTATCTGGCCAGGAAATGGATATAGGGCCAGTATACCAGCGCTGTGGCTCCGTCGAAGATTCGCGGTGAATGCCTGGAGAAGAGATGCTATCCCACCACCATTCACCCTCCGCACAGTGCAGGACCCGCGGCGATAGTGCGTATTCCTGGTATGTCCAGCCTCGTGAGTTTAGGGGCGCTGTGGTTATGGCGTGGAAGAACCGAGTAAACAATCCATCGTCAATTCTCAGTGTCTGCTGTGGATTCACTCCGAATCCATTAATCATACCGAGCCAGGTTGGACGAACAATTACTGTCCGAGGTCTGGGGTTGACAGGGGAAAGCCCAGTCGTAGTGCTGGTCGAGGCTGAAGCCGCAATGGTGAGGTGGCTAAATGTGTACACAGTTGCCATCCTCTGAGCCTCGTGCAGCCAGTCCGAAGGAGAGTCCTGGATGATACAGAGTGAGTCTATCCAGATATACTCGTAGCCGAGATCAAGAGCAAGTTTCGCTGCATCTTGGAAGGTCCGTGGTAGGTCCCCAAATGCAATGCCCATGGTGGAGAATTCGGCAAGGCGACTTTCAATCAGTGTGATAGGCATGGACTTCCCCCAGCTATGACTGAGCGCGATATATCGCGTATTCACGTCCATGGCAGTGTCCTTGGAGTTAACCAGCTGCACGCTCGGATCCGATGCGCCCTTGGTCAGATGAAGAAGGCGCGTGGGCAGTTGCCTTGGATGGTGCTGAGGTAAATGTTTCTCCAAATCGACATCCTCTTCGAGCCACTTGGATATTCTCTCAAGCGTAGTTCCTTTGGTGGTCCAATCCACGAGGCACTTGTTCTTGTCGTCTGCCAGGTCTTTCCAGTCGGAATTGTCAGAAATCACTCAATATCACTGTCAAGTCGAGTACATACCATACATTTCCAACTTCACGTCCTTTAGATTGCCCTCCCGCTCCCCAATGGTGCGGTTAACATCCTTGTGTCTGGTGGCTTCCCAGTGCTCGTGTACATGATACCGAAAGATCAACTTGCTCTGTTTGCCTCTCTCCGTATACATGAACACATATCCCTTGGCTGATTCGATTTCTTCGTCATTCCATCGGTCCTTTCCCACCGGCTTTCGGCCGTCCATGTAGTCGGTGAGGGCGTTGTCTAGCCCGTCTGGTGCGTCAAAGAACAGCTCGACGATCCTACACAGCGGGCAGTTGGCCGCAGACACCCGCAGCTCAGCGACGGTATGGTGGGGATACGACAGCGTCGCAGTGGCAGCCTGTGCATGGACGTACGGCTCCATGCCGTGCTCGTAAGCTGTCCCAAAAGCCGGTTCTTGGTTGAATGGAGTTATCGGCTTGCGGCTGTCTCTCTTCCATCCCCTCAGCTGGGTGTCCCACCTGCCGGTGAAGATGCCAGTGCAGGTGGTGCATAGTACTGTAGGCTCGAGTGCGGACATTGCGATAGCCTAAGTGTAGAGAAATATGGCGAGGGCAGCTGGAATGTGCCGTTGCACCAATACCTATATTCTCATCAATGTTGTAAGGATGTGGTAGTATCTGACATGCAGCGCGGGAATAATCCACGTCAGCAGGCCTCACACCGAAACACAATCGTGCTGCCTGACAAGATTGAAGGACATGCTCCGCCACTGCGATGTCCACATTCATTGTCAGTATACCCGTTTTTTTTTCACGAAAAAGACAACTGGCAAGAGGTAACTTTGTATATTCGTCTGGACTACAATACTTGCCAC
Organism: Ilyonectria robusta; assembly: GCF_021365365.1. Taxonomy (NCBI): domain Eukaryota; kingdom Fungi; phylum Ascomycota; class Sordariomycetes; order Hypocreales; family Nectriaceae; genus Ilyonectria; species Ilyonectria robusta. Next base: position 914,235 of record NW_025764448.1, read on the forward strand.
TGAGTAAATCACTCAACTTTGATACCTGAAAATACCCCCAAGGCTACCGCGTAGCAAGCCGAACTGACGAAGTACGGCATGCCAAGCGCAAGGCCCCCAATCCCAATGCCACGCACCCACAGCGCCGCCATGGTCGGTGCTCCAAGAAGAGACCCAACAGTTTTGACAAGCATGACGATGGAGAAGATGTGGGTGTCAGGATTCGTCGCGTCGTCGTGGCCCTTGCCATGCGGCGGCGATACCGCTGGCGATTTGAGCAGTGAGAGGGTGAAGATTGGAAGGGCAGATCCGAGAGCGTACAGAAAGAGGCACGGGATTAGCATCCATATCTCCGCAGCGACGGCGATCCCCAGCGCGCCAAGCACGGAGACGATGAGGCAGACGCTAGCGTATCGAACATTTGCGCTGTCCGCACTTTCGACCCTCGAGATGGAGCCTCTGGTAACACGTCTTGACAGCAGGAATTTGGGGATGATGACGGTGAGTAGGGTGAAGTTTACAACGGCTTTACCCGAAAGCAAGTAGCCAGCCGAAGCGAAAGTCCAACGATATCTCTTGGAGATGTACTGGACGAGCAGCTTAGTGTCGGAGCTGGCGAGCGACGTGAGGAGAAAACTGATGAGCAGTAATGAAAAGTTTCTGGGGTGGCTTGTGACGATGGTATGGAGAGTGCGAAACCGCTGGACCGTGGAGTTGAGTAGGGATGGCTGGGCATCCTGCGCCTTGAGAAGTGGGGACGACAAGAGAGGTGCTCTTTGCTCCTCGTCCGGAATGGGCTCGCTATCCAAGGATTCTGTAGATGATGGGAGCATGAGGATGGTAGGAACGGCAAGCAAGAGCAGGATTAGCCCAAGCCAGAACGGCAGCCAGAGCAAGGCAGTCATCGTAGCAGAGGCCAACGCCGGACCAAGCAAAGCAACGACGTATGAGACGGCGCTCATATAGCCAAAGTAAATGGCCCGCGTGACGTGGTCGTCGGTGAGGTCGGAGGCGAGAGCATACGTGATGGAGTTGAAGACGCAATCTCCACCCAAGACCGAGAGGGTCGGGCCAACGATAATGGCCTTGGTTGGTAGCAGCTGATCAAAATAGCCGACAATGACGGCCCATGACAGCATAAACACCCGGGACACCAGGTTGAGGCGGAGAACTGTGCGGCGACCCCATTTCTCTGCCAGGAAGCTGAGGGGAATGGTCATGGCAAAGTCTGGATCGCATCAGAGAGGTTCATATTAGGAAGCGCATAGCTTGAACTCACCTCCACCAATCCAAATAGTGTCCATCACGCCCTGGATCCAGCCTAGGCTCGTCTGAACCGAGTCGACTTTGCATAGGTCCTCATCAACGCTTCCGCCCGGTCCGATGAGCTTGGGGTCGGTACTGGCGTAGTATTCCCGACATAACCGCCTCTCAATAACCCGGTTGAGGGGAAGCTGGTAGAGACTCATAGACAGATTGACAAGAAGCAGCAGGCCAAGGACAGGGCCTACGGCACTTCTCCGCCTTGGACGTGGGCTGCGGTGTCGCGGGCTGACAGCGCCATCAGATTCCACCTCATCGCCAAGGGCGCCTGAAGCGTGGCCAGCGTCGGCCATGTCGCCACCGCCAGTAATCCCTTAGATAGACTCAGAATACAGTTCTTTTAAGGATATTTAGGCTTTGCAGGGGTCGGCTGGGAGCAGACGAGAGGCGAGCGGGCCGTTTGCGCGTTGGTTGTGAAGGGGGATTGTTATTTGCGACGGCGCGATAAGCACGCGGCTCGTGATTTACAGTGTCTCGAAGCGCTAAATGATCCGAGGGTCTCACATGATGGAAATCGTCAACGTCATGCCATGTCAGGATTTCCGCATTTGGAGCACGACATCTTCCATGTGATGAATATGAAACCAAAAACGCATCGAATCCCACGCATTAAACGCATCAGAGCCATTAACCCCGGTTCATCTGAGCTTTTCATGTGGAATGACGCCCCAGAAAGCTGACATATTGTCTCTTTTACAGCTACCATTGAGCTTACTTCATATTTTTATACTCTCTTTTCATCTCTAATACGATCCTAATTGGAATTAAGCCCAGGAAAACATTATTGTTCGCATCCATTAGGTGCATGGCATTTATGTAAGCCCAGCTTGATAAACAATATACCCCACGCCAGCTTTGCAGCCTCATGCCTCCTCAAACCTACCCAGATTGGATATGCGTGTGTAAGTCTTATTTTAATACCTTACTGGAAGTAGATAAATCCCCAAAAATAGATACATCTATTTTCAAATTCCGAGGCTTACTGGAAACTCATAGATTAGATATATAATATTATTTGGGTGTTCTTTTATTAGCTATACTCAATATCTTCACATAGATTAAAGTCGTGCAGTATTGGCAAATAATAAACATACAGTACCAATATTAAGTATAAATACAGTAAAATTTTCTAAGCTATTCGCAAGGTAATATTGTGACGTATCTTAACAAATTTGACTTACCTTCCATAGCCACCTACTTTTAATATAAAGAGACATACCACAATTACTGTTCAATTATCCTCCCACCCTGCTACAACTTAGCATGAGCCTCGGGTACTCAAAGGGATAGTAATTACATTCACGTAGATCATCAACCAAACTATTTTTGCGCTTGGGGTCTTTGCGCTTGAGGTCTTTGGGGTCTTTGGAGTCTTTAACGTCTTTGGAGTCTTTGGCCTCGGTGGGCTCAGGACGAAGGAGGGACTTGATTACGAATTCTAGCAAATTGATTTCAGCTAAGATTTTTCCCATCTCTCGGCCGGAGTAGTTTCCCAGCTCTTCTTTCAAAACATCTAGCTTCTGCTGAGCTGTGCCAACCCGCACTCCTCGCCGCTCCCAAATCTCTGCCACCGGGTCTTTGGACTCCTTTGAGGACATGGTCGTTTTGGATATAGGGATATGGTAGAACAATGATCTTTTAGTGTAGTCGATTTTGGAGTCGCTCGGTTTTTATTGAAAGAGGGAGAAAGAGGAAGAAGAGGGAAGAGATCGAGGGCTATTTATCTAGCCATTTCAGCAGTCCATCACTGTACTTCAGGTCAGGGTGCGTTCCTCGAGTCAGCAATGGTGTGGATGTGTGAATAGGAACAAAGATTATTCCAATTCCAATTTCAAGGGTCTCATTGCGTCAGACCGCCACAAAGATCGTCATGTCCGCTGCGCTGTCTTGAAAACCGTGAACTGTTGACACTTGAACGTTGGCGATCTCAGCACCACCAGATTTTAGACTTTCCGCCGGATGTAAGTAAAGAGTTAGAACTGCTATTAGCGGTGATTGGCCTTCACCTTATTGGTAGCCTTCGAATTCTTTTTGTTGGTGAGATTTGCGCAAAGGAGTGTGGAAACCACAGTGCACAGGAGCGCCCACTGGAAGCTAATATCATCTGACCTGGAGCACCCATAAACACCACTCTTGAATGTTGATGAGGGATTGTTGACTGTATGCTATGAGTTGAAATAAAAGACGACGAATCCGGCCCAGGAAAACCGGAAAGTGGAACAGGCATGTTCTCGGCTTGCATACTCAAATCCAGTCTTTGGTCCTAAGATTATCTGGCAGGAAAGCCACAGATGGGCGAATACATCCAATACTGTTTCTCCAAAATAAACTTCGCGACTCCTGCGCCTGTAACCGCAGAGGTATACAATCTCTCAAATAGCCGGATATCAAAATTCAACGGGACTGTGAGTCGCTTGACTATCGGTCACAACTGCTGATGAGCACTAACTAGAACGGTTCGTTGCTGGTATAGGGAACGGTTATTATGATAATATTGTTGGTGTTTTCTTTACTGCTGAGCTTCTAGTCCGCCCTCTGGGTCTGTGTACTAGGGTACCCTAACCTCTTGTTAAGGGAACAGCTTGGGGAAATACTTCAGAGTAGTCAACCGCGCCAAAGGACGAGTCTTGCCCACCAGTAAACTTTTTTACGGACTCCTTAAGTTTAAGCCAGGGCTTTCCTCTCTTCATATTTAACTCCGCACTCACGGCGGATTTATATCCTGGGTATCTAATTTGGAATGCCGCGCAGAAAAAGGACGTCCGAGGTTTGAGTTGACTGTCACCGGCCGTAGAACTCGAAGTACACTCCTGGGATAACAACAGCACGAAGAAGTCAAATCATATACTCAGAGCGTTCTCAGTCGGTGGTTGGCTGTATGATTCGATTGGTATCAGCAACTGGGCGGCAGCGTAAGCCACGACGGAGGCCAAACTATGAGAATCAGGCCTATAAACATCAGTCCAGATAATCATTGATAACACGAATACATTGATCGGGCATTAGTCGAAGGAACAGGTGATGGCAAGAGCCCTGAGAATGGTCATCTTGATGAAACGCTCACTGTTCAGTGACTCATAACTGGGAAGACCTGAAACCTCGAATCCTTTCTTTCTCACTCACAGAAATCCTGTTATTGAGTTCATGTTCGAATGATTTGAGGTTTACCATTATGTGAGATTGCCTGGTGAGGAGGAATCGCGCTGATTATAGTAGTCGATGGTTCGACACTTTCTGTTGAGCAATAATTGATGTTTGACGTATGTGCATCATAAATTTATCTTCGCTATCTGCGCGAGCGAGTGAATAACGCACAAGCCATAGCTTACATGAAGTTCGAATAGGCAATGAATTAAGGTCTTACACCAAGCCTGATTGTACAGTGCAATTATTCGTGAACACTGTTACATCTCGTCACTCACGACGTTGTGTCGGTACTACAAGGAAAATATGCAAAGGCCTGAAAGATAAGCGTAGCTAACAACCATATCAATTTAAAGGAGCATCATTGCATGGGTATTATCTGTTGATTTTGTCGCGAGAGAGGCAACTCAAGTTCATCACACCATGCCGCCAACAAATGTATACATTATCGGTGCTCAGTGCACTGGCAAGACGACCCTGGTCAACGCCTTGAGATCCTCTTTCAAGACCACTTCAGATATCTCACCTCCTACAATTGTTGAAGAAGTCGCACGTTCTGTCCAGAGGGTGCACAAATTTACAGCGGCCGATATCACCTCGTCGCCTGACCGCTGCTTAGCGCTGCAGACGCTCATCTTAGAAACTCAACGGGATGCGGAGCGGGCGGCCTTACGAGACCAGCAGTGGATCATCTCGGACCGCTCTGGACTGGACCCCATTGTATACGCTCAGCGCTATTTAGGGCACGAAACGGCAGATGCCATGTTAGCAAGTACCGCTTGGCAAGAGCTACGATGGAGAATGTCAACGTCGTTGATCTTGGTGTGCGAGGCCGGCACCAACTGGCTTGTAGATGATGGCGTGAGGCTCATGCCCCAAGACAGAGACGACTGGATTGGCGTTCACCGCGAATTCTGTCAGGTCCTGGAGATAGTAGGCCTACCCTACGATGTTATCCCTTGCACATTGGCAAGGATTGACGACAGGACCGCCTTTGTGTGGTCCAAGTGGAGAGCGGCAGCACTCCGTGATAGCCATGGACCGATGCTGGAGGCCAATGGGTGTAGCTAGCTGCCAACATCACGTTATATGTTTGCCCGGCCTGCAGAAGCCAGGCCAAGGCATCTTCAGATATTTATCAGTATCCCTGTGCGGAACACTCCTTTCGGCGGCGTTGATAAAGCCCGTGCAAATGCAATCCCTGGCGAAAGGGAAAGGGTGCGTTTTTTCGGCGAGCCAATGAAAGGGGCCGAACCGAGGCACCTGATATTTCGCAGGCGAGCATTGGCAAAGCGCAGTGCCGCAAAGCCCCAAAACCCGCGGTGCCTCGGTCAGGGCCGGTGAATCAAGCCCGATTATCGTGATGGTGTTCTCGCCGGCACTTAAAGTCCGGAACGTTTGACGGCATTGGTTGTTGCTGTGGAGGATCACTTCCGTCCCCTCCGAGGGGCAAAGAAAAAAATTCATCGGGTTGAACCGTCAGGACAAGAAAGAATGCCGGTATTTCTTTGCCGATGTGTTGGTGTGAGGGTTCTCTGCAATGCGGTGAATCCCACGCAGCTCAACTTCATGGCACAAAAACTTTTGGGCAGATGTGTGCAGAAATTGAGCGTCAAACGGTGAGGAGTGTGCAACGCACTAAGCGCAGCAGTGGCCTGCCAGATAGCTGGAAAAGCATTTAGAACATGACGCACATCTTCACCGAGAACCCGTGATTAGCCGCAAGTCAGGGAGGGCCAGGGCCATGGTTGTCCACGGTTGTCCCTCTAGAAGCCCTGCAGCGGACATGCAGTGTCCCTCAGAGACCCTCGAAGACCCTCTAAAAGCCCTCTAATACGTAACGACCCTCTAAAATAGTCCGCTGAGTGGTCCGCTGAGTGGCCCTCTGGCGCCGAGGCGTCGCCGAGACGGGCAAGCAGCTGCAGCAGGTTCCAGCGCCTCTCCAGAACCTCCAGGCGGCAACGGTCGGAACAATAGTACCCGCGCTGCCGACTCTCGGCACAACGTTCTCCGTGACCTTCCGTAGCGCAGGGCTCTTCCAGGGCATCCCTTTTCGGTAAGGCTTGGCACGGGACAATCTTGGTACGAACCTCCCAAAGCTCCTGGGTGTCATCGACGTTTTCCCTTCCGCTTCGCTTGCAAGCTCCTCTGGCCCAACAAAACCTCCACTCCACGCCGCCCCTTTGAGCTTCAAGATCCGATCCTGGTCCTGAAGCCTTCTCTGCTCCTCTAGCCCTTCCTCCTCCGAACAGCCATCATGCAGTCCGTCTCCAGATCCGCCGCTCGCGCCTCGTCGCTGCGCAGCGTCGCCCGCCGCGCCTACAGCTCGTCGCCCTACTCGCAGACCATCAACAACCTGCGCATCAACAGCGATACCAAGGTCATCTTCCAGGGTTTCACTGGAAAGCAGGGAACGTGAGTTTTTACCACGTTCTTGGAGGGTTCTCGACGTCCAGAAACTGACCCCAGGGCCCAGCTTCCACGCGCAACAAGCCATCGAATACGGTACGAGCCAGACCGCATCCATGTTGCGACACATGTCATGATGCATGTGACAGGGGTGGCATTTGAGGCTGATATGTTGGATAGGAACCAAGGTCGTCGGTGGAACAAACCCCAAGAAGGCCGGCCAGACTCACCTCGACCTCCCCGTCTTCAAGAACGTCTACGACGCCGTCCAGGAGACCGGCGCTACCGCCACCGCTCTCTTCGTCCCGTATGTCCCGGACATCCAATGCCCGTCAGGGGTGAAGCACGACTAACATTAACCAGTCCTCCTCTGGCTGCTGCCGGTATCGAGGAGGCCCTCCAGGCCGAGATTCCTCTCGTCGTCTGCATTACTGAGGGTATCCCTCAGCATGGTACGTTCCGAATTCCCCAGCTCAGACGGATTTCGTCCTCTAATCTAGCCCCTCTTTAGACATGGTTCGCATCACCGACATGCTCAAGACCCAGTCCAAGACCCGCCTCGTCGGCCCCAACTGCCCCGGTATCATCGCCCCCGGCCAGTGCAAGATCGGTATCATGCCTGGCTTCATCCACAAGCGCGGCCGCATCGGTATCGTCTCTCGATCCGGTACCCTGACCTACGAGGCCGTCAACCAGACCACCCAGGCTGGTCTCGGTCAGTCCCTGGTCGTCGGAATCGGCGGTGACCCCTTCAGCGGCACCAACTTCATCGACTGCCTCAAGGTCTTCACCGAAGACCCTGACACCGACGGTATCATCATGATTGGTGAGATTGGTGGTTCCGCCGAGGAGGACGCCGCCGAATTCCTCAAGTCGGCCAACACCGTTGGTGGCGGCAAGCCCGTCGTCAGCTTCATCGCCGGTATCTCCGCTCCCCCCGGCCGACGAATGGGCCACGCCGGTGCCATCGTCTCCGGCGGCAAGGGTGGTGCCGACACCAAGATCAAGGCTCTCGAGGACGCCGGCGTCATCGTCGAGCGCTCCCCCGCCAGCCTCGGAAAGGCTCTCTACGAGGAGTTCGTCCGCCGAGATCTTCTGTAACTTAATCATCCGTTTCCTTGTTTTCATGACTCGTCCCTTGGACAGTCCGGCGGGGGAGAGAGAGGCCATGCTCGGGATCGAGTGAGCTTATTATAGTCCGGTCGGGTGCCGAGGACTGCTCACGGAGGGCTGGTTGCATTTGTTCCATGATTTCCGTACGTAACCTGATAGAACAAGGATTGGTCTGGCTGGCGCGGACGCTGGATTGTGTAACGCCAACTTATTTGGGCGCGTGTATATCCCCGTATACGCCATACAAGGTCTTATTTAAACCACTGTGAGCGGGTTTGGCCATACCACGGAGTGGAATGAAAGAGAGAGGCGTCAAAAGTATCATAGAGCAACGAGAGCTTCCTGGTGTGTTTGTGTGCGCTTTGCAGACCTATAACGCTTATCCGATTCTACCTGAAAGATGTGGGATATCCATTGAAACGCCCAGTCGTAAAATGTCCCCCTTCCTAGAAAGGAATCCATTCATGGTCTCATGCAAGACCAATCCAGTATCCATCCTCCTTAACCTCATGTTCCCTCCTTGCGTACCAGGCTAGATGTACAGTTGGTAGCCACCAAGGTTCCTAAAGGTTCCTAAAAGCCCCTTCTAATGCGCAAAATAAACTCCCGTCCCATGCATACGGTGTCATGTCCTAGCAAGTTCAAAGCCTTGCTCTCCCGCTGCGATTTCCTGCTGCTCGTGCTTAAGTCGTAGCTTGTGTTGTGTGTCAATATTGGGTCTGGTGCTTATTGCTCGCCCAGGAGACGAGCGGTGATGTCTCCCATATAGGCTTCCTCAAGCTCGTAATCTTGACCGCCGTTCCGGTCGATGCCTACAAAACCAAAGGCATCGACGACAGCCTCGACGTCGAATCCCATGTTGACAAAGCGGTCAACGAGGTCTCTGTTGTATCCCATGTATCTGATACCCCACCACCTGTCAGCCAACTGTACAATGCAACACAACGCATTGTGAGAGGTCAAGGAAACGACACTCAAGTCCACATCCGCAGGAGACATACCTATTATCGTCGTTGGCCACCCCGCCTGCCTTGTCATCGTTCTTCCACTTGCTCAGATCGACGGGGTTCTGCGAGGCACCGGCGTGCTTCACAGCCCATTCGTGGGCTTTGATAGCGAACCCTTCGGGGTTGTCGAGCATCATCTTGGCAACCTCGGCATCTTGCGGGTCCTTGGGGTTGGGGAACTCGAGAAGCATGCGGAGCGAGAGAAGGGCAGTCTTGATGGTCTGGACGGGAGACCAACCGGAGCCGAGGGTGTCGAGACAGATGGCGCCCTAGTAACACAGTTCAGTCAGTCACCAGCCCAGAAGGCTTTTTCTCCATCTCTAGGCAGAGGTGGAGGCAGGGTGACGTACAGTCTGGCTGCTGACGTTGGGGTGCCAGATCTTGGTGTCGAATTTGATTGTCGGGGACTTGAAGGGGTAGTTGGAAGGGATCTGGATGTCGACCTGGAACGTGCCGCCGGCGTAGGGTGTGTCGGGAGGGCCAGGAAAGGTGCCCTTGAGGTGCGTCACATCGTCGTCCATGACGGTCGTCGCATAAACGCCCGAGTTATCACGGTCGGCCTGGATGTCGCTGAGCTCTTTCGCCAGACGGCGTACTCGACTACTGGCGGCAGACATGTTGACGTTCTTTGACCGATGGGAGCGGTGCGGGGTGGCGGTTTGGAGTGATGATTCGGGGTGGTGATTTGAGGTTGAGGATGGTCAGGAGAGGAATATGTCGATGTTCGAAGCCGGTTAGTTAATGCTGTAGCAGCTGGTGGGTCGTGCTGGCTGCGGTGGTGATTATGAAGGAAGGAAGAGAGGAGAAACGGATCCTGGCCGCGGTTGGTGGTAAGCTTTAGTTTGTGTCGAGGCGTCGTGGGTGGCATGGATTAGCTGCAGCCAGACACTAATCGGTCATGATTGGTGGTGGCACAGGCTGCTCGTTAGGCTCTGACGCTCACTGTCGAGAGACCGATGGAGGGGTCCTGACGCCCGCCGCCCGCCTACACCATCACTTCAGTGCCGTTTACTGGGGAAGTGCCCAGGCTGCAACCCTCCAACTCGCACATCCCGGCGGCTGATGCACCTGGAAGGGCGCTAACCTCTAGCGTGCTGCGGGGGGCGACGTCCAGCTGGTCGGCGCGGCGCTGTCCTCTCCTGGCACCCTGGGATGGGCTCTGCCACCCTGGGATGGGCGAGCGGCCGGTCCGCGGAGGAGGTTGCAACGAGCAGAGCCGCCACACGGTTCTTGGTCGGGTCCGACGTACGTTCTGCAGGCCCGGTGGGGAGGGCTTTGCTCAGGTTGATAGAGGGTGTGCCGAGTGAACAGGCTGCGGTACTATGAGCTGGCGATGACGAATGGGTTTGGCGGGCCATCTATCGGCTCCAGGCCGTCGGCGGAGCCAGCACCGGCGTGCTTACTGGTGATGCAGGGCACTCAGCGCTGATCACACCGCATGCCTTGGGAAAGCCCTTCAGTTTCGGAGCTGCAGAATCCGAGGCCAGATGGCCAGGGCAGACTGAGAGCTCGAAACCGTACATGATATTGCCTGATCACATGATGCACATGCCGATCTCTGGCACTGATTCCACAGCCCGGCCTTGACCATCCTGGCAGTGACATTTGGGAGATTAGGAAACTCCGCGATCGTATCCATTTCACCGATTAGTGGCTTTTGTTCTTCTTCACCGGGTTGTGGCACGGTCGTATTGGTGCAAGCTCTGAGCGTAGTTCCGGATTTGGCATTCAGTTGCGAGGCTGATGTTGGACGTGGCTTGGGAGGTTGCGGTATCATCAACACGTCAATCTCCCATGTCGTCACCAATTTGCAATCCAGCTACGGAGTATCATTGGTGTTGGATTTAGTGCGAATCATCATTTCCTAGGCCATGTTTCGGTTTATATGTCATCCTAAGGACGGGTTTCAAGCTGCGAAGGGACAGGTCACGTGCAGTCAGAGGCAGGCCCAGCACGTGACCCGCCGGGGAGCTGTCGTGTTTCCCTGGCGCCTGATCGAGTGCCTCGCCTTCGCCATCACTAAGCTCGCCTACACTCAACCACATCCTTCTATCAACATCCAGCCACCCTTCACCACCACCACCGAAATCTATCCGACTGCACGCCATCGCTTCATCCAGAACTCACACAAACTAAGCTCGTAGAGCTTGGCCAGACAAGATGGTAAGCTTCCCAGGTTGGATCCGCAGTACTACAGTTGTTGACACCAGCTTTAGGGTCAAGGACAATCTGGCATGGGGGGAGATGGGAGAGAGGATAAGGACAAGAAGGCAAGCGAATTGCACCTGCAACTCACTATTCCAGCACTCTAACACCTTCCACAGAAGGATAAGCCCAAGTACGAGCCTCCGCCACGACCTACGACCCGAGTCGGTCGCAAGAAGAGAAAGGCTGGCGGTACCAGCGCCGCCGCCAAGCTTCCCGCCGTCTTCCCTACCAGCCGATGCAAGCTCCGCCTCCTCCGAATGCAGCGAATCCACGATCACCTTTTGCTCGAGGAAGAGTACGTCGAGAACCAGGAGCGCCTGCGTAAAGCCAAGGCCGCCAAGGAGGGAGCTGTGGCTGGCCCCGAGGCCGACGCCGACCGGTTAGCCGACGAGCGTGGCCGTGTCGATGACATGCGTGGAAGCCCCATGGGAGTTGGAACTTTGGAGGAGTTGATCGACGACGACCATGCCATCGTCAGTAGCACGACAGGGCCTGAGTACTACGTTAGCATCATGAGCTTCGTCGACAAGGATCTCCTCGAGCCCGGTGCCAGTGTCTTGTTGCACCACAAGAGCGTGAGCATCGTTGGTGTGTTGACGGACGATGCCGATCCCATCGTCAGCGTGATGAAGCTCGACAAGGCACCCACGGAGTCATATGCCGATATTGGTGGTCTGGAGCAGCAGATTCAAGAAGTCAGGGAGTCGGTAGAGTTGCCACTTCTCCATCCCGAGCTCTACGAGGAGATGGGTATCAAGCCTCCGAAGGGTGTCATTCTCTACGGTGCTCCCGGAACCGGAAAGACGCTGCTTGCCAAGGCCGTCGCCAACCAGACCTCTGCCACTTTCCTGCGTATTGTGGGTAGTGAGTTGATCCAGAAGTACCTCGGTGACGGTCCTCGACTTGTGCGACAGCTCTTCCAGGTAAGCCATTCCGTCATACCCCTCACAACTGTACTAACGGCCTAGGTTGCGGGTGAAAACGCGCCTTCCATCGTCTTCATCGACGAAATCGATGCCATTGGTACGAAGCGATACGAGTCCACCTCGGGCGGTGAGCGAGAAGTCCAGCGAACCATGCTGGAGCTTCTGAACCAGCTCGACGGTTTCGACGACCGAGGCGACGTTAAGGTCATTATGGCTACCAACAAGATCGAGAGTCTAGACCCTGCCCTGATCCGACCCGGACGTATCGACCGAAAGATCCTGTTCGAGAACCCCGACCAGATGACGAAGCGAAAGATCTTTACTCTGCACACATCCAAGATGAGCCTCAACGAAGACGTCGACCTGGAGGAGTTCATCTCGCAGAAGGACGACCTCTCGGGTGCCGACATCAAGGCCATCTGCTCTGAGGCCGGTCTGTTGGCGCTCCGAGAACGCCGCATGCGGGTACAGATGGCGGATTTCCGGTCAGCGCGTGAGAGAGTGCTCCGCACGAAACAGGAGGGCGAGCCGGAGGGTCTGTATTTGTAATGTATCACCGTACGGGTTGGCGGATAGACGAGGGAGGGTCGGCCTCATAATGAGGAATAGAATACTGCGATGACTGGTTGGTATTCACTTATTTTCGTTTCCTCCGTGATGACAATGCCAAGCAACACGCTCGGATTTTCATACGAGTTAAGACGGGTCCAAATTACATGGCAGCAGTTGAGCGCAACGGGAGACAGCACAATGATGAAGAGAACCTTGAGTCGTAATTATTCGCAGTCATCCATCGTTCCAGAAGAGAATCGTCAAGCACGTTCCCAGGATCCCATCCCTTTTGATCAATCCGTAAAGTAGCCAGCCAAACCAGGTTGGACGAAACCCGTCAAGACTCCCTGGGTATCCCATACCATAACCGGCAGTCGTAATCGTCCAAGCAAAGCCATTCCATCCATATCCTCCTACGCCATCCCACCCAACAATTCCGACATTTCTTGACGCTCATGATGCGCACACCATCCGTTTGCGACACCCAAAGTCCCCTACTTCTTCGCAACGCCCACACTCTTGTCCTCGTAGTTCCCAATGGGCGCGTGGTTATACAGCCATCGGGCGACGAGAAAGCTTCCGACGGCCCAGCCCCAGATGAGGACGGCGACGGAGGAGGTCAGGAGCAGGGCGGGCATGAGCACCATGAAGGCCACGCCGATCCAGAAAAGGGCGAAGACGAGCGCGGCGCCGAGCGAAAAGGCGACGGTGGAGAGGGAGAAGGTGGCGAAGAGGAGGACGGGGAGGAACGAGAATAGCAGCTGGGCTACGATGAAGGACTGGAGACGATGTTAGCTTTGGTGTCGATGTGTGCGATGGAATCGAAGGGAGGGCGTACGAAGAGAATGGGTCGGGCCGACGCGAACTCGGCGGTACTGTCGTAGGCGCGCTGGCGAGACGACGGAGACACGACGCGGTCGAGAGAGCTCTGGGCGTACGAGAACAGGCCGGAGGACTTGTCGCCGACATTGTTTGTAGTCGTGGTGGCCATTGCGATCGGTGGTGGGATGGAGCTGTAGCGGAGCTCTCGGGACTGAAGCTATCTAGGTCTAGATGCTTACGGGCAATGTCCTTCCAGGGCGTAAGTTAGCGGGCGGTTAGATGCTGTGGGAGGATTCGATCGGCGGGATGATGCGCGACAGCTTCGGACGGGTTGCTGGCGGTGGTTGAGGGAGCTTGCAGGCAGTGAGTGCTTGTGCTGACGGCCGGAGGGATGCCATGATGCCGTTCCGTAGAGGGAAGCTGCTCGTGGGTCAATGACGTGACGCGTCGCACCCACATGCCTGTCGCAGCGGATTACAGGGTATTTACAGCGACATTCCCCGCCCTACACTGGTACGTATAAGTCAATCATGGTCGGATTCTATCCATCACCCGGAGTGTCGGCGGCATTTCTCATTTTCTCATTTCTCCTTGTTGGCTACGATGAATCATGGAGGACTCGCAGATGATTTCAGCTAATTTCTCTCGAAATGATGAGAGTTGAGTTTGGCTTCAAGTCAGCACCAAGAGGACTCGTCTACTTGCATCAGGCAATCTTCAATGGCCTCAATTGGAAGCAGCAGAAGCTAGTAAGGAAGAGCCAACCCGCACCCATACCTCCGAGCTAACATACTATCAGTTGCTTGAACTTGCTGTGCGTACCCTCGCTTCTTTTTCGCTCTCGAGTGGATTCCAGATCTGATCTCGCATTCCGCTGGTGTGGCGAGATTGGCGAGCAACTACGGAGTACAGCGGGGCGCAATTAGTCGCGACCCAACACGAAGCGCTGTACGAAGGGTCGCTGCTGAAATAAATATTTAATATGCAGTGCTGTATTCTTGGGCTTGTTTTATTACCATGTTATTCTCCCGCCATCCAAAAACGGTGACGAGATACACACGTTGTGTCGAGGTAGATGGTCGAAAATGATGATACGTAGGCTTGAAGCGCCCAACTTTCGCACACCTAAAGTCTTCTTGGGTTCTGGCATTTATCATAACTCAACTCTTGGTTTGACTCAGTCTGCGACATTGCCACCGTTTGCTCACCGGAGGCGGTTTCCGGTCATCGCGTTCAGGACCCCCGTGACAAACGAACCCCTGCTCTCCAGGTTGGTGCCGTCAAAACTAACAAAGAATGAAACAATCTATTCTCAGCAACCCTGCTCACCGTCCACACCGGCGTCCTCTGTCTTGTCCGTCATTGGGGCCAGTAGACAGCTCGGTGGTTCTTGTCAGCCGTCTTTGTTCATCATCGGGGAGCCGGGCTCCTAGCTGGGCGAAAACAAGGCTATAGATAGCATTGAAAAGAGTCACCAATATCATCAAATATGACCTGTAGCGCAGGATGTTCCCTTGTCGAATTTTGTATCGTTTTCTGTGAACCACGTTTCCCCCCGGCCCTGTATCACTTTCACACTTACTCTGTTGGCCTGGGCTCGAACTTGCTATAAATCCAATGAATCTCCCAGTAGGAGTCACCTCTCACCATGCTTTCCAAGGCAGTTCCATGCTTAATAATGCCAGGGATAATGTAGGTGTATAGCCATGTGCCCTTATTACGTGGGAAGCTAACACATGCCCATAGCAGTGACACCCGAGCTGGACTCGGGAAACCCATAAGCATACAACACAACCACCAAGCAGCTCGTCAATGGCTCACCGTCTGGGTCGCCGTCTACAAACCCGAGGACGGAAGATACTTCCACTGGGCCATTTCCATCTGCGACGAATCCAGAAACCAATGGCATACCTATGAGGCTACCCGTACTTACCCCAAGGGTCCCTTCACAACAAATTACATGCAATGCGACCCTCAACGATCATCCCAGTGTCTCCCATTGTGCTTTCTGAGCAGAATTTCCGCAACCTATTTCGACGCCGTTACTCAAACTATCAAGGACATCTCCATTCCGAAACCCCAGGGTGACTACAATTGCCAGACCTATGTTATCGACGTCTGTCGTGGTTTAGTCAGGGCGGGACATGTGAATGCAACCGACTTCGTGGCCACGCTGGAGGAGCTCCAGGTATATCAAGGGGAGCAAAAGAGAGAGTTTGGGAAAAAGGACGGTGAGGAGAAGCTGAAAGTTGTTTCAGATGAGTATGTGACGGATTCTGCCTCCAGCGAAGAATTTCCATGATAGATGTCCGTTGCAATTTTGTTGCTGTCTTGGGTCAGTCGGGCAATTTACAAAGCCCGGCCTTGCCATCTAACTAGAGGGTTACCTGTGGTAAATAGATAGTACATCATGGCTCCAGAGCCTTTAAAGCAGCGTTTCAAGTTATCGCTCGTGCATCGTTACCACAGCCACCAAGTGATGCTTGGATATCCTCTAAACAAAGTCCGTTTTCATCTCGCCGAATAGGTACGCATCGACTGCCTCCAAAGAGCATAGAGCAGCTCAGAGGATTACATTATCGCACACGTTACTTCACCAGGACCTTGCAATTTCGTTTGGAATGGCTGAGCGCAGCTTGGCTTCGCTTTTTGGCATGGTCCCCCGCTTGAACTGTGTGATGGGATTCGTCAAACAATCTCAACGGTTTCTGTATGCTGTAAAGATGGATGAAGGCCTACACTGTGGTGATTGGAAATCGTATGGGAACGCTATGAACCAGATGTCGGGTTGCAACAGTTCTCCAAGCAGAAATATGCCACTAACAAATGAGCGGAAACGACACCGGACCCAAGCGAGCTAACTGTGCGAGTAAGAGGTTCTTCAGCATGATTTGATTTTATGCAATCAGTGTATCCCACGCACACGAACTGCAAGAATGACTAAATTTTTTCCTGTTTTACACAGTAGAAGACATGGCCTCGTTCTCCATGTCGAGAAATTTTAGCTTCCCTATAATACTAGATTCACTTAATCGATCTATCAGCTTGTATACTGGTTCGGTTTCGAGACATTGCTACTGAAAGAAGAGGGGAGGTCTAGGAAGTATCCCAACTTTGACAAATTCAGTATGCTGACTCCAATTTTAGTAATGGGGCTTGTCTTAATGAGAGTCGTGTAGATGATGGGCCTAGCTTTCGAGGTTGCACATTGGACAGTCTGTACTGCAACCTCAGAGCTTGGAAGGGAGTTAGAATGGGTCGTTTTCCAAGTGCCTGGTCCTCTAGGCGGTTCGGCCAGTTCATCCATTTCTTCACTGCAATTTTAGCGCTGGAAAGGGAGTTGGAAAGTAAATTGACTTGTCTTTCACTGCAATTTTAGTGCTTAGCAGGGAGTTGGGGAGTTGGGGAGTTAAGGGACGCATTGCATTACACTGCAATTTTAGCTCCTAGAAGGGAGTTGGGAAGTTGTTGGAGTCTGGACCTGACTAGCACTGGGGTGGTAATATTAGGGGTATCCGATACGTTTGGCTCACCTGGTTAACCTAACAGAAGTCATATTAAACTTGACTCGTCAGCTTAACTTTGGTGCAATTTAGGCTCTTCAAAGGTGCCAGAGGTGTTAAATGGTGCCTCAACCAGGTCGCATGATTACGGCACTCGAACTTCCCTAGAAGCGCTAAAATTGCAGTGACACTCCACTAACGTCTCAACCCAGACGATGTATGAGTGGGGTTTCCCAATTCCCTTCATTCATTCAATCGAGTTCATTAGACCTAATTGTGTAATGTCATTTCAATTCGTGTACGTTCAATCAAATATTGCATGTGAAACCGATGTTAGTTCGAGGTGCTCATAAGAGCGACGAATGCCTTGCTTGCCATATCGAGATATAGGGTAGGCAGCTTTTGCATGGGCCGGTGTCTTTGCAACGACGTCTCGTGTTCAATTAGAGTTGAAGAATGGGCCATGGGGAAGCTGACTGTGACTGCAAAGTCAAGTCGATGTTGTATTGGATATTTGGGAGAGGCTATAACTCCAGGAAACCCATCCATCAAGTGTTCCAAGCTCATCCAGACGGCAGAAACTCGGCTTCCCTGTATTAGCAGTGCCGGCTTTGAGAGTCCAACAGGCCCCAATAAGCCATTATCGAATGCGCATACAGCAGACCAATGACATCCCTCCATAATATGAATTGTGGTAACTGGCCAAGCTCGGCTCCGTCTTCCCCGCGGCAGCGAACACGGCTGATCCGGCGACGCAGCCCATTGGCTCGCATGACGATTTGCAACCCAGGAACAGCACGCGCCTCCCCGCATCGCTCGGCGAATGATGGAACATGGCCACCGGCCTCGGGGACGGCGGAAAATGAGAGCCATCCAACCTCACGAGGTCGGCGGGGTCGGCCCATTCGTACCCATTCCGGTGACGATCGCGAGCGCAACGCCTGCGCTTTACGTTGGGGCTGCGGCGGCCGTTGTGGAACGCTACAGGTGACTTGGCGGCGGGTGGGAGGTTAAAAGGGAGGTTCAACGCGCGCGTGTAATCCGCGTCTCGTTCATATCCTGCTTCTTGAATAAACCCGGAATCTTGATTCTTGATTCTTGATTCTTGACCCGGGACATCTCCAGTTGGTCAATACTTGCAACATGAGAGTCGACCAGCGAGGCATCTCTCCCCAAGAGGACGAGTCCCGCCCAGACTACTGCAACGAGGCCGTCTTCCGCCGGAACTGCCTCCCAACCCGTACCTATTACATCCCCGAGACGTCGGTGCTGCTCAATGGCTCCTGGGACTTCCACATTGCTTCCACGCCGCTCGAGGCCCCTGAGCCCAAGGACGACGTGGCCTGGGGCAAGCTGAACGTCCCGGGCCATTGGCAGCTCCAGGGCCACGGCAAGCCTTGGTACACCAACGTGCAATTCCCCATCCCCGTCTGCCCCCCGGACGTGCCTACTGAGAATCCCACCGGTTCGTATCGACGCACTTTCCGTGTCCCGTCTACGTGGGACGCAAAGTCGCAGCTGAGACTGCGGTTCGATGGCGTGGACAGCGCGTACCATATCTGGGTCAACGGCGTCCTGGTGGGGTACGCCCAGGGCTCCAGGAACCCGTCTGAGTTTGACGTGACTGAATACGTCAACCGCGATGCTGCAAACGAGGTGTTCGTGAGAGTGTATCAATGGTCCGATGGTACTTATATTGAAGACCAAGATCAATGGTGGCTGTCTGGTAAGTACGTCGTCACCTCAAAAAGTGCCTTGCTGAATGATGACAGGTATCTTCCGTGACGTGCATCTCATTGCGTTTCCCACTGACACCAGGATTGAGGACTGGTTCTTCCGCACTGAACTCGACGAAAAGTACGAGAATGCCACGCTCCTGGCCACCGTGGATATCCTGGCCCACGAGAAGGGCGACCTGGAGCTTACACTCTCAGAGCGGAACAGCGGCCGCGTCGTTGCATCTACATCAGTTCCTGTTGACCAAAACGCCGCTCGCGTGGACATCAAGCTCGACGTCTCTAACCCCGAGAAATGGACTGCAGAGACGCCATACCTGTACAATGTCGAGCTCTCTCTCAAGACGGGCAGCTCGACCGCCCCGTACACAATCCAGCAGCGCATCGGCTTCCGCAAGGTCGAGCTCAAGGACGGCCTCATGACGGTCAACGGCCAGCGCATCCGCCTCCGCGGCGTCAACCGCCACGAGCACCACCCGCTGTTCGGGCGCGCGGTGCCGATGGACTTCGCCAAGAAGGACCTGCTGCTGATGAAGACGCACAACATCAACGCGCTGCGCTGCTCGCACCAGCCCAACAACCCCAAGGTGCTGGACCTGTGCGACGAGCTGGGCCTGTGGGTCATGGACGAGGCCGACCTCGAGTGCCACGGCTTCTACGACGCCATTGCGCGCCCGCTGGACATCCCCGAGGAGATGGACTACGGCGAGCGCAAGAAGCTGACGTTCCCCCAGGCCGCCAAGTTCACCTCGGACAACCCGGCCTGGAAGGCGGCGTACCTCGACCGCATGGAGTCGATGGTGCAGCGCGACAAGAACCACACCAGCGTCATCGTGTGGAGTCTTGGCAACGAGGCTTTCTACGGCGCCAACCACCAGGCCATGTCTGAGTACGGTCAGAAGTTTGACCCCGGCCGTCTCATCCACTACGAGGGCGATGAGCACGCCGTGTCGACGCAGATGTACAGCTACATGTACCCATCGGTCGACCGCCTCATCAAACACGCCCAGGAAGAGGGCGTAGTTGACGGCAAGTTCGAGAAGCCCATTGTCCTCTGCGAATACGCCCACGCCATGGGCAACGGCCCTGGTCTGCTGGAAGACTACGAGCAGGCCTTCCGCGACTACCCTCGTCTCCAGGGCGGCTTCATCTGGGAGTGGGCCAACCATGGATTGTGGAAGGACGTCGAGGGAGGCGCCGGCTACTATGCCTACGGCGGTGACTTTGGTGACTTTCCCAATGACAAGACCTTTGTCATGGACGGCATGGTCAACAGTGCCCACCAGCCTACGCCCGGATTGACCGAGTACAAGAAGGTGATCCAGCCTGTCCGGTTCGAGTTCAACGACGGAACCATCACCGTAGAGAACACGTACAACTTTTCCGACCTGAGCCACCTCGCGGCAACGTTTAAACTGGAGGAGTTTGGAAACAAGTGAGCATCGCATCAAACTTGTGGGCAAGTTCACAACTAACAAGTTTACAGGACACGCCTCCTCACCGCAGGCGCCTTGGACCTCCCAGCCGTGAAGGCGGGAGAGAAGGGCACCATCGCCATCCCCGCCGAAGTGCTCAACTACAAGAGCGACGGCGAGGTGCACCTGACTGTGTCGCTGACGCTCAACCACCAAACTTCCTGGGCAGAGATCGGCCACGAAGTCGCCTGGTCGCAGCACCGCCTCCAAAGCGCAAAGGCCGCATCACCAGCGCTCCCCATCTTGCATAAGCCGTCATCGAAGCTCCAAGTCGTGACCAAGGGAGCGTCGGTCGTGGTGGCTGGCGATGAGTTCGTCTTCACCTTCGACCGAGCCCGTGGCGCGTTGAAGAGCTGGACTGCCAATGGCCGGACGCTCCTCGACGCTGACCCGAAGAGCGGCGTTGCAATTGCGCCGGCGTTCTGGAGGCCTGGAACTGACAACGATGTCCCTCAGTCATTGCCGTACTGGCGAAGATTCGGAGTCGATGACCTGACGTCGCAGCTCCGCTCATGGAATATTGATACGTCCAGTCCCGACAAGACTGTGCTGAAGGCACACACCTTCATCACCCCGCCCGTCCTTGGTTGGGGATGGGACTGCGAGATTGAATACACAGTGACGGCAGTTGGCGCCCTGATCGTCAACGCCAGCCGCCTCGCACCAACGGGATCGTTCCCATGGCACGTTCCCAGAATCGGCCTCAACGTCCACGCCAGCAAGGCCCTCGACCAGGTCCGCTGGCTGGGCCTGGGCCCCGGCGAGAGCTACCCGGACAAGAAGTCCTCGCAGCGGGTCGGCGTGTGGGAAGTCGGCTCCGTCTCCGAGCTGCAAGTCCCGTACGACGTGCCGCAAGAAAACGGAAACCGCCTCGAGACGCGGTGGGTGAGCCTGACGGACCCGCGATCCGAGGGCACCGGGATCCGCGTCAGTCGGCTGGACGGCGGAGACGACGCCGAGTTCAGCTTCGTGGCCAGCCGCAACAGCGTCGACAACGTGCAGGCGGCCGAGCACCCGCCGGATCTCGTCGAGGGAGATGCGACGTACTTGCGGGTGGATGCCAAGGTTGCTGGTGTTGGCACTGCGGCGTGCGGGCCCGGTGTGAGGGAGGATCTGTTGGTCAAGACTGAGGAGACCGGGTTCAAGTTTAAGATAGAACACATTTAAGCGCACAGGATTTGTTTAGTGAATACGAACGAGGTTTGAAGTTCTGACAAAGAGCTCAATGATGCATAGCGTGGAGGCTGTGTGTGTGCCCCTTGGTGAGATTCAGGCGTTCCGCTGTGCAACGGAGATGTACGTGAATGCTGTCGGCGCTTGGCGTAAGGTAGGATGAGCTGCTGCTTCGCTGTGAGTGGTGTCCAAGCAGGATTATCCAATCCAATAAAAAAAATTAGGGAAACAATAGATGACGAGGGAGGCATATTGCCAAAAAGTGAAGCATTGAATTGATCTCAACAACACAACCGAGAAGCAAAAAGAACTGTCGGTGGAGAGGCTCGAACTCTCGACCTTTGGATGTCCCTGACCTTTGGTCAAGTCATATGTTATATGAGACCAACGCTCTAACCAACTGAGCCACACCGACAAGTTGTGGTTGTTGTTGGAGGAGCCAGTCAAATGCCACATTAAGAAGATGGACGGAGTTGTGGGGGAAAGGATTTGCGCCTGTTGCGGGTTTGGTGGAGGTGGGGGCTGAGGCGAAGGCGAGTGGCGAGAGTTATTCAGGGACTTTACTTGTGGGCTGTCCAGGGGCTATTTAAGGTGTTATTCTGTCTGCCTATGAAGTACCACGCTATCGTCCCGCGTCCTCGGCCCTTCGCGCTCGCGCGCTCTCGCCCATCGCCCGCCAACTTCTCCTCGCGGGGCGAAGCCGCCTCAGCTGCGCCACGCCGTCCACGACGCGCCCACGCAGCCCACTGTAGCACGCTGCAACCACAGCGGGCTTCCGGGCGGCAGGATGACCTCTCCGCGCGCGGTGGCGTCCGCTCCTTGCTGTTTCGGGGCCCCCGATTATGGCTGCCTGCACCGCCGGAGACGTGGATCGTGGAAGGATTGCGAATGCGGGCGTGTTGGCGTTTTGGCATGTGCCTGGTGCGCGGTGGTTGTGGTGGTCGTGGTGGGATATAAGATGAACTGAATGCCTCGAGATGGAGGGAGGGAAGCATCAACACTCAGAACAGAGCAGATTACAACAGTCTTCCAGGTTTCTTAAGCATAACCGTTAACCTTTTCGTCTCTTAATCCATTACATTGCTCTTCTGTATAATACCAATACCCAGCTCGAGTCCACAACACCACAAAACCCATCATCACCGCCCAACATCCAACATGACCATCTACTCCGCCTCCAACCGCTCCATCGAGTCCATCGACCCCCTCAAGCAGGCCCAGACACCCCAGACCCCTCCCGTCTACACGCCCCAGTCTGAGACCCCCGAGTATCGCCAGTCTCCTCGCATGTCCCAGGAACAGCAGCAGTCTGCCCCCGCCAGCACCAAGCCCACCATCGGCGAGCGCTTCCACAAGATCAGCTCCAAGGCCGGATGGCCCTTGAACAAGGCGGCTAATGTCATCGGCGCTGAGGGATGGTGGCCGACGAGCATGAATAAGGAGTGCAACAAGGCTGCTCGCATCCTCCACTCCTTCACCCGTACGTATACAAATCGTCCTGGTATAAGTCAACCCTCATCGCTAACTCCCTCCTCAGAGCTCGACGCCTCCGCCCCGCCGCCCAAGGCCAGCGGCCCCATGCACCCGACTGGCCTGACCCGCAAGTCCATGGTCAAGATCCCCCCGGCCGTCCTCCGCAACTGCGCCGGCCTGGCCATCTTCAACGTCCTCCGCGCCGGCGCTTGCCACAGCTCTCTCGCCGGCGGCTCCGGTGTCATCGTCGCCCGCCGCTCCGACGGCACCTGGTCTCCTCCCTCGGCCTTCATCGTCACCACCCTCGGCGCCGGCTTCATGTTCGGCCTCGACGTCTACGACTGCGTCTGCGTCCTCAACACCCAGGAGCAGGTTGCCGCCTTCACCAAGCCCCGCGTGTCTCTCGGCGCCGAGGGATCCATCACCATGGGCCCCATTGGCTCCGGTGGCCATGTCGAGTCTGCTGTCAGCAAGACGGCCAAGCCTATGTGGAGCTACATGAAGAGCCGCGGCCTGTGGGCTGGTGTCCAGATCGACGGCACCATCATCCTGAGCCGATCCGACGCGAATGGCCTCTTCTACAACGAGCGCGGGATCACTGCCCAGAAGATCCTCTGCGGTGACGTCGCCTGGCCCATGGGCGCCAAGCCCCTGTTCGAGGTCCTCAAGGCTCTTGAGGGCCGCCAGGACTATGACCGCACCATCGTCCAGGAGGTCGGCATGGTTCCTCCCCCGAGCGAAGCCATCCTGTCCGACAAGCGATCGTCGGCGTCTTTTGTTTCAGAGCCCCGACGCCAGTCCGAGGTGGTCAACATCGTCAACTACGACGAGAAGACTGCCTACAGGGATGAGCCTGCGCCGGAGTACAAGGACGACGACAAGCCACAGTACAACAAGGATGCCGGCAAGCCCGATGACAAGGACGACGAGGACTATGACATGGTTGCCGACGAGAAGGAGAGACTTGCCAAGTCAGGATACTAGGTGCTAGGGGTTGATTGTTTGGCGTTTTCGGAAGAAATTGGGTTGCATACATTGACTGGGTTCTCACATCTTCATTCTTTTTCCTTTGTTCATGAGTGGTCGGTTTGGATTAATGGCTATGTCATTCTTTCCTTGGGTTCGGTATCATAGATCGGTATACCATCAACAGCTTTTTATTTCACCACTTCCATCAATTTCCACTCTTCTGTGTCTAAATATCTTGACATGTACGCTTTCCATCTTGCATTCATGCCCCTTTCAAGGCGAATTGTCCAATGTGGGTACCATTCATCGATCAATACATCTGAATCCCCTGCCATCGTAGTGTGTAGCGGGGTTCATTGGTACCCCGCTGTCTGAGGTACTTTCAGCGCCCCGTGTAAGTGCTACCGTCGTCGGACAGGTTCGAGAAGAAAACAATGGAAAGAATTGAGACGAGGGAATCAGCTGTTACCTGTATATAGAATGCATCAAGCCTTCTATGAGCGAGTGAACGGCTCGCTAGCCACAAAACAGGTACCTTTCAGCTCACAGTTATGTTCACGACCATCGATCGCATGGGCTCAAATAGAAGCACCACACAGGAGCTATTCGGGGTGGAATTACGGCTGGTCTTACAAATACTGGATGTTGTCATGATTCAATCAGTTGTCAGGTCACAGGCCTGGATTTTATTTCCAAAATGTGCTGTCCAACTAAGACAGTCACGATACGTATCTTGATAAGCTCGGCCGAGCTCCTCCGCTTTCCGGGAACATGCAGTCCCGCATGCGGCATGCGGCATGCGGTACACCATAAGATTCCAACAACCATCCCCAGCACCCATCTTCTTCAACAACATCAAGATCCCTTTTCCAGTGGCAAGATTCCCAAAGTTAGTCGAGTAGCGACCTCTCCAACATGGCGACCACAGAGGACCCCTCATTCGCCTTCTACGGCACCCTTATCCACACACCCAGCATCCAAAGCATCGAGATCCTAGAGCAAGCCATCTTAGTCGTGAGCGCGTCCACCGGCTGCATTCTCGCCCTGCAAGCCAATATCCCCAAGGATCAAGTCCAGAAGACGCTCACAGCCCTTGGAGTCGCGCCCAGCCGCACCACGCATCTCCTCCAAGGCCAGTTTCTCATCCCCGGCTTCGTCGACACCCACAACCATGCGCCGCAGTGGATGCAGCGCGGCCTCGGGCAGGGCATGCACATTCTCGACTGGCTTTCCGGTGTGACTTTTCCCAACGAGGCGCGCTTCCGCGATCCTGAGTATGCGCGCCGTGTTTACGCTGAGATGGTCGCCGGAATGCTGCGGCAGGGCGTCACCACGGCGAGTTACTACGGTTCGTTGCACGGCGAGGCAACATGCATCTTGGCAGATACCTGTCTCAAAAAGGGCCAGAGAGCATTTGTTGGGAAGTGCAATATGAACCGGAGCTCGCCTGATTTCTACCGCGACGCAAGCGTTGAGGAGTCGCTAGCGGAGACGGAGCGATGTATCAGTCACATCCAAACCATTGATCCCTCCAACAAGCTCCTCAAATACGTCATCACCCCTCGCTTTGCCATCTCGTGTGAAGCAGATCTCCTCGCCGGTCTGGGAGATATCGCCTCTCGCAACCCAGACCTCCCGATCCAAACGCACTTCAACGAAGCTCAGCAGGAGGTCAAGGCCACGCTCTCCCTATTCCCACAGTTCTCTAACGAAGTTGACCTGTATTCTCACTACAATCTCCTCAACCCGAGAAGCATCCTTGCTCACTGCACCATCATGACTGATGCCGAGACGCAGAGCCTGGCTGACCTCGACTGCGGCATTGCCCACTGCCCGACTTCCAACATGACCGTCGGCGGCGGGTTCATGGCCGCACCTGTGCGAGACTTCTTGAATCGCGGCATGAAGGTCGGGCTGGGAACCGACTCTGGCGGCGGTTTCTCGTCATCTATCCTTGATTCGATGCGCCATGCTCTTATTGCATCATTCTCACGAGAGGCGGCATCCGAAGGTCGTGAAAAGGGTTTGACGCTGGAGGAAGTGTTTTACCTCTCGACCATGGGAGGCGCGAGGGTCATGGGGATGGATGACAAGATTGGAGACTTCAAAGTGGGCAAGGAGTTTGATGCTGTCGTGGTCGATATGAACTCAGCTCGTGGCGGAGTGAATGCGCCAGTGGAGGATGACGACGAGCTGAGGACAGTGTTTAACAAGTTCCTGATGACGGGAGATGACAGGAACTTGACCCAGGTTTTTGTCAAAGGCCAAATGGTTCATTCATTGTAGGCAATTACATTAGATATACGATAAGTCATTGAGCGACTCATGTTCTACAAGTCCGCAATGCACCATCCGAGCCTATTCCGCTTACACCGCCTCATCTCCTACCGGTGCTCGTCTCTTTGCTCTTGCCCGTCCCGAAGCATCCCCATCTACGCCTGCAATATCCTGGATACCACTCGTACTGCGTGCGAACATGGTGCTGCTGGCCGCACTGTCCAGACCGCCATGAGGCCACTCTCGCTTCGCTCCCCATCCGACACTCCCAGACAGCGTCTGTCCCGCGTAGTTGACATCGCCATCGAAACCGTACCGGAAAGCCTCCTTCGATTGCAGCGGGAGATGGTTAAACCGCCAGTCCCATACCGCAGCGTACGAGGTGCGGTATGCAGCAAAGGCCATGACAACCCCGATGCACGACCCTGCGACGATGTCGTACCAGTTGTGTGCAGCATCAATAGTCAGTGAGCCGCAGATGAGCACGGCACCCAGCAGGGGCAGAAATGTGAGTGTGAGCTTCCAGAAGGCAGGCTTGTGATCGGCCCAGACCTTGAGCTTAGCATTGAGCCACAGGAAGAGGAACCCGAAAGCAGAAAGAGCGGCGGATGAGTGGCCGCTGGGAAACGACGTAACGGCGTTCTTGAGCTTCGCGCGGTCAGGTTGAGTGCAGATACCTATGGTGTACATGATCTGTTGGAACCCAACGCCATTGAGACCAGACTCATTGTGCGATCCCGCAAGGGAGATGTCCGGCATGCAGACATCGAGAAAGTACGGCCGAAAGCCTCCCACGAGCTGTTTGAGAGCGACCTGAAAGACGGACGCGAGAGTGACGGCCCACACCGTACCGATGATTGCGTTACTGGCATCCCAAGCAGACTTGATGCGTATCTGGGCGAGGAGGTAGGTGGCAATCGGGATGGCGATGGAGATGAGGCCCGCGAGCCACGACGGTATGATCCAACCGCGGTAGGGGTACGCCCATTGAGGGTAAATGATGTCTCCAGAGGAGTCGAAGGTGATGGGAAACGTCCGCGTGACGAGGGTTGGGATCGGGGCGTGGTAGAGCTGGAGACGTTAGTGACACAAAGCACGAAACGTTGGGTATGGGAACCGTACGGCAGTAGTAACACCACCCACAACGGCCATGCACAAGAGGTCAAGCCAGGATAGTTTGATCCATTCTATCGCAAATGTCTTGAACTTCTGTATGGTTGTCGTATGGCGCCGATTGGGCTGAGGGCGGGATGGCATGGTGTGACTGCAGATGGCGCTCGGCAACACGACCAATCAAAGAAGACGAAGTAAAGTATATGTCGATGGTGGCAATCCTTCAAGAAAGTGGGAGGATGCCAATTAAATGTATTTCATTGAGTTTCTGGTCACAGGGCAAGCTTCTAGTTCCGGTTACATGTCGCGTGCTCAACGCGGGATACATGACGTCATGACCTTCTTCTATGACCAAGCGCAGCGGCTTGAACTATTCAACGACTAGAGAAGCATCAATCTATCACTAGCTGTATTCGGCTTAAGAGAACACTCAATTGATCACCCCAATACTCGAATTCGTAACAGTTGGACAGTATTGATCACTGGGGTAGACAGCTCCTCGTTCTCTGTGAGCTGGAACAGACTGCTGGACTTTTCATTTTTATTACTTATAGGTGATAAAAAATAGCTGCAAGGCGAAAAGGTTAGTAAAGACTTAGACAAATCAATAAGATGAACTTATAACCAATGTAGGCCATGGCAACTAGACATACACGACGAAAACACAGTAGATGCAAACATTAGGTTTCCTCTTTGAATGAACTCAAAAGCTATCATATGAATAGAAACTGTTTACTCAGCTTAATCTATCTTCTTCCTCAAAAGATTTTAGAAATTTAACAAAATCAAACTCCACCTCTTGACCTGGTGCTTGTTCCACAAGATTACCAAGTGATTGTATATCTGATACCGAAAAATCATCCCGCCTATTGATATACAGAGTAGGCGCTGCATCATCCGATAACTCATTGATCCGCCCAGGAGCACCAGGTTCAATGCCGGCCTCTTCAGATATCTCAGGAGGAGCGTCAGTACGCGAGATACTCTCGTGAAAACCATTCCTCTCTCTGAAGGCGCTAAAAATACTCTGAAGAACAGTCCCAAAAACACGCGTGAGTGCTTCAGGCGTCAGAGTCTGCTCGACCGCGCGATCAACTAGGTCCTCAATGTGGGGGCGCATTCGCCTTGGGAACTCATTTTGAGAGAATGTCTCAAATCTCCGAAGAAGCGTTCCCTCATCTTGTTGACCAGAGCTTAGTTCTGTACCAAAAAACCCTTGGTCTGTATGGTTATTAGCATCAGTAGATGAAATCGGAGGGGAACCATACACGGGGAGGGAATCAACTCATCGCCTGGAAAGAGAAGCCTGTATACTTCAACCCATTTGTCCTCCTCTGATACCATTTCCTTGTTTCTTTTTTTCGATCGCAATCTCCTCTCCTGGTCCTCATTTATACCCTCTTGGGGCTCTGGGTCCTCAAGCTGACATGGCGTTGGAAGCCTCTGATGTTCGGTGAGCCCCGCAAGCGACTTGAGATCCTGAAAGCAACGGTTACACTGATATCTTGGCAGTAGATGGCGTCGATATAAATGCTCCCTATAGGTTGTAGTTGTTAATGCATGGTCCCTAAGGCGAGAGTATAACATACTTGACTCTATGGACGGTTGACCATCCATGCCAGCACCACGCCCACTTCGTACCTCTACAACTTTCCCTGTTATGCTTGAAGAATGGACAAGCAAGTAACAAGGATGCGTCTGCATCACCCTTCCTTCGTTTCTTCTGGACAGTGTCATCACCATTCTCATCCTCTCGATGGTCGTCGTCTTTGTCCTCCGTATCTTTTCGGCGTTTGCCTGCTCTCTGACCTCTAGACTCTGTTCGATTCAGTGTATCACTAGGTGGCGCAGAATAGTGTTGGTGTCCAGAAGATTGATCTGCTTCGCCACATGTCCACTCTGCAAACCTTTGAGCTAGAAGATTTTGGAGCCAGATCATCAAGCGATCGATTAGAACGTCCCTTCTCATCGATGCAATTTCGCCTGGGGACATGCAGCGAGTCGTTTCCAAGCATGTACTATCGCCTGCTGATGAAGAGTCTTCGGCACTTTCTCTGGAAGAGGAATCGGTGCTGTGACTGGATGTTTCTTCTGCGTCTGCGTTCGCGTCTCCAGTAGACTCGCTGCGCTCCTGGTTTGGTTGTGTCCCTCCGGGCATCGGGGTGTTGTGTTCTGCTTCCAGATTTAAGGGCATAAGTCTGTTTGAAAGCTCATCCTCTGTGATTTGGTCAAGGCCTTCTGTTCCGGACTCTGAACTAATATTAGGAACGCGAACGTCAAAACCAAGACTTTGGAAAGGTTGTGACGGTGGTTCGGGTTGCCGTCCGATTGGCTCGATGCACAATTCGGGTTGAGGTTGTTTGGTCCCCTCGAGGTGTGCACCTAGATGTAGAGATATCTCTTGAGAAACAACTGGGCGTCGGTAACCTCGTAGAGATGGAGAAGAGACAGACGATTCGTTGTCGAGACGTCTGGATGACCTATGCCCACGCCTGCGATGGCGTCGGTTGGTCTCGACCACCCGATTGCTCGGATCATTCCTTGTAGGTCGCCAGCCTGCCTCATGAAGGCCAGGAATTTGTTCCAACTCATGCGAATTTATTGCGTAACGGTATTCTTCATCGCGAATGAGTCCGTGGCGATGGATATGGTCTAGGAAGAAGTGGTCGGGACGCATTTGATTAGCCCTGAGGCCTTGAGTCCGGAAATGGTCTGCGATGTGGTACATCCGCGCCTGGTAGGATGCCCAACGGTCTGCAGCTGAGTTGGATTGTGCAATATACTCTTCGTCGCAGAACCAACACACGCAGTGCTCAGGGAAGTTGTTGCCCAAATGGGACTGTATAATATGCGAAATCCAACCCTCTTCGTCGTTTATATTGAACGTCACCCTGCAAGGGCCATATTCAATCCACTCGCAGAGGAGTCTTGGAGAGGCGTCCTCATCGCTGGCTAATTAACGGTCGATTAGTGCACGGCGCTTGGTCACTCTTTGTACACGCCAAAGACCAGGATAACTAGGTCTCGTTCGAAAAATGAAAAGACTCGCCAAAGACGTTGTTTCGCGCTGTTCGCGCTGTTGGCTCTGGGGCGCGGTCGAAGCTGTCTAAGCTGTCGATACTGTCGGCAGAGTCAACACTATCATCGCTGTCGATGCTGTCGATGCTGTGGACGCTGTTGGCGCGGTTGACGCTGTCAACGTTGTCGGACGTCTCTGACATCAACCTGGGAGCATAATAAGTAGGCATCTCACTCGAAAGCTGGTAATACGCGGTAGAGCGACTCCTCTGCGCATGGTAGTCCTCCACCCAGGCAAAGACATCGTGGAGTCCGACGCTATCGGACGACTGTAAAGTGCCGCCCTGTAGAGGAGGGCGGGTGGAA
The DNA here is from genome assembly GCF_021365365.1 of Ilyonectria robusta. Lineage (NCBI taxonomy): Eukaryota > Fungi > Ascomycota > Sordariomycetes > Hypocreales > Nectriaceae > Ilyonectria > Ilyonectria robusta. Next base: position 944,821 of record NW_025764448.1, read on the forward strand.
TCAGAGGAGATAGCTTCGTCCATCCTCGAAGCTGGAAAGTGATAGTGTAGAAATTAATGAAAATCAGTGATGTCAAAAATTCAAGGAAGATGGGCAGCAATTTATAATGTAAATTTCATTGCGCAGCTGCGCAAGAACAGGCTGAGCTGCACTTGTACTGATTTAATGCGGAATGTCGCAACTCAGGACAAGACCGGGCGGTCACAACTGGCAGAACACGGTAAAGACTGACTTGCCTGTCTAAGAGAGCAACACATTCAACAATAAACTGGACTTGAGTTCATTAAATCTACTGCTGTATTCAAGACGTTCATTTTGGTCTGGTAAACTATTCTACTAGATTGCCATCATAGATCAAATCATATCATAAAACGCCGTGCCATGCCTGCTCATGTGAAGTCATTCATGGCCATGCTATCCCGTCCGGTCGCGAAATCTGAGCGCCAGAGTATCTATATATACAAGAAAGATGGATTCGGTTATTTCTTTGAGGCGAGCGAGCCCGGGTTTGCTATGGGAGGAGCTCGGCTGCGCACGCGGTTGTCGTAGCCGAGTGCATCACCAATAGTCCAGTCCTTGTTGCTCGTCGACCCAGAGACGCACTTGGCGCCGTTCCAGGCGATGGCCGCAGCGTGTCGCCATTGCTCGGTCACGTCCTTGGTCATCAGCTGGGTGTAGAAGAGGCGGCAGTTGGCAGCCTCGTAGCGGAAGTGCACGGGGTAACCATCGAGGTCGTCGTCGGTGTATCCGTTGAGCGCGTTGACCTGGCCGCCGTTGGCTCCCGCGACAAAGGGCATCAGGGGCGCGTTCTTGAGGCTTGGGAAAGCGTTGGCGGCGTCCTGGACGATCTGGATGGCCTTCTTATCCTTCTTGATGCCGGTGAGGAACTGCGAGGTGGCCGAGAGGATGTCGGCGTTGCGGTAGAGCAGCGTACCCTTGACACCACCCATAGCCTGCATAGCCAGGTGGAAAGGTCGGCCACCCAGAGCCAGAGTGCGGATGCCGTGGTTGCGGGTGAGGAGGCCGGTCAGGATGTTGCAGGCTGAGGCACAAGTGCCGTCGGTGACGATGAGGATGTTCTCGGGCTTGAAGACGGGCTCGCTGATCACGGTGTAATTGGGGTTGACGCCGTTGTAGTAGTAGGGGCCAGAAGGGTCCCAGGGGACGTCCTTGTCGATCTGGAAGGCAGAAGTGACGTTCTGGTGGCCGGCAGCAGTGTGAGGGCCGAACCACTCCTTGCCAGTCTTGATGGGCATGTTGTCGGGGTCGACGGGGTAGTACGTGCTGGAGGTGATCATGACGTTGACGAGGGTGTCGTAGTCGGCCTCGGAGGTGACCTCGAGGAGATCGTTGGCACGGTACCGATCCCAGCCGCTGAACTTGCCCTCGGGGAACAAGAGGCGGTAGATCTCGGTGGCGAGGGTGACGGAGCCACCACCGTTGGCGGACAGGTCGATGATGAGCTTGTCGCGTTTTTCCTTCTGGGCCTTCTTGAAGAAGTCGACAATGACATTGCGGCCCTCGAGGACGTATTCGGTAATGTTGAAGTTGTCGAGGTCACCCAGATCAAAGCCGACGGGGAGGAAGCTCAGGATGGAGAGGACGGCGGTGTCCTGGTAGTCGGTGTCGTTGAGAAAGTATCCGGCGACAGAGTTCATCGAGTGCTTCACGACGGGGTAGGGGAACCCGGGGACAACAGCAGAGTCCTCCGAGTCGTCGGTGGCGCGGCGCATCTTGACGTCCTCGAATCTCTTGGACTTGTTGGAGGGGATCTCAAAGGCGGCCTGGAAGTCTTCTCCCGAGTTGATGCCGTTGAAGTCGGTGGTGGGCATGAAGATGATGCTGTTGGTGATCTCGAGCGAGCTGCCGTTTCGGAACTTGACGGTGTGCGAGTCGGGAATCTCGAACTGGGTGAGCAGCGAGGCGCCGACAGAGCCCATGGCGGTGCGCTGGATGGTCGAGAACATGTTGTTAAACTGGGCATCGGGGTCCTGGTAGTTGGCCGTGTTGAGGGTCGCGGCCTTCTCGAGCCACTTGGCGACGGGGATGCCGTCGATCCTGGCGATGGCCGACGGGTAGTAGTCGAGCTCCTTGTTGTTGCCGTGCATGACGTCCACCGTCATGAAGAACTCGGGCAGGTGGGTGCCGGAGCTGGAGAGCGGCATCAGGTTGAGGCCTCGGCGGACGAACATGAAGGCGTTGAGCAGAGCCGGGGGGTAGTTGAAGTGGTTGTCGTTGGCGGCGGTGAACTGTTGAGCACGGTGTTAGTGGAGGTCCAAGTAGGAATTGTTGGCTTCAAGGGTCGGTCTTACAATGGCTCGCAGATCCGTCATGAAGTCATACTGAGAATCATATCCGCCCTTGCTGAGCTTGCTCCTAACGGCCTCGATGCCGCCCAGGACGTCCACGCCCGGGAATAGATACTCCTCCGGGGGGTTGGCAAGGACCTCGAGGGTGCTCTGGAACTGAACAAAGGGCAGGAGGTAGTCGATCAAGGCAAGATCGCGCTCCTTGGCGAGCGGCACCGACTTGAGACAGGCGATGCCGACGGAGGGCGGCACGTCGACGATGGGGGCATCGCCCGCCTTGGCACCCGAGGCCTTGTACGCCTGGGCGAGGACCTTGCAGGGCTCCGAGTCGCGGTCCTGGATGTCTCGCACGTAGTTGAAGGTCGGCTGGTGTCGCACTTGGTGCATGACCTGGCGCGGCTCCAAGGCGGCGGTGGCCAGCCCCGCGAGGGCCAGCAGGCTGAGTCCGGGAATCATGGCGAAGACTCTGGCGAGATGAGATGAACCAAGTCCCAAACAACAAGAAATAGAAGGACAATCAAGCTGTCCAAGGTCAGTATGAGCAGTAGGGCTGAGAGGAGGACGCAGGCCACTCCGGGAGCCAGCCGGCGTTCTTATATCCAGCCATGGTGCTTTGTCCAACGCACTCAGCCCAGCCCGCCCCAAGCGTCCGCAGGCCAAGCTAGTGAGAGAGAAGCTAGCAGGGAGAGCAGCAGCAGCAGCCTCACGCGGCAGCTCGAGGCTGGAGCTGGAGAGCCTACGCCGTCGTCGTCGTCCAGCCCAGCTCCGAGGCGCAGCGTCGGTTCCACACCCGAGCAAGGGATCGCCGCAGAGGGGCCCGTGAAGGCTCCCCAGCAGGGCTGAGCTCCGCTAATGAGCTACGCGGAGATGGAGGCAGAGGCTAGGCTTGGCTTGGGACTTGGGGTTGGCTGGCTCTGTCTGTTGTGTCTGGATCCTGCAGGACGAACATCAGGACGAGCATCAAGGACGATCAAGGGCGCTTCCTGGACGCCTCAGGGATCTTCTTCCAACCGGCGTCGTGCGGTTTGTTGTCAGTAATGACGGCCCAATTACGTCCGTCTGGGGCCCTGGAACATCTCCACGTTCAGCCCTGTTGGCCAATGTTACCTACGGCTTACTTGTCGCCAGGTCCAGCACGCAGCCGGCAAGGTGATGCTGCAGGTCCGCTCGCCCCGGCCTCCGGAATAAACAATACAAACACACTCTTCAATCAGACCGCCTGGAAGGATCAGAGCTGGATTGACGAAACTCATCCGTGTTGACTCGGAAAGATGCAGATTCTCGCCAATGACTCCACGTGCTAACCCGCCACCTTTCATACTGGCGTCCCCCAGGGCACCCTCAGACTGTTCCAGGCCCCGCCGAGAGCCCAGGCCGCTGGAAGAGGGCCTCTCGGCCTAAAGATTTGACTCTGCTGATTAGTCCAGCAGCTATTTTTACCTGCCAACGACGGGTCCGGTCAGCTGCGGTGCTGTGCTAAGGTGCTAATGTGCTTAGCCGTAGCCCGCGAGGAGGCAGCGGTATCCCTGCTCCCTGACCCGCCCCTCTCATTTCGTTCCGAATCTCAAGGTAAAATCAGAGGTAAAAAGGGCTTTTGGTCTTTTGTTGGTCCTAGATCCTCCTGGGGCGGGGTCTCTAGCGGCCCATCCAGGGCCCATCCCAGTGACCATCCCAGTGACCATGGGCTCCGCAGTGTTGAGTCTCATCTCTATTGCTGACTTCAGCATTCCCGCCTCTCAATTTGGGGGCCGTCAGCCAGCAAAGCTCTCTTGGTACTTTGGTTTGGTGATGCTGCACGACCTGTATGTCTCGGCTTGCAGCGTTCAGATCTCTCTACCTCGCCCGAGATCCGGTCTTACACTCCCTTCCACGCGTGATCTGCATCGTCAGGCACAGGGAGAATCGGGCCACGGAATCCAGGTCCTCGGGACGTGGTTGAAGCACATTTATTCACATGCACATAGAATCAAGACAAAAAAACTACGGAGCATCCGGGAGGATTGAATCTCACCGTGACACAGCCCAGAGGCGGCCCCAGTTTTCGTAGAGATCACCGCCATTACCATGCAATTTTACCCACGCATCTATCGACATGTGCATCGGCCGAAACAGCCCGGCTTTTAGAGCCCCTTCTTTGGGACCTAGGGCTTACAGTCTGACAACAAACAAAGCGGGACGTCATGGTAGAAGCTGTATCCCAGCCATTGATGATCAATCCATCAGACGGTTTGCCGAGTTCGGATGAAGCACTAACATCGCCCGCTAGGTGGCTGGAGGATACCCCTGTATTCATCCATCTATCCTCGACCGCAGGTTCTCAATCATGCTCCAGTTTCTATCGTTAAAGAAATACATATCTCAGTTCGAGCTCTCGATTCTCCGACTTAACGGGTATTAATTCTACCAGTCTTCTTAAAGGTACCATTCCAAGCCTCACAAGAGCTCTCCGCGTCTGGTGTGCAGAGACCAGCCTCAGACTTACCATCCACGTCTGCATTTCTGTCATCGTGCAGATGTTTCCCAGCCTCCCCTTCCAAACCCACTCTACTTGATGGGCAATATAACGCGTGATTCTAGAGTACCACCAATTCCAAGAATGGGTGGTATTTCCCAACACTCTCTCACCAGCAGTGACGGCCCTACCAGTAAATCGCGGCTGGCGAGACTCTGGGGAAGCATGACGAGCGCCCTTGCGGGAGGCTTTACTAATTAATTTAGGATGAGAAAGATTCGCTCCCTGGTCTTCTTCGCGCTTGGTCCTCTCGTTGGGTTCTCGTAATGGAAGCGTGAAGCTACATGTGATGGTGAGCTCCGTGTATATGGTGGCCACCGTAGAACATTACCAGGGCAAGGAACGTGAAGAAGCATCCGAGGCCCCATTTCTCACCGTTGTAGTTCCTTCGTAATCGCGGATGCCCCATCGTCCTAAACAGCCAAGAAAGGTACTTTGACACATCCTTGCCTCAAACATCCAGTTCCTCCTCCCTCGTCCCCGCCTGCTTCTCGGAAAACGCACTCTCCGCGCCAAGCGAATCCTTTCTGGCGCACAAGTCCGTCTCATCGGGTCTGATCCTTTTGCTCTTTATGACCAGCTCATGCGCGAGATGAAGAGGCAGATACGGGGAACCTCGATGTATGCAAAAACGACATCCACACATGCCATCGCCGAGGCCAGGAATCCCACGAGCTATTAGTCAGGAAGAGGGATAAGCAATTTCTCAAGGTAATTTACGAACTCAAAGTCCGAAGGCTCGACGTAGGGCCATGCCGAATCAGCAGTGCAATGCATGGGAGACCATGGTCATCATGTCTCTTGAAGATGGGCGGCGCATCCCCATCGGGATGTCAAAACGTGCATCAGATGGCTCTCTACGCAGAGGTCCTGAGTTTGACCTGAAAAGATATACAATAGCACACCATCAATAATGCCCGGAAGGGTCTTGAAACCCAGCAGCTTAACGGCTTTCACAAAAGGCTGCACACATGCGCCAACCACGATGCACGAGTTAGATGATAACAGATCCTCGGGAATATATGAAGCTCACCGTCCAAGTGAGGACACAAGGGGACACAAGGGGACAAAAGGATATGAGAATCCGAAGGGAAAAAGGCTTCATTGCACGGCAAATCTTCTTCAATGGGGTTCCAGGCCACTCCAACCGCAACTCTCGCCAACTCAGTGCCAAACACGCAAACATCACCGCTGTCAACGTCAATCAGATTCCCAAGAACGGCCTCACCTCTGGCAACATATTCCAATGCTCTTCGACAGTCAAGGTGGAAGGAAAGCAGTCACGATTACCTAAGTATAGGGCATCAGCGGGAATTTAGTGGAGAGATAAGATGATGTACTTGAAGAAGTAGCCAGCTACAAATCAGCAGCTTCAAAGGGCAAAATCCATGCGGCAAATGTTCTACCCCGTCTCCACCCGGACGCAAATCTAAGACAAGAATCACAAAACAAGTACGAACACCGTATCAAGCATTTGTATTAGAGGCCTGTTCTTTTGCCTCGAAGATTCAGGGCTTGTAGCAAGGTTATCCTCTACACCCTGCACGGTTGTTACTTCCAGCTAGTAAGGTTCGGAGACAGAATGGTAGGAGCAAACATCTAAGGCAACAGCTGGAAAAAAAAAGTGAGATTGGGTTCTTTTGACTCTTGTAACCCTTGTGGCTTCATCCGAAGGTCATGCTAAGTCAGGCGACGTGGAGCGCTCTGTCGACGAAAAAGAGAAGTGTTACATCCAAGACAACGAGCGCTACATCGTTACAGGGGCGGCAAACCCTCATGTTTGTCACATTATCCCCTTCGCCTGGAATAATACTGCTGCCAGGCGTGACGAGGCCTCGACGCTCTCTATCCTCCTTGATTACTTTGTTACGCTGGATCACTGTCTTTATCACCTTTGTCTAGGGGTAGGGGCCCGGGCAAAGTTTGGAACATGGTGGCTCTGAGCCCGCTGCTTCACTCTTGGTGGTCCAAAGGGTATTATTTTGCCTTCAAGTACCTCGGATCTGCCCCCGCCGAAGCCCCCTCTAGTCTGGCTGTGATCACGCTTCAGTTTCGATGGATGCCTCGAAGTTCAGTCCAAAACGGAATCCACATCGTCAAGCTTGAAGATCAAAGAGACCCCAGGAAGGGCTTGCTTGCTCAACTCAGTCACCACTATGGCGATGGAGTCTCGACTGCGTGCGGCGACACTGAAGGATGTACCGACTGTTATCGCACCTCCCTCGTTGGCGTCACCAATTTCGAAACGAATCATCGCATTTGTTCGGGCGACATCATCAAGGTCAGGCGTGAGGCCAAGTATGTGGATGAATTCAAATCGATGATTGACCTTCAATGGGCGCTCATCTGCACAGCGGCGATGTCGGGTGCTGCGGGAACTCCTGAACTTCTCCGGGGACTTGACGATGAACTCTCAGCTGATGATGAGATGGTCGAAGAGTGGAGAAAAGGCGTGGTACAAGGGGAATTGGACGACTCAAAAGGATGTAAAGCTTATTTTTATATATAAATTTAATACAATAAAGAATACATAAAATAAAGAACTAAAAGGTTATTAAGAAATAAATACTAAAAATTAGTCTTCTAAATAATTTATTAATGCGGGAGCACCAAATCTGTATGTGTGCGGATAACAATACTCTAAATCAAAGGCATACAATAACCAGTTGCAATCAAAGAGGGCAAAGTACAGTGATAGTTAAATTTCTACTGCGCAATATGTATATGAACTATACCAACAAATGAGCCTCTTTTACCCAGGGGAATTCATGCGTCTCACTTCCAATCACCAGAATCCGTATAAAAAAGAAATGTTCAAAAAAGACGGCATGTGTCCACCGACATAGTGGCATTAAAACATCGGAAACTACCTTGTTCTAATCACACAATAAGCCATGCAACACCTGCAATGCTTGATACAAGAAACCAAAACGCAAGATCCAAATGCAAAGCAAGTATCAAAGCAGTGGGGTATCACCCCGTCGATCCATGTCCATCTACATCCAACCCATTTCAGCCATGGCATTTAGCTTACAGAAGGACCATGCCAGCACCAACAGCACCGGCGGCGACCAGGTAGGCGCCGACGGCGAAGTCGCCCAGGGAGAAGAGGCGGACGATGGCGGCGGAAGGGTTACCGAAACTGTCGTCGGTGCTGGAGGAGTCCGAGCTGCTGTTGGTGGAGCTACCAGCAGTAGCAGTAGCAGCAATGGCGTTGGCAGAGCTGGCGGCAGCCAGAGAGTCCTCGCAAGATGAGGCAGTGGAGGGGGTCTGGGTGGTGGCCTGGCCGTCAAAGTCACAGGCAGTGGAGGCGGAGTTCTGGTCCTTGTAGTAGGCGTCGAGGACGTAGGCGAGCTTGGCCTTAGCGGGGCACATGCTGTAGGCACCGTAGATACCAGTGGTAGCGTTGCCATTGATGCCAACGCAGAGCGACTCGTTCTCACCGCAGATGTAGTCGAAGATGTCGCTGTAGGCCTTGACCTTCAAGCTAGAGGCGGGGATGCAAGAGGCGGACTTGAGCAGGCAGGTGCAAAGGTCGGCGTCGGGGGTGGGGGGAAGCTCGCTGCTGGCGATCCAGTTCTCACCGATGTCGGGGCACGCGGCGGCGGTGTTGGAAGACTTGTAGGAGTCGGACTCAACACCAGAGGGGGTGGCGGCAGCGACACGGCTGGACAGGCTGGCGTAGTCCTTGAGCTTGGTAGCATCATCGTTGGAGTCAATCTTGACCAGACCGTAGTCGTTGGCCTCCTGGAAGTACATGTACACAATACCACCGCTGAAGACATCAGTCATCTCAGAGTTGTACAGGGCAGTAGTCTCCTGGAAGATACGGCCAGCGGCACCGTTGGGCTCGTTGCAGCCGTACTCGGCGAAGAAGACAGGAACAGAGTAGTTCTTGAAGTACTGAACGTGCTCGGAGTAGCTGGACTTCTCCATAGTGCTCTCACCGCACCACGAGTAGATGTTGTAGCCCCAGAAATCGATGCTGTCGCTGGAATCGCCGCAGTTGAAGTAGTTGGTGATCTCGTCACGAATATCAACATCATCGTTGGAGGCATAACCAACACCCAGCCAGCGGTAGTTCTTGTCGGAGATGTACTTCTTGGTGTCACGGACGGCGGCCTTGACGTAGGCGGAAGCATCAGTGTTGGAGACGTTGTTGGTGACCTCGTTACCGGCGAAGAAGCCGACGACGTTGTCGTACTGAGCGAGCTCATCAACGACGGCAGTGTACCGCTCGTAGAGCTCAACATCCCAGGCAGCATCATCACGGTTAATGGACAGGCTGGGCTCGGACAAATCGGAGATGACGTAGATGCCAGCGGCGTCGAGCAGCTTCATGCAGGCGGAGTGATCCTTCGTGGGGTCGATGGCGTAGGTTCGGATGATGTTAGTGCCCAGCTTCTGCAGAAGAGGAACATCACGCTTGCAGGCGGCCGAGTCGGCAAGGGGGTCGACGTAGGTGCTGCTTCCAGTACTCTCACCAGCGGCGGCAGTGTCCTGCTGGTAGGCGACACCCTTCATGAAGAACTGGGTTCCGTTCTCGTAGAAGAGCTTGCTGCCCTATTCGCGAAATGAATTAGTTGCATGTTCCCAGCTGGTGATGTTTGCGCCGGGTAGTCCGGATCCAACATGCGGCACGTACCTTCATAACGATGGGCTGAAGAGCGGCCTGGGCGGCAGTGGCCGCGACGGCGACGAGGGCGGCGGAAGTCTTCATTGTGTCTTTTTGAAGTCGAACAAACAAGAGAGCGTGGGAGATAGAAATCGAGCGACGGACGAAGAACTGGCGGGTCGCAAGTTGTTCAACGCGGTTGTCGACGAGCTGGAATGCTAACCCCCTTTGCTTGGGTCGTCGGAAATTCTGGCAGTACTTGTAGCTGCAAAAGAGTGTCGGGAAAGGGAGCAATCGGCCTGGGGAGGTCAATTACAATGAAGAAACGGGCGAATTAAAGAGGGTACGAAGGATGGAAGGAGGAAGAGCGGCGTCCCGAGGTTTGAGGAAGACAAAAGGTCGAAGAAACGGACGAGCGTACCGGGGCGGCACGGGCTTTGTGTGGGCACACCCCCTTCCTCCTTCCTTCCCCCTTCCTTCCCAATAGAGACGCCCCCCAGAAGAATGGAGTCAATGGAGTCAATGGGACCAAACCAGGCCGCTGAAGGAACAGGGCCCAACCGCCAACCGCCAACCGCCAGGAGAACGGCATCCACTAGCGGGAACCAGAGACACACTCACATCCTCAGGGGACAGCTGCCACCCAATAGGCCCTGTAGTGGCCTGGTCGCCCAGAGCAGCCAAGGCACCGCTGGCCCCCTGTAGCGCCCCCTTCACGGCTTCCGGTACGTACCACCGGGTGCTCAGTTAGTGCGCCGTTCCCTGCAAAGGGGCCGTTTTTAGGCCCTGGTCGCCTTCCGGGGCGCAGCAGACTCAAAGAAGCTTGTTTGGGTCCGCGCGAGCGACAATAGCGGCCAATCAACGCCAGGCAATCCGCGCATTCATCTCGGAGGTGGCGGTGGCACTGTGCATCCAAGCAAAGCTCTTACCGTGGTACCGGAAGATGACTACCAGGCTTGTGCTGCAGCACTATCATTTCCCAACCTTCATTTCCCGGCGGCCCGTTATTGGGAGGTTAGACCAATCCGCAATCGACACTTCCCCACAACACCGCAATTCACGGCCTCGCACTGTAAGGTCACCGCTGCCGTGATGCTCCTCTGGAATAGGGGATAATCTCCACCGAATCTCGGTCCTTGGCGAGCAACATCCAGGGGATTGGGGCCTCTCAGATGACGACGCTATAGAGCCACCCTTGGCAGCATGCAGAGACAGGGCACAGAGACTCGGAGCAGCGACGATTTCCTGGGAGATTGACCTGGAACGCTTCCAGCGCCAGCGTCGGTGAGAGGCGGTTCTGGTGGATACGAGGACGGGAACCCGTATTTTGCATCCTGGCTTGCATCCTTGGGTGGCATTTCGCATGCGAGCCCCGCGGAACGCGAGCTTTGAGAATCGAGATTGCTGTGTGGTAAGTCGCGGGACCTTCGCATCTAGAGAATGGCCCAGCCATGGGAGCTGCGCGTAGCCAAGCATTTTCATCTCTCGTCTCTGCTGTAGTGGAGGGAACCTTTAGCCTGCAATATTAACCGTATTATAAAGATATTAAAGATTTAAAGTATAATCTCGGAATTTTTATACGTGCGTACGTACGCGGACCCTTCTGCAGGTAACGTGGTACAATGTCCGCGTAGAGCCAAGGCGAGCTCGCCAGCAGCTGACGTGTATCCCCATTGCATCAAGATTATCTGTTGATGATAATTCTGGGTCAGCCCACCCCTAATTCCGTCGTCCCAGGTACTTCATCCGGCGCAATCCAACAAGCGGGTCAATCATCCCGGCGTCTTCTTCCGCTTCGTCGCCGTCACTGGCGCTGGTTGATTTGCTGCTGCTGTTCCACTGTATCTCAAACGCGTCTTTGATGGTTTGCCCGCACATCTGCTAGGTACACACGCCCTCTGAAACCGTGCCGAATGGGTTGCGACGATGCAAATCAATGCACCGGCCTGCGCATCACTGGGGCGTCTATGTCATTGTGGTCCACTTTTGGCCTTGGGGGAATTCCTCGTCGCGCTGGTGGCCACCGTCCTGCCGATCAACATCAGCAGCTGTTGGTCGTCATCTCTCGCTTCCTCCACTGACGAAACACGTCCAAACCAAGTTGTGTGCTTCTCTCTGCTGAGTGTTCCCTTTCAATCCGCGTCGGGGGTACGTCGGCACCCTCGATTTGCATGGTGGACGATGGCCCGCGGTTCTGTTGCCGTTTGGCGGATGTGCCGCTGTCCCGCTTTCGCTTTGCCAAACTCCAGCTTTCATCCGATTGTTCCGGTCGCGTTCGAGAACCGGGGCTGAGCTGAAAGCCGCATTCCGGATGATGCTTAACCACGTCTGGGATTCAGGTGTCCGACTTGTTTATCGACCGAGAATCTTGTAATAGACGCTGCCGATGCCGTACAGGACTTGGTCCCAGACTTCATACGTCTTCTGCCACAAGCCTCCTCGGTGGTGGAGATGCTCGCGTGCGTGTCTCGCGTGAGCGCGGTGGTAATGGCCGTTGTGGTATACGAGCTCCGGCATAGTGTTCGCCAAGGTTTGTTCGTGTGAGTAATGTTGGTGTTCTGTTCTGGCCAGACAATGCTTCCTGTCGTCGTAGACATCCCACACACGTTGAACTTATATTATATCGTATCTGCACTGCCCTCGCGGCCCTACATACACCAGCGGGCGCAGGTGACGGATGACTCTACCGTGACCTACCCTCCATAAACTACCCGACAACCTTCATAACAACGTTATTGGCGCACCCACCTTATGGAGGCCCTCCACTGCGCCTCCGGGCCCTCGCGGCGCTGCAAACTCAAACCGCTGCCGGTCTGATGACTCCACCGCCCGCCGATCATACGCCTGAGCCCCGTGATAGTCCGGCACAGCAGGTGGCAAAACAGCCGCCCGACGCCGAGGCGGTTTCATTATTCCGTCACAAAGCAGCATGCCTTGCCATGGAACAGGGACCGTGGAACTGGGATGGCACACGTTTAAGCTCCGCTGCTATGGTTGTCAGCAATGGTTACTGCTTACTTCTTGTCGCTAACTGCTTGGCAACTGTATTCAGTGGAGGCCTAGATCGATGTGCAAGGATTGCTAGGTGATGGCTGACCAGGGAATTCAGCCACCAGGATCCAATGCATTTGTGACATCGCCACAGAGCCTGCGGCCGTGTATTAGCAAAACATATATGAAGAAATAAATTCAGATGCCACTAAATATTATGGCAGCTTGCCTAAAGATCATCGGGACAGTCGAGTCTCCTCAAAGGAAGTCATGATGGAAGCCACGGCGTCATGCGCAGTGCCAACGAAAAGGTCACTCAGTGGCAAAGGAATCAGGATACCGCAGAGAGCACATGTTTACTACCTGCAGTCTGTCCACCAAGTCTTAAGATGTTTTCCACATGATCATCATTGTTGAAACTAGTCAGTACTATCTAACATGATCGTAACGTGTGCTCATTCCCTTGTCAAGAGCGGGTATCCTTAGTTCATCACTCATCAACAAAAAGTATGTCCCAACCACTCCATCACTATCGGCCTTCAAGCCCTGCATTTTCCAACCGGAACACCCAATATCAAAGTCATCCCCCATGTCCGCGCAACACTATCTACCGCACCCATCTTCAGCTCATCTCTCGCAGCCCGGTCGAAGAGGTGCTCCCTGCTCAGAAATAACTTGTATAGAGGGTTCCATAAACCGGGAAGGTCACGCCCGCTTGCCGACGGATCTTGTAGCTGCCTAGTAGCTGGGTCAAGGTCATTTGATAGCGTTTGAACCGATGAGGCTGAGACAAGCTGATGAGCTTGGACTGCGTCCAAAGTACTCCAGTAGAGTTGAGCCCATGAGGCATGGGCTTCATAGAACTGCGTATCAAATTCGGCCGCATCGTCAACGGATGCCCGTAAAAACAGTAGATATGACTTGAGAAGTCGCAGGACATCGTTCATACGGCAGTCCGGCAAGTTGTTGTTCAGTCTTGACCAAAGTATGGAAGAGTGGTATGGGTGGCTTGGCTCCCGCACATTCCCCAAGTCGGCGAGGATCCAGTGCTTTGCCCCCTCCAAATCACCTCCTACAGGTCCCAAATCTTTTGCGCCTGACACCCAGATATTGTCGGGCTTGATGTCGTCGTGACAGAGGTTGTATTGCGAGTGCATCCGAGTCAACGCCTGTAGCAGTCGTTCCAACGACGGTCGAAATGCTAGGTCAAGTTCATGCGCAGTGTACGTATGCTCAGAATTGCGCAGATGCGTAGCGAGCTTCACGAGGTTTCCACAGGGGAGAAGTTGCGTCAGAAAATGCCACCTCGGAAGTTCTCCCTGTTCCGCCGGTGACACAAAGTAGTCCGTCACAGGGAGGAACTCCATATCTTGTTGGGACGGTTGCGAATCCGCCATCCCTCCAAGAACCAGGGACACGGCAATCTCAGTTGGCCATCTCATCTCTGGTGAAGCTCCTGGAACACAGTTTCGGAGGGGATGGTGAGCTTTCTTGTACACCTTGATCACAGTACCATTATAGGTGAAGGCCACACCCTCGGAGCCAGCTCCCAGCCTCTTCCACTCATGTCGATGAGCCCAGACGTCATCTCTAGAATAAAGAGCGCTATCGATTTCTCGCTTGGGGTAGTTTTCCCATTTCCAGCGTGCTCCCTCCAGGTTCGTTTCTTCTTGTGCAGTCAGATGGTCGAATGTTGTTGGTGTGAACTTGTCGACCAACGCTTTCCGGTGTGTTTTGACAAGTGAAACCACGTGCAACGAGCTAAGGATCAACGTCAATGCAATTACTTCTTTGATCCATCTGATATTGCATGATTGATACAGTGTCGTCCATGGCCGTGGTTTACATGGTATTGACTCCTTTTCTGTTGGCATGTTTGAGTCTTGACAGCAGATCGTACCGATAAAGGGTAGGGTCATGAATCGATCAGGGCCACCCGAGCACAGCGCTCACGTTCTTTTATGAAAATCTTTGCATCATCGTATTCAGCCGCGCAGGCATCCACGAGTAACCCCGGTCCAAATTACCACTCATATCAGCCCTGTGATCATGCTAGGCCCAGTCGAATGTGGCGCCTCTCCAAAATGTCCAAACATGGCTGCAGTCATTGAACATCTTTGGCAACATCGGCACCACTCTCTCGGAGCCAAGAGTGTGCTTTGTCGGGAATGGGACGTTAGGTGATGGGGGCAGCAATGGCTGTGTTTGCCAACACATGTGGTGGGTGGACTACTAGACGGCCCAAGCACCAATTCACCACACAATCCGGGGTCGATGACGAAGCGCAATTCGCTGTCGTAGAATTTTCAGCTGGTCTGGGGAACTACTGGTCATAAACTGTCACCCTTCTTGTCTAGGCAGATAGGTAGCATTCATGACAACTGTTCTGCCAAGCCTGCCAAGCACCATGATGAAGACTCTGTCAGAATGCTTCCCGACGCACCAACCGGGTGTACGAAGTACATTAAAACTGCAGGCCTTGGGAAGGCTTAGGCACAGAGGCATTTGAATCAGTTCTCTCGTTTTGACATTGTTGGTCGCGCTTGAGTTGGGATGGCAGCGTTCAGCTTCAGTTGCCGGTTCGGGGCTGTGTTGTTTGAGTGTATGCACCCGCGACTTGGCATGCATCGAGAACCAGAAACGAGGTTCTCACTTCCACCTAAACATTGACCAAGATTGGTTCACCAAGAATCCATCGTCTGATCGGTGAGCGAGAAATATGCAGACTCCTTTGCCAAGAGTTGAACAAGCCTGCTACGCCCTTGCACCGCCATTGCACACTAGAGATCGCTTTTCGCTTTTAAATTTCTAACAAAAGAACAAGATCGAGGATGCGAATAAATCCCAGGGGCTACTTATGGGCGCCTAATTAATTGTCATCTTTCCAGCGACAGGCCGGGTATTGGGATAATTGGAAGCGCCAAGAACGCTTTGTGGGACTTGATGCCCAGGCAGCAGCGGGCATCCATGCGTTCAGCGTCTCTGCTTACAGGCCTCATCCAATACCTACCGGGCAATTCATATGTTTATCACGAGCAATTTAGAGGTAGAACTAACCCGATGGACATTATAATGGCCCCCTGATGTGCACGCAAGCATCGGGAAGGATGGTGAAAGATGGCGAGTCTCGGTGAAGCGCCAATAGATACTATGATCTGGTTTGCGCACTGTGACTTTCTGACCTCGGCGATTTTCCAAATATCCCATTCACTCTTCGGTAGTCGAGCATGTATTTACCGTAAATTATGCTTTCATTACGCCATTATGCATGCTTTGACCAGATATCATGATGTAAGTATGTAACGCATCTTGTTGTCGAGGACCACTAACCCGACAAGTGCTGTGTCAAACGTCAGAGTGATGAACATGATGTCATGAAACCACACTCCCGCAACTTAATATCAAGTCCGTCAACTCGTATGTATAAGAAGCAGGTAGGGACTTCTAATCTTGAAATGGTTCAATGTCGATTCATTCTGGACCGTAATCTCTACAATCGTCCGTTCATACACACGCAGCATTATGTCTCCCAACAAAAACCCTGGCGTTGGCACCAAGGTAGGCGTCCAGCATGTCGACATCAGCGTCTTTGAGGAAAGCTAATCCAGTCAAAAGGTCACCCTTGGTGAAGATGCCCCGGTCACCCTCGAGGGCGCCGGTCTAGTTCCCTCCGACTCCCTTGCCGCTGAGTCCAAACGCGAAGGAGGTGAATTCTCATCAAACCGAGGTATCCGCAGTGAGAACGTACCCAGTTCCGACAATAAATCATCCGCGACGCGCCGCAGATCTCACTCCGAGGGCGCTCTCAAATCTTCCGAAGATATTGCACCAACCCACGTCAGCAGCCAACATCGCCGTGATCCAAATGGTCCCCATGGGAAGAACTTACACGAGGGTGGCTGGGACGAGTCGAAAGCAGAGGATGGCATCCAAAAGGCATTCAACGCTGAGCCTGGAAGCATGGATGACCCGAGCCGGTTGGCAGAACGCCAATTTCAATTGAAGCAGGCGGCAGGGCGGCATGCCGAGTCCAGGCAGGTAGACGTGGAGGACAAGACGGTGTATGATGCTCTTGAATCGGAGGTTCCTTCGTAAGTAACAAATGTGCATGTACTGAAACAAAAACAAAAATGCAAAGGTGACGAGCAGGGTATCATTTACTGCCATACAATTCTGGGATTTGGCAGTGTATCTAACCCGTTGATGGTGGGCGCGATCAACAGCGCCCACCTAGCAATAATTAACATCATTTGGTTAAAGTTTTCTACCAGCAGAAGCGCATCTAATTACTTTCCGCAATATGTTCATAAAGTCAGTCTGACCAAGTTGTCGCCCACCGAGGGAGTACACAGACTCAGCTTCACAGTGAATGACAAGGGGCAAATCCTCTACCTATCGCCATTCGCCAACAAACGGCGAATGAGTCATGGGGGTGGAAGCTCAACGCAACTTGACCGGGAAGGATTGTTCTGGGAGAGGCAGTGCTTACAAGTAGTTTTTACTGCGAGTTCAGCACAAGGAGACACCGCAGGTAGCGACGCAGAGAACAGTACGCTGTGGATAATTTAGCTTCGTTCCCGAAGCAAATTAGGTCTGTTGAATCTCGCGGAGGTCTCCGGCTTACTGGGGGAGCACGCAGAACGAGGAGCGCCAACAAGGTCACCAAACACAAATGAATGGGTGCGTGAAAAAACTGAAATGATATCAGCCAATCAGGGGCCAGGGAAACATGACGTCAAGGGCCAAGGTCAGGGAGCCACAGTGTCTGGGATCCATTTTTTACTGACACTGATGAGACATGGAGATGCACATCTCCCAAGGTAGATTGTGGTGGTGGAATCAGAATAGACAGGGAACACATCCAATTTTGGGGTGGTATTAACACTGCAACATGGGAACGGAGACACCGCAGGTACCAAAATCGCCATGAACTTGAAAAGGAAAAAAATAGAAGCCAGACGGCGCAAAGAGGCAAATAGTGACTCGCTGCCATGGATTATTTTTCTGAGGCATCGGCGGCTTCTCACACTTGATGCCTTAGATTGCTGCCTGATTGCCCGTATCAAGCCAAAATTTTGAAAATATGCCCCACCAACGAAAATTCACCCCGCCTTCGCCTCCGAACACCACCACAGAGCGCCTGGGTAGGACTGGAACCGCCACTCTTTGTCGTTGCTGGGCTTTTTTTTCAGGACCGTCCAACTTTTTTTTCCCTTCCCCATCCCTCTCTCTCCAGTCATCGACCGGTGATTTCCAGGCCCTTTTTCCTCCCCCCTCCCCTCTGGCTCGGACTCGGCACGGCAAGACACTCTTTCGCGCCCCCACCACCGATAAAGCCCGTTCGTGCGACCCCGCGGACCCTTTATCTTCCTTCACCCTTCATCCTCCCCTTCCCGTCTCCATCCATCACACCTCGCTCAACATGGCCCCTTCCAGCTCCAAGGAGAAGCGTCTCGCCAAGAAGGCCGCCGAGGGCAAGATCAAGGGTCCCAAGGCCAGCAAGCTTCTTAAGAAGACCGAGGAAGTCGAACTCGATGCCCACGGCAACCCCATCGTCGACGATGCCCCGGCCACCTCTGGCGAAAAGCTGGACGAGGTCAAGCGTCTGACCGACCAGATGGACAAGCACGGCATTTCCGACCGCGTCACCACCGGTGTCCTGTCCTCCACCTTCACCAGCAAGGACGTCAAGATCACCAGCACCAGCTTGGTCTTCCACGGCCGTGTCCTCATCACCGACTCCACCCTCGAGCTGTCCTACGGCAAGCGATACGGTCTGCTCGGTGAGAACGGTTGCGGAAAGAGTACCTTCCTCAAGGCCATTGCTGCCCGCGAGTACCC
Source organism: Ilyonectria robusta (assembly GCF_021365365.1). NCBI lineage: Eukaryota > Fungi > Ascomycota > Sordariomycetes > Hypocreales > Nectriaceae > Ilyonectria > Ilyonectria robusta. Next base: position 963,089 of record NW_025764448.1, read on the forward strand.
CATCCCCGAACATCTCGACATCTACCTTCTCAACGAGGGTGCCCCTCCCAGCGACCTCGGTGCCCTTGAGTGGGTTGTCAAGGAGGCTGAGACGGAGTTGAAGCGTCTCGACGCCTTGGCCGAGAAGCTGCTTGAGGATGAGGGCCCTGAGAGCCCTGTCCTCATGGACCTTTACGATGTGAGTCTAACCTCGATACTATAAACTACAAATCCGTTGCTAACGTATTCCCCCCTCTAGCACATGGACAAGATGGACCCTTCCACCTTCGCTACCCGTGCCTCGCTGATCCTGACGGGTCTCGGCTTCAACAAGAAGACTATTCACAAGAAGACCAAGGACATGTCCGGTGGATGGAGAATGCGAGTTGCTCTCGCCAAGGCCCTCTTCGTCAAGCCTTCGCTTCTCCTCCTTGATGACCCTACTGCCCATTTGGACCTCGAGGCCTGTGTGTGGCTCGAGGAGTACATGAAGAAGTGGGATCGAACCCTCGTCCTCGTCTCTCACTCCATGGATTTCCTCAACGGTGTGTGCAACAGCATGATTGACATGCGTGGAAAGCAGCTCCTGTACTACGGAGGAAACTACGACTCTTACCACAAGACTCGCTCCGAGCAGGAGACCAACCAGATGAAGGCCTACCAGAAGCAGCAAGATGAAATCGTGCACATCAAGAAGTTCATTGCCAGCGCCGGTACCTACGCCAATCTTGTCCGACAGGCCAAGTCCCGTCAGAAGATTCTCGACAAGATGGAGGCCGATGGCTTCATCCAGCCCGTCGTTGAGGACCGAGTCTTTTCCTTCCGATTCGCCGACGTCGACAAGCTGCCCCCGCCCGTGTTGTCATTCGACAACGTCACCTTCTCTTACTCTGGCAAGACTGAGGAAGACCTGTACCGCAACCTGGACCTCGGTTTCGACATGGACTCCCGAACAGCCCTGGTCGGCCCCAACGGTGTCGGCAAGTCCACCCTGCTCCGCCTCATGACTGGCAAGCTGTCTCCCACTGGCGGTTCCGTCACCCGCCACACTCACTTGAAGCTTGGTCTTTACTCTCAGCACAGTGCTGAGCAGCTTGACCTGACCAAGTCCGCCCTGGACTTCGTCCGTGACAAGTACTCCTCCAAGTCCCAAGACTACCAGTACTGGCGCCAACAGCTTGGCAAGTACGGTCTCAGTGGTGACTCCCAGACTGCCCTGATGGGTACCCTGTCTGAGGGCCAGAAGTCGCGTATTGTATTTGCCTTGTTGGCTATTGAGAGCCCCAACATGCTGTTGCTGGACGAGCCTACCAACGGTCTCGATATCCCCACCATCGACAGTCTAGCGGATGCCATCAACGCCTTTAGCGGAGGTGTCGTTGTCGTGTCTCACGACTTCCGGTAAGTTCTCCCTCTAGTTTATTAATATCTAGACATGATGCTAACAAGTAAAATAGATTGCTCGACAAGATTGCCAAGCAAATTCTGGTGTGCGAGAACCAGACTATTCGTCTCTGGGACGGTCCCATCGCCGGTTACAAGGACTACCTGCGCAAGAAGATGATCTCTGCCGGTGCCGTCTAAGCGGCGCCGGAAGGGTGTGATGAGTGAAATTGAATTATATAGAGGATTCCGTCCACCACAAAAGTTGCGTTGACATCGTGGATATTTTCATGGGAAAGCAGCGGCGGATGGCGAGTCATCCGGATGATGACGTGAGACGACGCTACCATAAAGCCGACGCATGGGCATGGCCTTGATATAGAGAGGCATAAAGCGTCCATGAAGATATGGTTATGTTTACGGGATAGAATTGTTGCTTTCTTTGGGTTGGACTGCCTAGAGGCTTTGATTAGTACGAATTGTATTGGGTTTAACCTCCCATTTGAGACGTTTGCTTTTTGATTGTGAATGGTGAGGCGAGAAGCACTTGGCAGGAGTTGTCAAGTTGGTCGGGACAGCCCTGTAATACGATATTGCAATTAGGCGAACTGGCCGTGTAATTCGCCAAAGTGGGACGTGCATGAGACGTGTCAGGCGAAAGAGAGGTTTTTCCGACTGGATTCGGTCGGCGAATAGCACGACAGACGATAATTTGGCGATCGAGATGGTGTATTTCGCGACTCGCGTCCCGGCAGATTGTCCGACGCGCTTTCGTTCCATATTGTATATACTGTCGTTGGGGGGCGGAGGGGGGAACCCGACAGAACGTGTCGCGAATGCTGTGGTACTCGACTGCGAGATTCTAGAATCTCTTGAAAGAGGGGAACACGGTGTGAGGGATCTATTCAGCTCGTTGTGGTGTTGCAGGACCAGGCTGGGCGAGACCGAGCAACCCCCACACAAAGCACGCCCCTTGAAGCAAGGAGTCGAGGCCCATGGGTGATGTGGGGCGTTCTATTGGACCGTGGCCAGGGTACCGAGACCGGCAGTTGAGTGTCGAGCAGAAGGAAGACGTGATTGACTCTGAGCCAGAAACTAGTGATGGCGGGAATGGTGGCTATTGAGAGACAGGGCGGTGAAGGCGTCGATGTGAGATTGAATTGGGCTGAGGGTTTCACCGCCACGCGAGGTGGTGGTGATGAATTGGTTGCACCAAAAGTCAAGGAATCCTTGTTGCATGTTGGCTAATATTGGGGAAGCATTCGGATAAAAAGCTCCTCATATGGGGTGTGTTATTTACTGCTAAAATTTGCGGCTGATCCAGAGGAGCATCGGGGGTTGTCCTCGTAATGATTGGTATGAAATGTTTTTAGAATGAGTGGTGAAGTCATCACAGATCTTGTCACCTTGTCATCCTGTCTGTCATCCTGCCTGTCATCCTGTCCACAGGCCTGCAAGGAGATCTACCCTATACTTCCAAGGGCTATCAGATCTGCCCGCCCACTCCCGCGGTGCCCGGGTGACGGACTTCCCAATCGGGCTAAGATGATTCGTTAATTCCCGACCCACATGGGGTCCGGAGACGAACGAGAGCAGAGAACAGGACAGACAAGACGCGGGTTCGGGAGGGTGTCGTGCGTTGTGTGCGCGTCGTGTGTGGTCTGCCTGCGGTGGTCTACCTACTGGGTCGATCCGTTCTCGCAATGGATGGTTGTAGTGGGCGTAGGCTGTAAGTAGGGGGGGACGTCCCGACTCCCGCTGTGGGAATGGAAGTGCCCCCGTCACAGCTCACTGAAACCTGGGCCACGGCACGCCAGCCAGCCAGCCCCGTCCGCGTGGAGCCGTCGAGTGGCGTGGAAGCGTGGAAGCGTGGAGACGGATAGCGGCAAGACGCCCCCGGGGTATTGTACCTCGCTCCGTGCCAGGTAGCGTACGTACCTGTACTCGATTGGTGTGAGGGAGGTACTGTACCTGGCCCGCGTCCGGCCGTCGGTACTTTGTCCTCCCAATCGATCCATCCATCGCAGGGCTGGGTCTGTAGACAGCGTCAAGAGTGGGCGCACACACACTCGTCCTCGCTCGCGGCTGGAGTGAGGGACTGACCCGGCCGGCTGTTTGCAAGTTGGCGCACACCTCGTGCCTGGGCTGGCTCTTCACAAACCATCCACCATATCCAGGGCCCCGAGGCAGGACCCGAACGGGACCCAATCCTCCAATCCTCCAATTCCTAGAATCGCTGGAACCATCTCCCGCCCCGATTCCGCTGGGCCCCAGCCATCATCACCAGAACTGCCCCCTCCGCCCGCCGTCCGTCCCCCGTTTCCCATCCGCGTGCCGCTTCTTCCTTCTCCTTCTCCCCAACGCCTCCACGCATACACGCGGCGCATCACCATCACAAGTCACATCCCGGATTCTCAAACCGGGGTTTCCACCTCTATTGCCCCCCCGTCACCATCCTCTAATCCTCCTCCCCGTGCCTCGCTCCTCCACTAACTAGACATCGTTGACGTGTCTCACCAACACTCACTCAACCCTCAACCCGCAACCTGCAACCCGCAATCCCCGGCTCTCAACCGCCAATTCCCTACCTCCAATTCCGAGCCACGCTTCCGCTGGACCACTCCAAACCATCCCCATAACCGTTCTCTTCTCCCCCTCAACTCCCCCTCAACTCAACGTTTCCATTGACTCTTTTGACCCACTCACTCTCTCTACCCATCGAAACTGCCCGAGCTCTCTGGTCAAATCGCCGCAGCGCGACCCCACAACGCCATAGATCAGTCCTCGTCGCTCGCGTCGACAGATCCCCATCGATCCGCTGCCGCCGCCGCTCGCTGCATCCTCGCACACGACCTCCTGCGACCTTGGCTGTGAATCGACCGACACTCGATTCGACTCGCGTGCGCATCGCGACTCCCGACGCCGCGCGCATCGTTTTCTTCCCCCCACCTCCGAATACCCTCGCCGCGTCGTCGCACTCGTGCACATGGGTCCTCAGTCCTAATACCTCTGTCGCCGACACATCCCCTTCCTCCCCTCCCTGCTCTTGTCTAGAGTTTCTGGCTGCCCAGTCTGCCTCAAGCGCTAGGTATTCAGCATGGACAACAACGGCTACCGCTCCTCGGTGCTGCAGCGGCCGCACAGAGGAGACGATGGCGGCGATGACGACCGAGACCCTCGCGGTCGTAGCCACAGCCACCACCACCACCACCACCATCGCAACGGGCGCGATGCGATGGGCGGCGTAGAGGCGTCTCGCTCCGAAGCTGTCGCTGCGGGTGGTGCGACGTCGCCGTCGAGATCGTCGGTCGCTGCGCATGCGACTGCGACTGCGACTGCGACGGGGTCTGGGACTGCGACCGCGAATGCGCACCGGCACTCCACCTTCAGCCTGCGCTCCCCCAAGCAACAGCAGTCCGAGTTCCGGCCGCCTCCCTTTTCCTCCCCCAACCATAGCCACAACCACAACCACAACCACAACAGCAGCAACCCGAGCAGCCACGCCCATCAATCCCCGCCTCGCCCGGCCTTGCCAAATCCCTACATGCCCTCGTCCACCACGGGCTCAGCTGGCGGCCCCATCGCTCCTCCTTCCCTGCCGCCCCCCGCGGCCCTGAGCGGCCCGTCGACTGCTGGAACCCCGAGCCATCACCATCACCATCATCAATCGCATCATCATCACCACCATCCGGCCGCCGCTGCTCCGCCTCTCCCAGCATCTCCGCTGCACCCGCCGGTCGGCTACTACTCTCCCGCGACGGCCGACGCCCATCACGCGCGCGAAAAGCCTGCCTCGCGCGGCTTCTACGATCCTACAACCGACACCACCAAGGAACGCCGGGTTTCTGACGCGGCCGGCGCCTCTTCGTGGCACAACGCGCCCCCAGCCGGAACCCCCAAGGTACGTAAAGGGGAAAGCAATTCACTTTTTCTTCTTCTTTGTTCATCGCTGCGTGCTATTTTGACTCTCATTTCTGCGTGCGGCTCCGTCGGCCATGACCCGTTGCGCCTGGTCTCGGTTGGTCTTGGCTCGAGACCCTTGGCCCATTCATTCATTCACTGCACATTGCCTCGCCCTAGCCAGGAGCCAGACGCCAAAACGCCAAACGCCAGATTTGCTTGTGCTGGCCTCAACTCCCCCATCACGTTCCCCATCGCCTCCTTCCTGCTCCCAACTCAATCAATGGCTGCACCATCCCGCACCCCATTTTTTCTTCCCGTTCCATTCTTCATCACCACCACCCCCATCCTCTCTTCCTCATCTCCGAGCCCATCTCCGTCTCCTTGCATCCTCCTCCCCAACTAACCATCACCTCGCCCGATTGCTGACCTGAATTTTTTTCTGCACCACCAGGCCCGTGAGCCTTACAACTATTCCCAGCCGGCTGACCAGCACGCCCCCCCTTACTACAACGGCGCCTACACGTCGCCTCGTGCACCGTCCTCATTCAATCGGCCCCGTAGCCCGCTGGCCCATCCGCATCCCAACCCGTCCGCTGGATCCAACAGCCCCCCGGGGCGACAGCCTCGCATGGCCTCTCCGAGCTTGAGACATGGTGCACCGCCCAGCATGACCTCAAATACCAACGGGGCATCCGCCCTTCCGCCTCTGGCCAAGTCTGACCTGGCCGCTCCCTCGCCCCCCAAGCCGGCTCCTGCATCAACGAGCGTACGCCATCTCCAATACCCCTTTGATGATGCATCCAAGCTAACATCCTGCAAGACTCCTAGCCGAGCCGACCCCATGTCATTTTCCAACATCCTCTCCAGCTCTGAACCCGCCCCTAAGCCTCGGGAACCTACCCCAGTGGCCGAGGAACGCGAACCCGAGCCTGCAAAGGTGCCCGAGCGAGAACCCGAGCGAGAACCTAAACGAGAGCCTAAGCGCGAGCATAAGCGTGAGCTCAAGCGAGAACTCAAACGGGAGCCTAAGCGAGACTCCGAAAAGCCTTCTGAGAAGGAGCTTGATCGCGATAATGATACCGAAGTCGAGAGAGATGTAGAGACGGAGCCTGAGCCCATTCCCGTCAGAGGCCGACAACCCGTCACTAAGAAGAGGGGCGGTCGCAAGTCCACCAAGGGGCGCGCATCTGACATTCGGGACGCTGCCACCCCCAAGAGCGGACGAAGGTCATCAATCAAGAAGGAGTCTCCCACCCCACGCCTTCCTGCTAAGCGACAGGCAAACGGCCAGCCGAAGCAGAAGACATGGTCCACCGAAATGGAAAAGAAGATCCAGAATGCCGAGGCGCAAATTGATAGCAATGCCACCTCACTTGACGCGGACGAGTTTGACGAGCAACAGTACATGGAACGAGCCCAGAAGCGCCGACGCGTCATGGCCGACTTGGACAAGGAGCAGGGTCGTGTTCGTCGAGACACCTATGCCACCACGGCTAGTAAGAAGCTTGTGACGCACTCGGAACTCGGCAAGCGGCGATACGATGACGTCTTTTACGACGAGGCTCTCCATGAGGTCCGCGAGCAGGAGCTATATGCCGAGAAGGAACGCAAGAAGGACATGCAGCGCAAGCGTCGTCGCGAGAAGTCCATGGCCGTCACCATGGAGCAGAAGGAGGCCGCTCTCGCCCGGGCAGAGGCTGCCGAGGATGAGACTGAACGCCAGAAGCATCTCCGTGACGCCGAACGGGCCAGCAAGAAGGCTCAACAGACCAAGCTCATCCTGCAAAAGGGCATCAAAGGCCCTGCGCGAAATTTGGAGCTCAACCTGGAGGGTGGTATGATGTCTTCCTTCCAGGCTTCCGACATCGAGTCTGGCGCCGGTGGCGGTGGTGGTGGCGGCGGCGGCGCTGGCAGCGCTACTGGCGGTACTGGGACTGGTCGCAAGGGTAAGGGCCGCGGTGGACCACGTCCTAAGAAGTCAAAGGAGCAGAAACAGGCCGAGAAGGACTCCGCGGAAGCCGCCCAAGCTGCTCTCGACGCTGGCGAGGAGCTTCCCAGCAAGGAAGAGACCCGCGTACGCATCAAGATCAAGAAGTCCAAGGGTGGCGACCCCGACACCGAAAAGGACAAGGAACCCAAGGAGCCCAAGGAAAAGGACAAGGACAAGCAGAAAGAAAAGGTCGATGATATCCCGGAGAACGAGAAGAGATTCTTGTCCAAGGGTTACAACCAGATCTACGACCAGATTTGGCGAGACATGGCCCGCAAGGATGTTAACAAGACGTTCAAGCTGGCTGTCGACTCGTACGCCACCAAGTCTTCCAACCTCAAGAAAACCGCTATCCTGGCATCCAAGGAGGCCAAGCGGTGGCAGCTGCGTACCAACAAGGGCACCAAGGATCTTCAGGCTCGTGCCAAGCGAGTCATGCGTGATATGATGGGCTTCTGGAAGCGCAACGAGCGTGAGGAACGCGACCTCCGAAAGGCGGCCGAGAAGCAGGAGATTGAGAATGCTCGAAAGGAGGAGGCTGACCGTGAAGCCGCTCGCCAGAAGAGAAAGCTCAACTTCCTCATCTCCCAGACCGAGCTCTACTCCCATTTCATTGGCAAGAAAATCAAGACAGACGAGGTGGAGCGAAGTACCGATAACCCCGATGTCGCCAAGGATCCCCACCAGATCAACCAACAGAAGCTGGATGTTCAAGAACCCACCGCAGTCGGCAGCAAGGTCACCAACTTTGAAAACCTCACCTTTGAAGAAGAGGACGAGGAGAATTTGCAGGCCGCTGCCATCGCCAATGCTCAGAACGCCATCGCCGACGCCCGCAAGAAGGCCCGTAAATTCAACAATGAGGATGACGACATGGATGAGGAGGGCGAGATGAACTTCCAGAACCCGACCGGTCTGGGCGACGTCGAGGTTGAACAGCCTAAGCTGATCAACACCCAACTCAAGGAGTACCAGCTCAAGGGTCTCAACTGGCTCGTCAACTTGTACGAACAGGGCATCAACGGTATTCTGGCCGACGAAATGGGTCTCGGAAAGACGGTTCAGTCCATCTCAGTCATGGCTTACCTTGCTGAGAAGCACGATATCTGGGGTCCTTTCCTGGTCGTTGCCCCAGCTTCCACTTTGCACAACTGGCAGCAGGAAATCGCCAAGTTCGTCCCCGAGTTCAAGATCCTTCCGTACTGGGGCAGTGCTGGAGACCGTAAGGTTCTCCGAAAGTTTTGGGACCGCAAACACACCACGTACCGAAAGGATGCTGCTTTTCACGTCTGCGTAACCTCATACCAGCTCGTCGTCTCAGACGTTGCCTACTTCCAGAAGATGAGGTGGCAGTACATGATTCTGGACGAGGCGCAAGCCATCAAGAGCTCGCAGAGTTCTCGTTGGAAGTGCCTGCTCGGCTTCCACTGCCGAAACAGGCTGCTGCTCACTGGTACGCCCATCCAAAACAACATGCAGGAACTTTGGGCATTGCTCCATTTCATTATGCCGTCCCTGTTCGACTCTCACGACGAGTTCAGCGAATGGTTCTCCAAGGACATTGAGTCACACGCGCAGAGTAATACCAAGCTCAACGAAGATCAGCTGAAGCGTCTCCACATGATTCTCAAGCCCTTCATGCTTCGTCGTGTGAAGAAGCATGTGCAGAAGGAGCTGGGTGACAAGATTGAGAAGGACATCTTCTGCGATCTCACATACCGACAGAGGGCCTACTACAGCAACTTGCGGAACCAGATTAACATCATGGATCTCGTCGAGAAGGCGACTATGGGAGACGAACAGGATTCGGGTACTTTGATGAACCTGGTGATGCAATTCCGAAAGGTGTGCAACCATCCCGACCTATTCGAGCGCGCCGAGGTGACCTCGCCATTTGCCTTCACCTACTTTGCCGAGACGGCCTCGTTCGCCCGTGAGGGCTCCAACATTCCCGTGGGCTACTCAAGCCGTAGCCTTATCGAATATGAGCTGCCCCGTCTTGTGTGGAGGGAGGGTGGCCGTTTATGGAAGGCAAGCCGCGATAACCAAAAGGCCGGGTGGCGAAATAAGGCGCTGAACCACATGATGAACATTTGGACACCGGAAAATGTCAAGGATGGCACCGAAGGCTCCAAGGCATTCTCCTGGCTTCGATTCGCGGACACAACGCCTGGCGAGGTCTACGAGGCCACGCACCAGAGTCTCATTGTTCGGGCAGCGAAGGAGCTGCAGAGGACTGACCGACTTGGCTACCTGAACGTGGCATACAGCGAACCCGAGGACAAGAACTTTACGCCGGCGCATGCTCTCTTCCAGATCCGAGCTCGACAGAACCGGGTGCCAGTCGCCAACATGACCAGCGAGGGCATCCTGAAGCGGCTGATGAATGTTGCCGAGGCACAGTATGACGACTCGGGCATCGGCCGTTTGGAGCCAGCTGGCAGGCCTCGTGCTTCTGCCCCTCCAATCGATATTTTGTGCAACAGTCGAAGTTCCGGAATCGAGCGCGAAGAGATCCTGTTCAACGTCCCCATTCGCCGGATGCTCTATGGCCCAACGATCTGGGATGAGAAGGCTCTGGTCGAGAAGAAGATTCCCCTGGAGCTGTACCCCACGAGAAAGTTGCTGCCTAAGCCCGATCACGAGAAGAAGCGCTTTACAAACATCGCTGTTCCCTCTATGCGCCGATTTGTTACTGACAGCGGCAAACTGGCTGAACTGGATGGCTTGCTCTTCAAGCTCAAGAACGAGGGCCATCGTGTTCTGTTGTACTTCCAGATGACTCGCATGATTGACATGATGGAGGAGTACCTGACGTACCGCAACTACAAGTACTGCCGTCTGGATGGATCTACCAAGCTGGAGGATCGACGTGACACGGTCCACGACTTCCAGACCCGCCCTGAGATTTTTATTTTCTTGTTGTCGACTCGTGCTGGTGGTCTCGGTATCAATTTGACGTCCGCCGACACCGTCATCTTCTACGACTCGGATTGGAACCCGACTATTGATTCCCAGGCCATGGACCGAGCCCATCGACTGGGTCAGACCAGGCAGGTTACAGTGTATCGTCTCATCACTCGCGGCACGATTGAGGAGCGTATCCGGAAGCGAGCCTTGCAGAAGGAGGAGGTGCAGCGTGTCGTCATTACTGGTGGCGGTTCGAGCGTTGACTTCTCTGGCCGTCGGGCTCCTGAAAACCGCAACCGCGATATTGCCATGTGGTTGGCGGATGATGATCAGGCTGCCATGATTGAGCAGCGAGAGAAGGAGATGCTCGAGTCGGGCGAATTCGAGAAGCAAGCAAAGAAGAAGGGTGGCAAGCGTAAGAAGGCCGAGAACCCGGCTAGTTTGGACGAGATGTATCATGAAGGTAAGCAGAGAACATGCTCGATTCCCGAGACATGTGCTAACGAATCGACAGGAGAGGGCAACTTTGACGATGGCTCCAAGCAAGCGCTTTCAGGAACGGCCACACCTGCCACGCCGGCTGAGAGTGACACCAAGGGCAAGAAGGGCAGAGGAAAGGGGTCAAGCAAGAGGGCCAAAACGGCCAAGCAACGACTCGCCATTGCTGATGGCATGGTGTAGACATGGACTCGCAATTAGCGCCGAGTCGCAGGGCGCGTGTAATAACAAACACAAGGATGGGGCTGCACGGGATAATCAGCGGAGTGAAGGATATCATTTGTAACTTGATGTGTTTTGACGTATTGGAGGGTCTGGTCTGGGCTCTATGCTGCAGCCTTGGACGGGAGTTGCTAGACAAGGACATCTTAAAAGCCAAAAAGAAGACCGAAGGGAACCGGCATTCCATGGTTTTGATGGGAGTGTACTTATATTGATAGACAAACGATGATTATATCGCATTACATGACTATCATTTGACGCATTGACTGTTCATCTGCGAGACTGAGACAAGGACCATCACAGTTCTCTTTGTTGACCGTGGACGACATCCTGATCAGCCTTGAGAGCGGCGAGCCCTCCATAGTGTCAAGTCTGCTCGCTTTTCGTCAATCCGGTATGGTGTAATGGCTAACATTTCGCGCTCTCATTACTGAGAGATTCAACTTGATCCGCGGAGCTCAGGGTTCGATTCCCTGTACCGGAGTTGCCATTACTTCCCTTTTTGCCGTTTGTTGGTCTGAATAGTGGATTCTTTCGGTAGATTTTTCGTGGTGTTGTGGGTTGGTGGGCGAGGTGGGCCGTGCGGGTCGAGAAGGCGAAGGGTAACGAGACGAGAGGAAGGGGGAGAGAAGAGAGAGAGGGAGGAGGAAATGGATGGATGGAAGGGTTTTAGTGACGCATGTATGTGTATTCCTACTTTTGTCTTTTTCTTGGCTGATTAATTAAGCTGCCTGGATAATACTCGGACTGCGTGTATAGATACTGAAGCATCCATGATAAACCACTGGAATTGCAGTTTAACACCACTACACCCCATGACCCTTCACTCTCTTACCCCCCACTGAATGGATCATCTTCAATCCCGACTCTAATAGTGGCAATCTTGAGCTCCCACGACAAGCAACTGGCCAATCACAATCCGGTATGGTGTAATGGCTAACATTTCGCGCTCTCATAACTTGAGAGATTCATCTGATCCGCGGAGCTCAGGGTTCGATTCCCTGTACCGGAGTAAATCTTCCTTTTTGTCCCTCTTGGACACTGGGAGGTGATTTCTTTTTGTTTGGCGATTCTTGTGCTGTGTAGTGGGTACGAGTGTGCGTGTATGATGGATGTGTTGTTTGTGGTTGAAGGGGAAGGGCGATGGAGTTGAGTGGGGTGGTAGTGCTTTATTTATTTGAGTAGGGAGAATGAGTCGAAGAATAAAGAGCCGCTCGTGTCCAGTCGAGACCGCAGGCTTGTTTCCACCGAAGTAGTCCAGGGTAATGCGGATGAGGGAAGTCAGAAACGACGCGGCAGCATGCGTTTAGAAACCATCCGCCTTCTTTTGCACTTGCAAGTTGAAGATGTCATGCAATGACCAACTGGCTCATCGCCTTGTGTACGCGCTGATGCAGTAGCGTAGGCGGCGGCATTAGGACACCGGGAGTATAGCGGATGCTTCACTTAAAGCAAGTCTCTAAGCGTCTTGTATCGATCTCATTCAACAGGAAGAGACTGCGCTTCAAAGGCCTCTGTAATTCACCTGCCCCCCAACAAGTCGGTACTTGTAGGCTGCCCCACTAGAAAAACTCAAACCAATATCGGCTGGTGTGCAACCTCTTCTCACAACACTCGTCGTGAAAACCTCTACAACAACCGGCAAAAAGATAGAGTTGAAGATCAAAAAGAAACTCCGGTACAGGGAATCGAACCCTGAGCTCCGCGGATCAGATGAATCTCTCAGTGATGAGAGCGCGAAATGTTAGCCATTACACCATACCGGATGGGATGGTATTTGTTGAAGAGTCGATTTGTTATCGGGGGCTAAGAAAATGGCGCATCGGGAATACTGGGGAACTGGCGGGGCACGGCGCGGGTGGCGATATGCCTGGATGCTGAGGGAAGGGCGATTAGCCGGAGAAGCGTGTGAAAAAAGGAATCGGAGTTGGGGGTTGTGCCCTGGATTAATATAATGTAATCTCGGTTTCTGGCGGCGGGTTGAGTTTGGGTGTTGTTCACAGGGGAATTCCTGTGAACAACTTAATCGACACGATGGACATACCTGACATTATGTTAGCACGCCGAGTTCTCATTTAGGTTTTAGGACAAATAACTGCAAAAAAAGAATACCTGATCAATGTTGCGTAGACCTCTTAGGCTCACTTTCCCGTCTGCTGGGTGTCTACGAACACCGCGGCGTCACCACCAAGAAGAAACAAAAATAGTGAAATCGCGAGAAACATCAAAAAGAAAGGCAACTCCGGTACAGGGAATCGAACCCTGAGCTCCGCGGATCAAGATGATCTCTCAAGTTATGAGAGCGCGAAATGTTAGCCATTACACCATACCGGATAATGGTGGTTGTTGAAGTCCGGCGCTGCTAAAGATGCCTAAGCAAATGGGACAGCGCGGTTTTGGTGGGCAGTCGCCAGGGCGCGCGGGGTTCGAGCCGCGGGTGCGCTGGGGCGCTGCGCTGAATGAAGGGCAACTGAACACGCCGGGAATGCGCTTTGGGCAGATTTACCGAGTCTTGGAGCTGTAGAGCACCTAATTGAGCCTATTTAAGAGTGTTTTACTTGCGCGCGAGTTTCTCGGGCGGCTGGCGGTGAGGTCAAGCTCGCAGGTTCGGAGCTCTGAGGGAGCCAGGACGGAGGTGCTGGCCACGTACCAGGAAGTCGTCTGCGTCGTCGAGGAGTTCTCAAAGGAACGGGAAAAGATACAGCAAAAAGGTAACGGTTGACTCCTCTAATCTTCAAAGGGCGTGTCGTTGTTCGGTCGCAGAGTCGCCATCTCGGCACTGCTGATGTTATGACGACTGGCTGCCTACGGGTGACTGGCCTCTATGCAAAAGACAGGTTGGCTTCTGTCGAGAAGAATAGAGGGGCAAAAAGAAAGATTCACTCCGGTACAGGGAATCGAACCCTGAGCTCCGCGGATCAAATTGATCTCTCAGTGGTGAGAGCGCGAAATGTTAGCCATTACACCATACCGGATTGTGATTGGCTGTTGATGGAAACTCAATTTGGAAACCAAGTCAAGAAGACCGCTGAATCATTGCAACGTTTCGGAGCGCTGATTCAGTGGTGAATGTGAAAGTGCTGCAAGCCAAACCCGGACTTGACAACCTTTGGCCTAGTTCACCCTCCCAGGACACACATGAACTTCGTCTGAATTGCGGTGACTTGGACGAACTCGACTGTTGCCGGCTGTAACCTTCGGTTACTGCTCATCGAGTTGACGTTGAATGGACAGTTTGGGACGAAAGGGGATATCGGGATTCAGTGGCTTAAACATCATGATCAGAACGTAGATCAATGTACTCCGAGAATGCTCTTGTTCCATTACCTCGGAACAGTGGGAGTGACGCCTCTCTGCTCTGGCCATGCCGGCCCCGAGATTGATGCGAACATGGATAGGACCACAGAGCTCTAAGCTCAACCCTTTGGATCGAGGCAACCCATTGAGAGCGGGTTCTGTAGGTTTGGATCCTTTTCCTCCTCGAGACCCCGGTTACCCCGCAATGCAAGTTCACACCGGTCATGGGACGAACTATGATATGATATTCCCTGATTTGAACCTCTCATTCTTGCCGACGGGCCGAGTTACCGTCTATAAGTGTAGAAGAAATTCCCTGAAAGTTAGCAGCTGGAATTCTTTAGCATTAGATCAGCAAGTGTCCGTCATATTGTTATCCGCCTTGACGTGTTTCGCTCCGACGTGTTTCCTCGCACACCTTCCCCGAACTCCACATCAATTAGTTGCCTTAATCTACATATTTGAAGTACATACCCACACATCTATCGCCATGTCAGTCTACCGCAACGCTCTCGCCGTCATCGGGGCAGGCGGCTTAGGACTTGCCATTGCTAGGCGCCTCGGCCCCGGCCAGCGTGTGGTGCTAGCTGACTACTCGCAAAAGGCACTCGATACGGCTGCAGAGTCGCTGCGAGATCATGGCCACGAGGTTGAGACCCGAATTGTCGATGTGTCAAGCTATGAATCAGTCACTGAGTTGGCCAAATTCGCCGCTGCCACTGGCCAGCTCAACACGGTCGTCAACGCTGCTGGTATCTCTCTTAATATGGGTACCGCCAAGCGGGTCTATGAAATCGATTTACTGGGAACGGCCAATGTCCTCGACGCTTTTATCGAAGTCATGGCTCCAGGCTCTTCGCTCATAACCATCTCTAGTTTGGCGGGGCACATGGCTGGCCCAGCTGTGTCTCCAGACTTGGAAATGCACTTGGCAACCGCCCCAACAGACAAACTGCTGAGCCACCCAGATATCAAGCTTGACGGGGACTCAGGCCTGGCATACGGTATCGCCAAAAAGGGAAATATAGTTCGAGTTCAGGCCGCGGCCGTCGCTGGCAAGACGAACGGAATCAGAGTCAACTCAGTTAGTTCAGGTGTCACCGCCACGGCAATGATCCGCCACGAGTTGCAGACGCAAGCGGGAGCTACGATCCGGGCCATGGTTGAATCATCTCTCATTCCGAGGGCAGGAACTTCAGATGATGTTGCCAACGTTGTGGCTTTTCTCGCAAGCCCTGACGCATGCTTCATAGATGGCACTGATATTCTTGTTGATGGAGGGGGTTTGGCCTCGCAGCGGTTTACAGCTGCGGCAGGGAGTTCTTGAAGCCAGTGATATAATGTATACATGCCATTGCGGAAGTCGCAGACCACTCGGCCGACATATTACTGATAGTAAGCCGATGATCAATAGAGATCCTAGCCATTGTCTCCTCAGAGCCAACGAACCCAACACCATAGTTTAGTATATCTGCAGGGAAGTGTCCGCAGAGCGCTAAAATAAAGTCCTCCCCAGTTACACCGGGCGGCAACGTCCCTGTAAGCGTAACTTGTGCAGCAGGAGGAACCTGGAACCAACTCTTACCAGTCGCCGAAACGGCAGAAGCATCCGATCTCACCAGGGCAACCCGACCCTATGGCTCCATACATATTGCTATGGCTATCTCAGCCAACGCGCAATGTTCCTGGCCCAACGAACAGCTCTTCAATCTAATGAGATTTGCACAAGCCGAACGCGGGATTTATAGGGGCGCTTGCCATGGCTTGGTGACCGATCGCATAACCGGCGGGGAAAAAAGCTACACCGTGTTCCTTGGCAAATGCTTTGATCAACTCGTATTTACGGAAATTGGATTCGTTCTTGGATTGAACTTGGTGATCGAAGGCGTATACGAGCTGTGCTGGGTCCTTGATTCGTGTAGCGTTCATCGAGCTGGAATAGCCAATCAAATAGTCGTAAAAACAACTGATTCGGAGTCACGCATGAACTTCTGGGAAATCGCCCAAGTGTTATCGTGGCTGAGACACCTATGAGGTTGTATTTGAACGTAGTCGCCAGTTCGAGCGAGCGTACTGTCGGGTAGACTAACAGCATGGCGTTATGATCTTCTCTGTGAGGGTTGGTGGAGTTTTGCTCTCGGAAGGGCTGTTGCCAACGGTGGGAATTCCCGTCACTTTGTTAGATAACACCGTTGCTGGGTTGATAGTTGTAGTGTTCAGCGAGCGACGAGGGGGATGCTGGTTGCATTGCTGGTGGCATTGCATGCAGACGGTATGTTGACTGCAGAGGCGTCGACTAGACGGGCGGCCGCGATCTGAGAATGTTAGTTTTGTCTTGCCGGACAATTATTTGGATAAGTATGGGGAATCACTCGCTGCTCTATACGGCACCTCGTGCCAAAGGAACAGAGCGGGACTCTGGGACTGATCGATCTCGTTTCAAGTGGTTCCTAGGCTGTGACTCTTTCTTCTTCTCCTTAGACTTTCCCCTAGACCTATGCCAGAATCTAACTGCCTCTACACAAAGACTGTCAGTTCTGGCTAGTGGCTTAACTCGTGCTGTGGATATCTGGTTGCTCTCACGAGTTCGGATTACTACCTATTGGGCAGCGCGGTCCGTACTCTGCAGATCGTCGCCCGCCAGGAATACTCTCTCTGAACACCTCGTCGGGGATCGCGTCGCAACCAATTTCGATTTTGTTGGGAGAGTTACGTCAGGGTCTGACCATTTGCGACTGCTCATGTAACAAACTATCATACTTGAGCCCGCGGTGTGCGTCTGAGGGTGCCCTCCACGAGTCGGCGCAAGTATGCGTGGGTGCCTCGACTCCACCTACCGCTCGCATCGTCCTCAACGACACCAATGGCGGAGGGTTTTGTCAAGGCAAGGTACACAAGGTACATTATCGGCTCTGCATTGGGGAGCGTTCCATTTTGCTGGCTGTCTCGACAGGTTTCGGCGGAATTGCCACGTAGAGCTGACAGGTCTCGCTCACTAATAGACTTGGCGGCCTGATACCATCAAAGAAGTGGCAAAAATACATGACGACTACATGCTTCTTGGACGGCACCGCGACACATAGTAAGGCAGTGTCATTACGATGGCCTGCCTCTAACCCGAAGAAGAGATGCCCGAGAATTTGTCCAAAATATAATACGCGTGGCGTACATATGTGTGACCTGTTACTTACTGATAACGACGTGGGTTTGTACCGATACGGAGGATACGAAGACTAATACGAAAAACGAGTCGCCAGGGGTGCTTCAGCGACGGGATTGATGGCGCCAACTCACGGAGTCATTAGGAAGAGTAGCTCTACGAAAATGCTTGTAGAGGTGGCCAACGAATAAGTCTTACCGAAGGTGAATGTTGAAGGGATTATCCGGTTGGGGCAAGTCTTAGTGTGTGATCGTGATGGTAGTTGGCTTCGTAACTAGAATAGTGCCAGCTACACTAACCCAAGTCTCCTCCAGCCCCAAGCATGTTTACTGCTTGACTTGGCAGAATAAACTTTCTCCCCATTAACGCCATCATACGTGTCCTTGAGACATTGTTGCCTGCTGCCTAAGTTAGGTGTTGACGTTAGTGTCCCGAATATAGTCAAGCAGTGACGTTGAGCTACTCGGGAGGTGTAAAATATTCGTCATCCCGCGCAGATGGATCTTGCCCCCTGCCCTCTCGGTAATGCTCTGACACGACTCAGGCTTTGATATGTTCCCAAGCCCGAGTTGGCTTGGGTATTGGCCTCTGAAGGATTCTCGGGCATGTATTAGTGGGCCCTGGCCTGATGAGCAGAGCTCGCTTACATACGAAATTGATAGGTAGTGCAATGTTGAGCAGATGGCGTCTCTCTAAGAGGTCTAGTTTCTGTGTCAATACGTCGTATGCCCGCCAATAAGGCTGTTTTTGACTTAAATTGGACAGTTTGAAGTTGGATCACCTCGTGGCTGCGCCCCTCATTACGCAGTAGTCGCAGGGGTGGGCCTGTCGATTCGGACACCCGCGGGCGCCGCGGACACCCGCAGGCGCCGAGGCGGGAGCTCAGTATATAGATCCATCTGTCCGCGGATACACAATACAGCAGTTTAATATCAACTTGATTATTCACTTGATTAATTGTACCTTTGCAACTTTGCAAACTCCTTTTTTTCACACACTGTGTTGAAGAGCCCGCCACAGGTAGTCTCAATGGCAAAGCAAGCATCAACCCCCAGCCCAAAGGCACAGATCATTCGACGATTGGGCCCATTGTAAGCATCCCACTTTCCTTCGATCGAAATATTTAGCTGATCGTGGCCCGTGTAGCGAATGCTTTCAATCAGCAATGTTCACACTGGACCTGTACTGTGGCACTTCTGTGATATGCCGTTATGGCATTCCTGAAAACCTCAGAGACCGTAGCCTCCACAAAAAGCTAGTGGAATTCTTCGAAAATGCGGTTGCAGATACCATTCTTCAGCACCCTCTTCTTCAAGTTGGACTCACCGACCGGGACACGAAACAACCAGCCTGGGTTCAACTTGATCACATCGATCTAAGCAAGCACATTCAGTGGAGAGTTGTCGACGAGTCAGAAAAATATGACGCCATTTTCGAGAAAACTCTACAAGAACAGCTCGATACCAAGTACGAGAGTCCCGAAACTCGACCTAGCTGGCGAATCATCGTCTCCAGACTGGATGCCGAGTTGCTGGAGGTGATGTTTGTTTGGAGCCATCTTATCACAGACGGTACGGGCGGCAAGATCTTTCACGAAACTCTATTCCAATCTCTCAAAACAGTAAGAGATGAGACTAGCGAATCGACATGTGTCAACCACCTGGTCAAGCCAACCGCAACCCCGCAGAACCTCCCTCCGCCCCAGGACACCATTTGCAACTTCACCATTTCTCCGATCTATGCAGTATTCCTGCTCTGGAACCAATTCAAGCCCAAAATGTTTACTCCGGCATTGGCTCCTCACAAACTTCGGGCGCCAATTCACTTGACTCCGACAGGAACCCAGTCGAGGAGGTTATGCATTGACAACGCCACTCTGCAGAACGTGCTTGTTGCCTGCCGCGCGCACAAAACCACATTGACTGGTTTACTCCATGGAATATGTCTAGTTTCGCTCGTCAGTCTGCTCAAAGATGAAACACCGGCAACACTCTATAGCGAGACGCCCCTCAACCTGCGCCGGTTCATTCCCTCAGGTCCGCCAGGTTATCCTGAGTTTGAGCCCAGTAAGACGATAGGAAACTACGTCTCCAAGATGGACCACGTATATGACCAAGTACTGGTAACAAAAGTTCGAGACTTGGCTCGAGGCGGCTCTACTGAATCCGAGCAGATTGCTGCTCTCGAGGATGTGATGTGGTCCGTTTCCACAACTGTGCGAGAAGAACTCCAAGGAAAGTTGGATTTGAATTTGAAGAATGAGCTTTGTGGCTTGATGAAGTTGGTGGGAGACTACCGAGACTATTTCAAGGGCCAGATGACGAAGCCGAGACATGCTTCCTGGCTTGTCTCGAATTTGGGCGTCATCGACGGAGGACTGCCCAGCGCCGCGAGCCTGGACAAGCAACACGATTGGACTGTGGAGAGGGCGTACTTCGCTCTCGGCGCTAATACTATGGGAACGACCCTTACCATCAGTCCTTTGGCTGTGAAGAATGGCCCATTGATGATTGGGGTCAGCTGGCAGAATGAAATCGTCGATGCCAGTCTCGGAGAAGGGGCGATTGCTGGCCTTGAGACTTGGCTGAACCATATTGGATCCAAGAATTAGAACGTCGTTTCTACGAGGATAGAAGAAACTTGACTCTAGTCATCCATGGCACCATCAGAGACTACAATTAGAGTTGATGGAACACACGACAATACACAACGCGAGTTCGATCTATAGACAGGAACTGGGAGGGACGGATAATTAATACAGAGCATAGATATAGTACTGTGATGGAATAATTTATTCAATGGGAACCTTATCTCTGATCGCCTTGCGAACTTTTAGAGCACCCGGTCAAGAGGTAAGCTAGATAGTCAACACGTCTTACACAGTGTCGCACAACCGACTTGGCGTCTGGGCTAGTTGAGGGATTATTTCGACTCGTTTTCCATCAACAAGCGTAATTGGTTTAGTGGTAAAATTCTCCGTTGCCATTCGAGCAGCGTCGGGGAGCCCTGGGTTCGATTCCCAGATTACGCAATGACTCTTTCTTTTGGCGGTTGGTTGCTCGGTGTTCTTTTTGCCCTTCTTGTTGACTTTGCCATTTACATGTCCGACCAACAGAGTACAGCCACGCGCCCGGATCAAGTCACGAGCCTGGGCCTGTTCCACAGTTAGTGTATGTGGGTAGAATAGAGGATTTTATTAGTTGAGGAGTAATCGGTTACGATAAATTAATACATATCGTGTTGGGTATATTACAGGGTAGGTTGCCGAGGATGGTATTAGCAGGGCGGCGATATTGTCTGTAACAGCCTGAGGACAGAGGACCGGAAATAGACAATTAATCGATTGCAACTGAATAGAACAGAAATGTGTTCTTGGAAATAATTGACAATCCGACCCTGGCAATAACTCTTAGTAGCTCCAGGGGAAACAAAAAGAATTCTGTCTCTGTGCTCCATTCCTTCCTCCGTGTGTCTTATTTATTCTCTTTATTGCCTACTACATCCCTGCTAGCTGCAGACTAGCTAGCTTAACAACTACTTTGTCCCGTTTCAGTATCGGCTCGCTTGTTTTACACCAGCAGTTTCTGCTTCACGCCCCGCTTCATCACACCCTCCAGCCCCACACCGCCGTGAAAACGTAGATATCCCTCATCACGATCCAAATTTTCAACAACAAATCAGCGTAATTGGTTTAGTGGTAAAATTCTCCGTTGCCATTCGAGCAACGTCGGGGAGCCCTGGGTTCGATTCCCAGATTACGCAGTACGACCAGGTCCTCCAGTGGACGGTTCCTTTTTGTCGGTTGCGTCGATTATTCAAGTCCGAGCGAGGTATGCCAAACCAGACAGCGAGTACGTTAACTGAGTATTACACAACCCGAGTGTCTACCGTCCCATTACGAAGTGTACAAGAGGTAAGGTCTCACCTTGGGTAGATCTTCCTTAGTTGCGTGCACTATTTACGCGGAACTAATATGTTTACTCTATTTTGGGATTACATCTTTCGATCGATTGAGGGCACAAGGTTGAATTCAAAGGCCGTGGATTATGGTGACATGGCCTAAATGAATGAGCTGTTAAGCTGGGTTAAATAGCCTTGCTTCTCCATCTCGGCAAAGGTTATGGCTAACGCAAGTTTAATAGGAAGGTTAAGATCAACTAGGGAGTGGAAGTCAATCCATCCCAAACGTCCAGAGCCCATACTCCCAACCCTTCTGGAAGCGGTGGTGTAGGACAAAGGACATTATTATACGAGCTGGTACGCAGCTAGAAGAGACAGGGTATAGCATAGAGGGAAGAAGGCACAGGTATACATATTTCGATTTCTTTCTCTTTAGAGAGACCTTTAGAAGCTAGTCTTAGATTCAGCTTGTCAGTTATTACCCTGCAGTCACTTCATTATTGCCTTCTGTAACATTTCCATTCCCAGTCCTCCACACCAGCATTCCATAAGCTGTTACAGACACTATCCATATTTTGCCGACATTATTCTCCGCAGCCTGCCTGTTGGAGTACCTAATGAAATACTTTCCTATCAATTGAGCCAACCCTCGAGACGGGGCGATCCCAATTGTATTATCTAACTAAGCCTCTGGCCGATATTGCTTGAATTCCACGAGTCGCAATTTCACGTATGCAGCTTAGAGGAGGTTGTCGATTCGGGTGTTAGTCAACGACACTTTCCGCTGCTAAAGGAGTAATGATTTCATCTGACATTAATCCACCAAGGCAGCACCATTCTTCAGCATCTTTACAGAAAAAGGAAACGAATCCGTGTCTTCCCCATAGCAGTAATAGCTTCTTTTGTTGCATGCTTCTAATAAAGTCTCTTCCCAACTGCCTTTAATACATACTGCTACAAGTAGCAATAAGCAGTATCTCTTTTAATTATTGCTTCGTATTACACTTTCCCTTTAGCGAAGCGATTCATCCAGCCATCGGACGACAGGACAAAAAGAGAGTTCTCCATATTCTCTCCCCGGGAGACAGAGGAACAAAAAGAGAGGTTCATTGCGTAATCTGGGAATCGAACCCAGGGCTCCCCGACGCTGCTCAGATGGCAACGGAGAATTTTACCACTAAACCAATTACGCTGTGTGGTAGTTGTGAGGTTATCCCCACTTGATGGACGGACGGGATGCTGAGTCGCCTCAAGGCGGACGGGGAAACGCCAGCACAGGGCAAAAGAAGACCAAAAAGTAACGACCTCTTGAATCTCGTTTCTCATTGAGTATATTGCGTGATCTGGGAATCGAACCCAGGGCTCCCCGACGTTGCTCGAATGGCAACGGAGAATTTTACCACTAAACCAATCACGCTGTATTGGAGGTTGTCACCATTTGATGGACGGGTGGGATGCTGAATCTCCTCAAGGGGTGAGCGAGGAGCGGAAGATGGGCAAAAATAGAGCAAAATAACCGCAAAAAAGGAAAATTGAGTGCGTAATCTGGGAATCGAACCCAGGGCTCCCCGACGCTGCTCGAATGGCAACGGAGAATTTTACCACTAAACCAATTACGCTTTGATGGAAGTCGGGAAGATATTGGGATAGATACAGTCCCAGGCTTCTGTTCAAATTTTAATCCGGCCTTCTGTATCTTCTTCCGCTTTTGGAGTTGTCAAATATACACTGGTTCATTTCATGTCTGTTTATGTAATTCCTCTGAAGTCTGGTAGTCCTCCGTATGCTGTGCCTGGTGGGATACACGTCCAATTGGGTGGAGTAAATATTGTGCCGTTTGGCACACAAGATCTTTGCCATGGTTTTGGCGACACCGCTTCTCTGAACCTGAGATTTGACTCAAATATCATGTCACTTTAATCAATGACAATTAGTTCCCTGGATGAAATCCTGACCCTACTTATTTCAACAGGAAATATATCCGTAGACGCTGCTTTGGCAGGCATGTTACGAAAATATGGAAGAAGTATATTCATCTTCGATCTTGTAATGTGACCGATAAAACCTCTTTCATGAGCCGATGAACACACTTATTTCTTTCAAATGTTTGCAAGTAGAGCAAAGATTAAAAGACCATCATTCTTCTGGCAAATCCTGGACACATTACCCTTGAATGCTGAGGAAGGTAGCAGCAGCCGTAAATTGACCAGCGGGATTGATATGGCATCTCCTTTGGCATCGATACGCGGATACGGCTTTGAGTTCATCGGATTCCCGGGCCCATGTGAGTACCGGAAGTGTCAGTATCCTGGATCCGCTGAATTAGGTTGGGAATAAGTGAATAGAGCTGATGTCCCTTGTCGGGGTTCGGGCTAATGGCCATGAGCCGGATCCGAGTGATCGACACAGGCCGGAATACATGCAGTTCATATTAAGTATAAGCCGTGGTATTAAGACGGAAATAATTCGTCATTCCCATTCTCACTCCGTCCGAACTCCGAGCTCCGGGTGTCGTCAATCTGAGTCTGAGTGCCGACATGGATTAGCAGTGTGGTTGGCAGGGAACGTCAACGGGCGCACCGTAAGCACTTGGGTCTGTTCAGGGGACCAGCGCCTGAGCCAAGAGTCTAGGCAGCGCTGGCGTTGGTGCTGTCAATGCTGAAAAGTCCGTTGGACTTTTCAAGGCCGCCCAATTACTGCGCTAGACGCTGTGCTTCCAGCGCTGTGCCTCGGCGTGGCGTGCCATTTCTCCACTGGAGCAAGGATTCGGCGCAACTGATGGAGCCGATAATGTTGGGATCTCAACCTCTGCGGACTTCCCACGAGGAACGGATACGTCAGCGTCGATTGTCCATACAACGGACGTGCGGCTCGGCGCTGAAGCCTCCATCAAGCTTTAGCATTGATAAGCGTATAAAGGCCCCACTGCCAGATTAATTCGCGGATTTATTTATATTTATCATGGCGACCCGTCGCATCTTCTCCAGTCTTTTGCTGTTTTTTTGACCGCCGACGCCGGACATCACCACCCACAATGGCCAAGAAAGCACCCTCAATCCCCGGCTTCGTCGCCGTCTCGGACCAGATCCTTGTCCAAGAAACACAGAACGATGCTGAGCGGCCCGCAGACCATCCGGATGCTATCCTCATCTTCGGATGGGGAGATTGCTTGCCCAAGCACGTCGCTAAATACGCCGACGGCTACGCAGAGCTGTTCCCCCACTCAACACAGGTTGTCATCCTGGCGCCCATCTCCAAGGCCTTCTTCACCGACCTGCAACAGCGCTCCGACAGCATGATGCCCGTCCTGAAGGTTCTCGACTCGCTCAAGGCTTCAACCGGCAGGACGCCCACCGTTTTGGCCCACGCCATGTCCAACACCGGCGGCACCAACTACGCATCTACCCTCAATGCGTTTAAGCAAACGTACGAAGAGCCGCTCCCCCACCAGCTCCTGGTTCTGGACTCGACACCGGGAAGTCCCTATATGAACTGGGAGAACCTGAAGCGGTGGTCCAAGGCCATGACTCTGGGCACCGCTGCGTATTTCCCCTGGCCATTTGCCGTAACGCAGTCCATCTGGGGCCTCGTCCTGTGCCTGAACATTGCCTTTGGATGGGCAACAGGTAGGGAAGCGCCGGCGGTGTTCAGCATCAGGGCAATTGACGACGAAACGTTCGAGACCAAGGACGCCAGGCGGCTGTTCCTCTACAGCAAGGAGGACGACTTGATCTTCTGGCACGACATCGAGGCCTACCGTGCTGTGGCAACGCAGAAGGGCTACCAGACTGACGCCGAGATGTTTGAGGGCACCGGCCATGTTGGCCACATGCGCGTGTTCCCGGAAAAGTATTGGAAAGCTATCCAAGATTCATGGGGCCGCGCCATCGCAGCAGAGAAGAAGCCGTGAGCATAATGATAAATTAGATTTGATGACATTTAGCGATGGAAAAGCCCGGTATTACGAGATATCTTAGACTCATTTACTATATATGGGATAGTTTGAAGCAGCGCAACATATATAGAGAACATACGGCAATTGACACACAGCCCTTACCACACATTACCGGAATTCGAAATGTGAAGTCAATACGCTTTTCTAGTACCTGGTGCATAATCCATCGCGCAGAGCCGCTCACCTTCAGCCAATAAAGTGCTGTCGGCTGCAACCCTAAACTTGTGAGGTGTTACATTGACCGCTTGGTAGAATCCCGAACGTACCCGGTCTCGGAGTCGCGTCTGCGACGAGGAAGAGACACAATGACTAGCCACCATCCCCCCAACGTTCAAAACACACAAAGAGACTACGAACCGGAAGTGAAAACTATCCGGAGCTGGATATCTGTGTTACAGTGGTACAGCAAGGTGATCAATATCAAAGTGAGAATTATGAGCATCAAATCCCGCTGGTCCGATTATTCTGATGGAAGGATCAGCACCTCACAGCCATGCATCCGCCACGCAAGCAGCTCATCCAGATGTCGGGTGCTCCAGGTTCCGGGAAGAGTACAATGGCGAACCTTCTGGCGCAGTCGATCGACGCGGTGGTCATCAACCATGACCTCATCAAAGCCTTCTTTCTCGAAAACGACATCTCGTTTGACCAGTCCGCGAAGCTCACGTATAATTTCGATTGGGTACTCGCCGAGGACATGATAAAACAGGGGCGAAGCGTCATCATCGACAGTACCTGCAACTACAACGAGGTGCTGGATCGAGGAACCGCGCTTGCTCGTAAGTACGGCTACGACTACCGGTACATCGAGTGCCGAGTCGACGATATCGACCTTCTGGATCAACGACTGCGCGACCGAGTTCCGCTGCGAAGCCAGCGGACAGCCGTGAGCTGTCCCCCGCCAGATGCCAGTGCTATCCGTCACGACCAAGATCACCACGCGCTCTTTAAGAATTGGATTGAAAATCCTTGCCGTCCATCTGGCGATACCATCGTCGTGAATTCGACTGATAGCCCGGAGGACTGCCTGGCATATATACTGAAGCAGATTAGCCATACAACTGTGGACAAACACGCAACTGGGGTCCCAGCTTTCACGAAAACGGACTGACCGTGAGTCTATAGCAATAAGTCGCTATGAATTCAGGAGCAAGTTCTCATCCGGGGCAGTCTTGAGGAAAGAGCAGAGGCGTAGATGGGTATAATTTCGCATTAATATAAGATAAACAAAAAGCTGTCTCGCCGTGTTCTATCGTAAGTCCTTCCTCCAGTGTTCTTCACCACTGTGTCCACGCTCCTCTCCATCTTCAGCCTCCCGTCTCAGCCATGACCAGTTCGCCGCGCCTCCTGCGGCTGCGAACGCTGGATCTAGCGAATACTCGGCCGAGTGGATAAGCTCAACTCGCTTCTGGAGTCCGTCGGCTTCCCACGAGCTGGGGTATGTGCAATGGTGAGCCAGGTCCGGGTAGCGCGCCATGCACGGCAGCATGTTGGCGATGTCGTGCAGGATGGTGCGGAATTCCAGCGTGGCGCTGGCTTCTCCGGTGGCGAGGATAATACCCAAATCGTCAGGGCTGATGCCAATCCTCTGGACCCATTTGAGGTACTCCGATGTAAGGAAATACAGATGTAGTTTTAGTTCCAGCCAGGAAAATGACTGTTGATCTTGCCGTAGCAGATCGCCGAGCCCGAATTCAGTCTCTGTCGAAACACTCCTCTCCCTTGAATCACCGCTGTGGTGGCATCCGGTATGAGTGAACTCAGTGTGTAATGAATCTTTTGTAAAGCTAAACGTGGACGAAGGTCAGTTGCTGAATTCACGAATCACGACGATCGCAAACCGTCACAGATGGGGGCGTTGGAAAGAACTCACCTGATGAAGAAGACACCACGGTCTTGACCCTGAAAGTCCTGCATTTTTCCATCGGCAGACAATTGACAGACCTCACTTTTGCTACCAACTAGAGCCGCCCGACTCTCCGCGAGATACATCGGCTCCGATATGTCGTGTGTCCACGGTTCTAGGCCTGCGAAGACCTGCGCGTCGTTGAGATCATTGTCGAATAGCTCCCGATCGCTCCAAGACGCTATCAATGGCGCTGTGATGGAAACCCGTGAAATGCTTTCCTTGAGGATTGCCTCCGTTTCACTTTTAAGCCTGGAGATGAGCTCTGCCAAGGTGGCAGCGTCGTCAGTGGGAGCGAAGCCGAATGCGCGTTTCCAGGACCGCCAAGTTTCCTCAAGGATGCCAGCCGACTCTTGTGGGCGATATTGCTGGTCAAGAAGACGTCCCATCAGGTCGATGTATGGCTGCCCTCCGACTACTTTGGCCAGGTTGCGAGTCGTTCCATTGTTGAAGAAGACGGCAGATGCGCTGGGTAGAATGAGCGTGGGGACCGAAGAAAGAGTGCTGGTAATATTACTCACCCATACGATTGCCCGAGATCGAATCCGACCGCAAACTCTTCCTCTACAGGGAATTCTTCCACCCGCTGCCCGTATGTCACCTGGGGCAGTAAGAGGCTGACGAGGAGGGCTGTAAACCCTTGCATTTTGGAGTGCATTTCTGGATAAACGGCGCCAAGATGTGTGGAAAGTTTTGTTTGGAAGCCCGAGAGCGATGTGTTTGAAAAGAAAAGAACGTCAATTTTCTACAACGGAGGATGGAAGGTCTTGATCTTATGTGTTTGGTCCTTGGCGATCGTCGATCGTGATACACCACCGCAGCTTACCGCGTTTGAATCACCACAGAACGTCTAAGCGCGTATCAATTGACCACACTTGCAGGGGGCTCGATCTACCCTGAAACGCGATGTACAAACGTGCGGCAGTACTTGTAACTACTTGAAAACCGCCTTTGTGTTATTTTAGGACATACTGTGACCCTAGTTCCCCACAATGACTTTATCCTGCGCACCCGAGTGTTTATCTGTGTGCTTCCTCTAGCCCAGTAGATCAATGCATGATCCTTAGAATTCCAAGGAGCAAGCTATCGCTACACAGCCTAGCTAAGGTGCAGGTTCAAATGAGTATAAAAAATTAAAAAAATAATGCATGAAGAATACAAAGTGGTAAAAATATTAAATATGTAGGTGAAATAACTGCGCCTGCGCCTTAAAGCTTCGCTAAAGCTTGATTTTTAGACTCCCCTGTTTCGTGGCTAAACCTGTAAATGACATGCTCAAAATTACCCTCGGGAAACACATAGAGCCATTTTAACTCGTCATCTTCGTTGCAAAACACCCCGTGTTCTGCATCTCCTGGTATCCACAGCACCATGCCCTGCGATACTCGAGTTCGGTTTCCGTCAATTTCAATTTCCCCAGTTCCCGCCAAGACGTAGTAGATTTCCGATTGTTTATGTCGATGGAGGGCCAGTGTGCCGTTTGGAGGGCAGACTGCGACTCCTGCGCTCATGGAGTCGGTGGGAGTGGCCGGTGAAGACAAGAGAGTGTGCCATGTTGTATTTCCAAAGGATGACTCGGGAAATGATTCGGGAGGATTCTTTGGAGACAAGGTGTCAATGATAACTGGCTTATTGGATGTGGGACACATGTTTTGGAGAGATGGACAATGCTTCACCTCTGCGGGTAGCAATGCTTTCGTTCGGAATTGGCAAGATGAGCAATGGTATAGAGACTGAGACCTAGAAGGATTCCAGTACCCTTCGCACAACTATATAGTTAATCCTCTTCATCACAAAAGCGCGGGGTAGGTTAGCAGTCTGCATGCGGGACCCGGGTATGATCTTGCTTCCATTTCCATATTCGGAGAGAATATACGGATGCCACGCAATTCACCACCCGCTTATCTATGGTTAGTGGAGGCGTTTGTGGTGGACACCATCGTGAACCAATATGCACATTGCCCACCCACCCTACGCGAAGGGGTATTCATTTCCTCGCACCCTAGTTCGAGACGAACCACCCAAGTCTGATATGCACTTGAGCTAATCAGGATGGTCAGATGAGATGGCAGTTTGTCCAAGGCGATGAATGTGATATCTGGTGGCAACCGTCACACTTTGTTAGTCCCCGCCGCTAGAAAGGCCGAGGCTGGGTGGTGGGGAAAATGGAGCGTTATTACCCAAAAAGGAACTGAATTAACATGTCATGCATCCTTAGTCTTTCATCTCGGGACTCACGATTCATGAGGATATCGTTTGTATCTATTACTGTCACTATCGTCCAAAGACACCAGGTGCACCTATCTAATTGGCAGTACCTCGCACAATAACTCGGCATTATCGGCATCGCCGATGCTACCCCCAGAATCTGGGGGTCAAAAGGAACCTCCTGGCTCTGATGAACGTGTTGGGTATCTATCTGATCGATGATCAGTGCCTAAGTGTGGCACCGAAGAAAGTAGCAAGACATCAACAACCAAAGTGAGGCACAATATCCGTGGTACCCAATCCCGCGATCCTTGGCGCATATGGTGTATGTATTTGAGCAATTAAGGACGCTATAATAACAGGTTCGTGGCAATCTACTGTTATCAAGATGTGGTGCTTGGCTCATGGAGAACCGGGGCGAACCGCCATCCTGGTCTCATTTTGTCACATTTTGATATACGGCAACTGATCAGACCAAACGTGAAGTGCACACTCCAGTCGGAGAAGCTGATAATAGCGTATACAGAGATGTCTAAATGTGAAATATACAAAGGCTATGTTTTAGATGAAGAAAAAGAATGGGGTTGGATATACCAGCCTCTGCATTGGTGTGTAAACACGTTGGCTGATGCGAGAGGTCCCGTGTGACTGGATAATTCGCAAATCCTAACAAAAAGAGACTCTGTCCAGAGAAGGGCAAAAAGGAAACTCCGGTACAGGGAATCGAACCCTGAGCTCCGCGGATCAAGATGATCTCTCAGTAATGAGAGCGCGAAATGTTAGCCATTACACCATACCGGATGATGGTGGTTGTTGTTGGGTGCGTCGTTATTGCCAGCTAAGAAATGGCGCATGTAGTGGAGATGTGGAGCGTCGGCGGGTGTGGTGTGGATGGGCGGAGTGTAATGGTGGGTTCTCTTCGGTTGACTGATAATGGAAAAGGAGGACCGGAAACAAGAGAAAAGCATCTAAAATATGTCAGATTAATATTCTGTTATAGATATATATCTTAGAAATTGGTTTCTTGTATTTAGCAGCATGTTCCGATGTGGCATTAGCCCCAAGCAAATAAGCTGTCGTGTCGTCGGCTCGCCAGGCATACAACTTCGCAAACGGCGGGAATAAAGCCGCTGTCTGGCAGAGGTTTATATCAGACCAACGTGTTAGAATACCTAGTGATAGGTATTTAAATCACCTAATTGAGTGTTGACTGAAACTGGGAGCTGGTATAACCAAATAAGCCACGACTAAGCCCCGAAATTCCAATATCAATCAGGCCACCAATGAGGCCGGTTTGGCCCCCAACTTGTTGGTTCAATAATTTGCTCGCCTTGGCTTCCGTGGATTTTCCTGGTGATCCCTTCGTCCAACTGCGGGGTTGGTATTCCATCGCATCGAAATCAAGTCGGAGTTTGACACAAAACTCCGGCAACATTCAGTCTTGACTTTTCTCCTCTCCTATCGATATGCTTGCGCAGCCCCACAACGATCGTCCTTCTCGAACATATACAAACAATGGACATGGAGGGCAGGACGTTTCGCGTTCGAGGGATTCCCCTCGACTGGAATGATGAGCGTCTAGAGTCGTACCTGCAAGTGATGTTCCCCTCGTCAGTCCCTACGGCTAGATCGGTTGCACTCGAGACCCATCGCCGCTCGTTAACTGGGACCGTCATCTTCCAAGAGACCCCAGCCGTCCTTCAGAGACTCAACCCTGGAAAGACTTTCAACATCTTTCTGCCGAAGGATCGAACCGCGCGTCCTGCATACCTTAGTCTGGACGTTGATTTCCTCGGCATGACGACACTGTTCACACCTGTTGGTGAGGACCACAGAGTTGAGTAAGAGAAGTCGGTCGTCCTGGTCACAACGGCACGGGCTAACCGCCATAGTATCATTGCACTTCCCGGATTTAGCGGTCATGCGTTCGAATCGTTTCAAGAGACAGACGGAGATTATATGTGGCTGCGAGATGCCCTGCATTACGATCTCACAAGCGAGGCCGACGACCGACCGATGGCACGTGTCATGATATACGGATACGAATCGATACTCGCGGGGAGCCAAAACACACAGAATATAGAGGACCTAGCTACTTCGTTGATGACAAGCCTGCGTTCGTTGGCCACCAGCCAAACGAGTCGACCGATCATTTTCGTCGCCCATAGCTTGGGAGGACTCATTGTTAAACAGGTAGGTCTAACTAGTTGGAATGGTCCGCTTGAGTCGTGTTGGTAGACTGACGCATTCCACAGGCCCTGATCTCTTTGGCAAAGTCTGAAGACGAAGATGACAAGAAGGTGATTCAGGCAGTTTACGGGGTTGTTTTCTTCGGTGTCCCTCACGACGGAATGGACATTAGGTCTCTCATACCGATGGTTGGAGATGGATTGAACCGATTTATCGTTGAATCGATCAGCCATATCAATTCGCAGATTCTCACCATTCAGCAGCGGGAGTTCGTCAAGGCGCTTGGGCCTGAGGGAAACTCAGAAGTTGTCTGCTTCTACGAGACGATGGCATCGCCCACGGCACAAGAAGTCAGTATCCGGCTTGTTTTTCTCTCACCTCAAATTGTCTAACTGACTCTAACAGGATGAGAACGGCAACTGGACTATGACAGGCAAGCCGACAGTGCTAGTCACCAAGTCCTCGGCGACACATTGCCGCCCATGGGAAGATGGCCCGCAGCACACCTGTGCCGTTGCTCGGACTCACTTGGAGATGATCAAGTTTGGGCCTAACGATCCTGGCTATGATAATCCACGTGAGAGGATCCTAGGCCTGGCCCAACGGGCGGTGCGGAAGGGGAACGTATCCCAACGACCACCGGATGTTAACCCAACATCTGTTTACTCAACACAAGCTCCTCTTCTCCGGCCGCAATCAACCAGTGTTCATGGCATGAAACCCTCACGCCCAACCAGCCGCCTTGGCTTTGAGATCGCCATCATCTGCGCCCTTACAATTGAGGCCAATGCAGTTGAAGCTCTCTTCGACTGCTACTGGGATGATAATGGTCCCCCTTACGATAAAGCCTACGGCGATCCTAACGCCTACTCTACCGGTTCTGTCGGCCGTCACAATGTCGTACTTGCTTACATGCCTGGCATGGGCAAGGCTAACGGCGCAGCTGTTGCGGCTAACTGCCGCTCAAGCTTCCCCAACATCAGACTCGCTCTTGTTGTAGGTGTCTGCGGCGTGGCGCCCTTTGTGTACGGCAACAAGGATGAGATTGTGCTCGGCGATGTTATCATTAGCGACAGCGTCGTCCAGTATGACCTCGGACGACGTCTTCCTGAACGCTTCGTGCGCAAGGATACTCTTTCGGACTCTCTAGGGAGGCCTCCCACAGAGATCCGCTCACTGTTGGCGAAGCTCAAGGGTATCCGCCACCAGAAGGAACTCAAAGACCAGATGGCTAGGTACCTTGGTGAGCTCCGGAAAGAGCCAAAGTTGAAAGCAGAGTACCCAGGTATCCAGTACGATAGGCTGTTTAATGCGGCCTACCGTCATGTTAGCGACGGGGCGACATGTGAAGCGTGCGGCTGTAATGGCCAACTGATTTCTCGAGCTCGTCTCAACCAGGACTCGCCACAACCACAACCCGAAGTCCATGTCGGCATGATTGCATCCGGAGATACAGTGATGAAGGCGGGAAAAGAGCGTGACGATCTTGCGCGACAGGAGGGTGTCATTGGTTTTGAGATGGAGGGTGCTGGAGTGTGGGATAGCTTCCCGTGTGTGGTGATCAAGGGTGCTTGCGATTATGCCGACAGCCACAAGACGAAGGCATGGCAGAATTATGCTGCTGCGACGGTGGCAGTATGCGCAAAGGCGTTCTTGAGTCACTGGGTGCCTTCTGTCACTGCCGGTGCGTAACAGTGGCCAATTCGTAATCGTTGGAGAGGATTTACTGACATTCTTTCTTCCTTGGATAGAGCACGTTCCGGATCAATCTACCGGCCCTTGGTGTATGTAGATGATCTTTCCTTCCAGAATCTCGCAAAGTAGTCTTACAAATTTACAGTTCTCATTCCATTCGTGAAGAATGACGCTTTTGTTGGCCGGACCTCTACAATTCAGAAGTTGCAACAAGCCCTGGGCACGTCACACAGAATGGCCACGCTCTTCGGCCTGGGCGGTATTGGGTGAGTAACCCAGATGGCGGTATTGACCCATGGCTAACTAGAAAAGGAAAACACAAATTGCACTCGCATATGTCCATTGGCTCCACGAGAAACACCCAGAGGTCTCAGTGTTTTGGGTCTACGCAAGCAGCGCTGAGCGATTCCGCCAGTCATTCAGAACGATAGCGCGGGAATGCAAGATTCCAGGCTATGATGACCCAAAGGTAGATGTACTAATCCTGGTGAAGAGATGGCTGGAAAGCGATACCCGTGAGCAGTGGCTCATGGTGATCGACAATGCTGACGACATGGATCTTTCCTTTAATTCACCTAGCCCTGGACACGCCATCAACACAATCGCAAGCAATGGTGATTTCGCGGACTATATTCCAAGCAGCAAATATGGAGCCATCGTCGTCACAACAAGAAACAAGCAGGTGGGGGCCAGACTCACTAAGGGACTGAATCTGATTGAGGTGAATGGTATGGATGAGAAGGAGTCAACCAGCCTACTTCAGGGAAAGCTGGAAGGCGAACACTTCAACTCAAAAGATCTACCAGAGCTTTCATCAAAACTGGACCACCTCCCCCTTGCCCTTGCTCAGGCTGCCGCTTTCATCCAGGAGAACAGTATGTCGGTGGTTCGATACCTTCAACTGTTAGATGGCGATCAGAGACTGGTGGAGTTGCTCAGCGAGGACTTTGAAACTGTGGGAAGAGACTCAGACACACCCAAAGCCGTCGCAAAGACTTGGATGTTCTCGTTTCAAAAGATCCAGGGACAGAATGTCTTCGCCAGTGAGCTGCTATCACTGATGAGCCTGTTCGATCGACAAGCGATCCCAAGGGCATTCCTGTCAAACTATGGAGAGCGCAACAACAGCTTCGAAAGCCTCAAAGAGCTTGAACAAGCTATAGGCATTCTAAAAGCATTCTCTCTCGTCTCTGAAGAGAGCGGCGGCAATCTCAACATGCACCGACTTGTGCAGTTAGTAACGCGCAAGTGGCTCATTACAAAGAAAACCATCAGTCGATATGAGGGGCAGGCAATGCTAACTATGTCGTACCTATACCCAGATGGCAATTTTGAGAACCGTACCAGTTGTAGTGCGTATCTGCCACATGCCAATGCAGTCTTGAAGGGTTCTGCTAGTGAATCAAGAGAGGAGGCAGAGGCTAGGGGCTACCTCCTCCATCGCATGGCTGCATACATGATGGTGGAAGGAAAATGGAAAGATGCAGAAAAGCTGGGCGAGCAAGCAGTGGATATTCTGAAACAAGTGCTAGGCGAGGAAACCCCCGAAACACTTGCTAGCATGGGCAACCTAGCATGGACATACCGAAATCAAGGACGCTGGGGCCAGGCTGAGAAGCTAGGCCTGCAGGTATTCGAGACTCAAAAGCGGATTTTAGGCGAGGAGCACCCGAACACACTTATCAGCATAGGCAACCTATCATTGATATACCAAAGTCAAGGACGCTGGGACCAGGCCGAGGAGCTAGGCTTGCAGGTTATAGAAACTCAAAAGCGGATATTAGGCGAGGAGCACCCGAACACACTTACCAGCATAGACATCCTATCATTGATATACCAAAGTCAAGGACGCTGGGACCAGGCTGAGGAGCTAGGCTTGCAAGTATTCGAGACTCAAAAGCGGATTTTAGGCGAGGAGCACCCGAACACACTTGCCAGCATGAATAACCTGTTGATAACATACCGAAGTCAAGGACGCTGGGATCAGGCTGAGGAGCTAGGCTTGCAGGTATTAGAGTGTCAAAAGCGGATATCAGGGGAGGAGCACCGGGATACACTTGCCATCATAGGCAACCTAGCATCGACATACCGTAATCAGGGACGCTGGGACCAGGCTGAGAAGCTAGAGTTGCAGGTATTCGAGAGCCTGAAGCGGCTAGTTGGTGAGGAGCACCCGGACACACTTTCTTGCATGAGCAACCTGGCTGGTACTTGGTACGAGTCCGGCCGGTGTCATGACGGGATGGTTCTTCTGCAGGATTGCGTTCGGATATATGAGCGTGTCATAGGGCCTGATCATCCAGACACCAGGAGGTTATCAGAAATCCTTTCGAGATGGCAAGGGCCGGGTTCTTAGGCATGGCTTTTTGGTTGGATGTTAAATTAGCATAAATAGGGACACTAAGCCGTATTCCAGTAACAGTGGGTAGGCAGTCTACTACTACCTGGACCTGCTTTTCAACGAGGACTTCATTTATCTCCAGCATCTGTGGGAGGGATGAGTAGAAACCAGCAGCTCAGTCAAGGCCATCATCTCCATTAGATCTCTTCTCCGCGGTCTGCTAGCAATACAGAGAACTGTCTTCCCAATCACCAAAAACGATAGGACAAGCAAGTATGGTACAACAAGCACGGGAACGACAAAAAGAAACTCCGGTACAGGGAATCGAACCCTGAGCTCCGCGGATCAAGATGAATCTCTCAGTAATGAGAGCGCGAAATGTTAGCCATTACACCATACCGGATATGGTGGCTTATTGCTGGGAAGAGAGATTTTATTTCTAGGTATGGAGCCATCATGGCGCTGTGGCTACCCGTTATGCTCCCCTGGATTCCTCTGGATTGTATCAGAAGAAACGCGAAGTCCTCAACTCAGCACAGTTGTAAACACATGTATAAATGGAGGCTATTAAAAGAAACAGTCCATGTTAAATAACGTTCCCTCCCCCCCCCCCCAATTGAGCTTCTCTGTCGCTCCTGATAATTGTGCTCCTTCCAATCCGGTCTAATCATGCAAGAAGGCCTGTTTGACGCAAAGGCGCTGTCAAGCAGCAGATGGGCGCCAAACACTCCAGGGTTCCTTATTGCACAATCACCAAATAAAAATGCAAACATCTTCCGTCGTGAATTGAAAGACCAGATGTGTAAATGGTGGAATAAAGCAACGATGACTGATGCTCCAAACCGCTGAATCACTGTTGCTGAACAAAGGTGTGTTGTCACACGGCCAGTTAGTAGCTGGCAACTGGCTACCAGGCGTCCACCGTAGCCCAAACACTACCACAACACACAATAAAGCCAGAAACATCACCTGGACCCAACACCCCCCCCCCCTAAATTCGAGGATGAAGTCTCGTTTCCAGATTTCTCCCCAGGACTATTCTCTTTCTTGTCCTTAGCTATTTACCTCGCCTCGGAGGCAGCTCTCGTTAAGAACTTCCGGGTGAGAGGTAACAGCAGAATCATTCACTCGTTGACTAGAAGACCACGGATGTTTTGATCCGAACTGTTTTGAATTTGTTCAGCACAGTCGCAGAAGGAAAGAACACATGCGATAGAGGTGAGCATTCTCCAAGGGATAAGGAGTCTGTATCCCTGACTCTCTACTGACGTTGTGTCCAGAATCAAGAGTGCTCGGCTTCAAAACACAATCGAACTCGACGACCAAGTCCAAAACCTCCCTTTTCGCTCGAGATTCAGTCCAAATGGCTGTACCAGAAGATGACGACCAGCCCATGGTCGTACCTCCTGGGTACTTGATCCTCACTTCACCGAACGCCTGTGAGGATCTCACCTTCTCCTGCCCGCACGAAGGCTGTGACGGCTTCGTCTTCCCCTTCGCCGAACGATGCATTGAGCACGAGCTAGACTGGCACACTGGACCGTACCAGTGCGCAGAATGCAACACCAAGTTTGCTGCTGCCCCGGCCCTCAAGCGCCACGCTCGTGACAGCAAGCACAAGATCGAGTGGCAGTGCCGCGAAGCAGAATGCGACAAGCTCGGGACCGAGTTCGCGTCTAGGGCCATGTATCTGAAGCACGCGTTGGGCTCGGCACCTCACAAGCATGAAATACCCGTGGACGATTTGCCGGAATGCTTCATCGTTGATAACCCGCCGAGTAGCACCACCAAACGCGCTACAAAGACGCCTGCGAATAGACCCCAACCGGGAGAGTACATATGCAAGGAGCCTTGCTGCTTCTTCTACAAGACTGACTACGGCTGCAAGTCGGAGTGGAGTCGACACGCCAGCGCTGTATCACACATCTCCGCCTTAGCTATCGGCCAGGCCCTCCGCGACCGTCTGTCCTTTGGCGTTGCCCTCGACGCAGAACAGGAAGCGATCCGAAGCCTTCGATGCAACTCGGCCGACTGCCCGCAGTACGAGCATACGTTTGCGTCCACCACGGGGTTCTTCAACCACTTGAAGAAGCCTGAGCACCAGTCTGCCGTTGACGGCTCTGCAGATGCCGAGAACTCGAAGAAGGACGTGGGCGACGAGACCAATCTCCGGTGCATGCAAGTCGGGTGTCCTAAATACGGACGGCATTTCCTATCCAGTGTCGGATTTAAGTTGCACAACAGCTCGACACCACACCAGGCGGCATCCGAGAAGAACGGGGGTCCCAAGCCAGCAAGCCCCTTCACCACGCCGACCGGGAACTATACGACATCTTCCTTTTCTCCGATTGATCTCACATCGATGCCGAGCCCGATGAGCCCAAGCAGCCCCTCGACTGGCCGTGGCCCCAGCGTGCCTCGAAAGACCCCTGGCAAGACAAAGCTGCGCCTGACAAGTACCTCTGCTAAGAAGCGCGAAGAGGAGTTGGAGAAGAGAAACGCCGAGCTCGAAGGACGGGTGAAGCGATTGGAAGAGGAGTTTGAGAAAGTCCGCCATGTGCTGGACAAAGTCGGCGACATGTCTCTTGAGTGATTGTGTTTCTGTATTCAGGGTACACACCTCGAGCTGAGCGAGAGATGATCGAAACGTCCGTGGATCTCGTATGGATGGAAAGAGTGAGCTCAACGGCATCAGGGGAGCATGCCACAAGAAGGTCACCGAACGATCAAGTCAAGTTAGAAGAGCTCGTTGAGCAATGTGCCCAAGATGTTTGTCATAAAGTAGAGTAAAATTGAGACGGATAAAACGATCTCGACCTTTCATCTCACTACTCTTGGCGATATTTGTTCCATGTCCACTGCATGAAGCCTCATATACTGCGCCCGTAAAGATCCTACCCGTTCCGAAAGTAGGCCCAAATCCATATCCCTCTCAGATCCTTCCATAGAAACGCGGAAAATGTCGAAACCCCAATGCGATACCATCGCACGACCAAATAACAATGAAGCAACTGATAAGTAAATGGCTATCCTCGTCCCGATCAACAAGCAAATAAGAATGGGTCTCCCTGATCCTCCAAATCGTCTCATACACGCCAATGGCGGATGGAAGTGGCATAGAGGACGAAGATGAAACGATTCAGTATGTGAACCGTCTTCTGTTTCCTTAATGATCTTAGGGAGAAGCTGAACACGATGTCGTCTCCTCACTGGCGAGGCTTGGAGATCGTGTGCGCTGTGCTTGCCTGGTATCGAAGGGGAGGTCATCAGCCTCATCAGGTTCCTCAATGACCGGGATGGGATCAAAAATGATATTGGCCTTCGCATTCGCAGCAATAACGCGGGCCGCCTCTTCATCGTCGACCTCCTCAATCAAGATGATCTTTCCAGTGCAGCGCAACTCGGTGCCTGGAACCTCAACGTCGATTGCTTCGTCTGTCTGGTGCCAGTATTCGAAAGCATCTCGATCAACGGCGAATTCCATCTCTGGCAAGTCGTAAACCTCGTCGTCATTATTGGCAACGTAGACCTCAAGATCGACATGAGAGTGGCTTCGAGGGGCGCCGGCGACTTCAACGTCGTGAACAACATTCTGGGCGTCATCATCTTCAGAGTAGTAGGCTTGATCATCAACAAGGTTCTTGAGGGTGATGGCGAAAAGACTGTCGTCCTCGGGGCAAGGTGCAACATTCTCGGCGTCAGAATCTGGGCACGAGTCGGAGTCGGAGCTGTCGGAGCAGAAACTGACAGGCGATGTGAGGACAATGGGGCTGGGGCTTGTCTCAGAGCCAATTAGTGTACTCATTGTGGCAGCATCGGACGAGCTTCCGACACAAGTGGATGAATTGCTCAACCAGAGGCGGCTGGTCATCTGTGAAAGTTCTTCCTCTTCGTTGTCTTGATGCTCGGAACCCACATCCTTGAATGCGTCGTCTCCCCAAACAGGCAGAAGGCCATTGCCGATGACGAGACTTTCCAACTGAACCCCCAATAGGCGAGCCTCGTCAAGCTTCCGGTTCCCTTTGGCGATGATGTCGTTTTGAACGAGATTTCCAAGGTCTTGAGCCAATTCAAGATTCGCGAGACGACGCTGGATAGTAGAATGAAGTGACTCGACAGAAGGATCCCAGCTGAAGCCGGGCCAGACAGGCAGACAATCGTCCCCAATGGAAAGTTCGCTGATGT
Organism: Ilyonectria robusta; assembly: GCF_021365365.1. NCBI lineage: Eukaryota > Fungi > Ascomycota > Sordariomycetes > Hypocreales > Nectriaceae > Ilyonectria > Ilyonectria robusta. The sequence continues at coordinate 1,002,811 of NW_025764448.1, forward strand.
CAACTCCCTCTCGCTTGGCGAAATCAAGGCGGAGGTTAGATTGGAACACCAAAAACTGCAGGACTTCGGGATCGATGAGGGCGACTGGCAGGGCGTTGGCGAGGAACTCTGCGAAGGATTTCTCGCGAAGACCGTCAGTGCCATCTTGTACTAGCTGCGTTAGAGATAGACTTCCACAAATATTGAAAGTATGAAGACTTACTGGTCGATTGAGAAGAAGGGGATTCGTACCGGCGAGGTGCTTTGTGGAGAGGAAAGTTAACGTCCTCATCGGGGCCGTCGTTGTCAATGGAGGAGATCTCCTCGGCGCATCGCTTGGTGGTATTCATCGTAAAAACAGAATTGATGACTTTGATGGAAGAATTAAACGGAATTGGGAACGGAATTGGGAGAGTCAAACGCGGGAAGGAGCGGGGGCACGCGTTGTAAGAATCCTAGTTGGGAGAGACCTGGTGACAGCTGGCCACCGGGGTGGGGGGAGGTGGAAGAAGAGAGAAGGAACCAAGTCGAGAGATGCAATCTTTTCCACGAGGAATATGAGGAGATTCGGAAATGGATGAAATAAAAGAATATGGAGGAAAGAGGGAAAGTATGAAGGCAAATAAATACTCTCAAAGGGTGATATCGTGAAGACAATGCCCTCCTCTGCAGCATTTGTGTGTCAGGTTGAATGCCGCCATCTCTGATTCATGGCCGCGGCGCATGCACCTATTGACGCCACCACCAAAAATCCTCAATGGGAATTATGCACAAATTGTATTCTCTTTTCCACAATCCTTATCCGGTTTCAGCGCCCCGAGCTCCGAGTCTCCGTCACTGTCACCACTATTCTGAATGTCAATTGTCGGCTCCACTTCCACTTTTCTCTGCCAGCTGTATAGGACTGACAATTGCACTCGTCTCTCAATTCTGGTATATGTACCTACCTATTGAGTAAAAGTTCGTCTGACTAATTAGGCACTATAAGGAGAACAATAAGTAGCTATAACCTCTTTGCTATACCTTTTACCAGCGCCACATTTTCTCACAATCTCGCGAGAGCATCACTTCGGTCCGCCGCTTTATACTTCTCAACAACCCGCCTAGTTATCAGCTCTGTGTCATTTCATATACTATGTAGCGCTTATGGATGGAAGCTCAGTAACAGACAAGAGGGAAACCTGTCTTTTCGGTTTCAGGATACCCACGTGTCCAACGTCACACATATTGCCATAACTGAGGCATACAGATCGATGGGTTGACCCGAGCGAACAGCACATTACACATACCTCGTATCTGAATAGGATGCAATTCCTGCCAAATTGCGCAATACTGCAAATTTATCTGTCGTTACGCGTCCTAATCATCCCTCTGTGACTCCTCGTCGGTCCTCTGCAGAGTATCACCGCCCCACTCACCACATTTTGCTTGTGAAGAGCAGCAACAAACAATGCGATGGCGTCCCTTGAATTGCTCATTAAATCACAGTTCATCAAATATTGGCCGTACCGATTCTCTTCACCTGACAGCATCGTCATGAACTCATGACTGTGCGTCCACTGTCCGAGCTACAGCAATCACAGCCAACTCATCTCAAGCAGCACGACCAGTCATCTGGAGACCTACTTATACCCTTCCTTCAATCCAGCTTCCTCTCCATAAGATATCGAACCCCAAGCTCCTGTCAAAGAATCCTGTCCGCTCACCATGTTCTTCACCATGTTCTGCTGCACCTGGTCTGACCAAAACCCAGACATCTGCGACCGTCACTGTCCCGACACGGACGCAACGAGCAAAGAGTCACCCAGCATCTTCAGCTTATCATCCAGCGGCACCTCCTCGAGGAGCAACTTCAGACACGCCGGCCGAGCCACTTACGCACCCCCCCGCGCCCCCCCAAGAAGATACCAGCGAGAGCCCGCACCCTCGCCTCCAGTCAGGCCTATTCCTACGCGAGAGGCGGACGACGTTACAATGCAAAATGGAGTGCAATATCAGTCTACGTCAGAGGCTACCTAACAGTCCCTCACAACCGAGGAGTTGGGGAATGATATGGAATGCCTTGACAGGTTCAAACTCCCGGACGAACAAGAGATAGAAGACCAAGGCCCTTCCTTAGTGTAGAAACTCAAAATTCATTTTGTCTATCCTTATGATATGCCGGCTAATTCCGTCCCATGTAGCGTCTTCGTAAAGCAAGTGTCGTTCAAAGTATAGCCTTATTGTACGTCAGTACTTGATCCCGTCCTTCTGCTTGCAGCTTGGCCAACCTCGCGTGGTATCATCAAAGCCCGTGGACGTCGAAAATCCGTGCAGTCCATAGACCTACGGTGCAATCTCTGCACCATATCCGTATCGCCCAACAATGCCGCTCACTGGATCTCCATAACAACCTCCTCGACCTTCTCTCCATCCTCTGCAGGCGCATCTAGACGCACAAAATTAGCACCAAACCCTCATAATCCCAATTATGTGTCTCGGCAAACGTACCCTTCATCTCGGCCTCTCCGTCGGCCTCCATCTTCCTCTTCAGCGCATAGCCCATCTTCTTCTCCAACTTCTTGGCCTTCTTGGAGCTCAACTTCGCCCGAGGTCCGCTGGTCGGCATCATGCCCGGTCGGGCTCCGCGAGTGGTATCGGCTTTGGCGATCTTGTCCTTTGGCATCTGGGCGCGCTTGCGACGGTCCGCCTTGCCCTTGGACCGGCGCGCGGCCAGGCGGTTTTTGGACGGGCCGTTGAGGTTTCCGTCGGAAGGCATTTTTGCGATTCTTCTAGTCGCGCGCGGGGGGCGGGACGGTCTGAGGTGCGGCGAGGGTGTCGAATTCGAAAATCGTAGATTTGCAGCGGGAAGAAGAATTGCGGCGGGCAAAGTTCGTTTTCCGGTCAGAACTCGGTGAGGGACTGGCGCTAGACCCCGCCGCTTGAGCTACTGGGGGCTGCAGTAGCGCATACCCACACAAACGGGAACTCTACGTATGCTCCTCACATGCGACTCTGGACTTGCATTTCATAACTTTTCCCTTATAATACAATCTATGTATGTTCAAAATGTGGTAGTATTATGAGAACGGCCAACAAATCGCAGTGGATATCCAAATCCACGCCAAGACGCCCGGGAGCAAAATGCTTCCTCTTGAAACCGTTATCCAAAATTCGTCCCCTCGTTCCCATTGCAGAACATCTCACCGAACTCGTGTCTCGTTGTTCTTACCCAATGTGCTTGGCGTGTCGGGGCTTGTGCTATCCATGCTCCTCCGGCCCTGCATTCTCCGACCGTCATCTTCATCATCGCTCACCAATCCGTCCAGCTCAAATTCCTGAGCATCCTGAGCCTGTCCATCCTCCACGGGATGGCCGTTAATGTGGGTGTATTCGTGACTGAAATCCTTTCCATTCATAATTGGGTTCGCGAGACGATCCCAGAGATGGATGAGCATGTTGGCGAAGAGGAAGACGAGGGAGGCCATGGAGAAGAGGATCAGAATGTAAGAGACATGGTCCATGCGGGAGCCATCCACAAGGGCCATCTGCTCCTCAGTGGCACCCATGAACAAGAATCCAGAGGCGTACAACAGCTGTTTGTGTCAGTAAGAATAAGTAAATGTGGATGTGGATGTGTGACTTACGAAAACAGGAATATACTGGAAGCTGTTGATTGAGCGTCCGTCATCGGCAATGGAATGCGCATCCTTGAGCACAAAAGCAATCTCGATAATCCGAGTAATACCAACACCCATGAGAGTGTAGCCAAACATGGTGTGTGTCGCAGCACTGACCATCAGCTGTTGTGGGTGTGCGGACATGCCCCAGCCAGTGATCAAGATGACGAAGCCAGGAATGAAGTTGCGCTTCGGGTTTCCGTCACGATCTCTACTGAGCCAGACGCCAACTAAACCGGCAGCCCACCATATGATTCCCATGGTGGTGTGTTGCCAATCATTCTTGACCCAATCAGTTCCCCAGCGGTGTTCCGTAAACGTGTTGACACAACCCCAGGCGGCAATGAAGGCGCTGTCATAGAATTCCTGGGATCGTCCCCGGTTTCGGATCCAAATCTGGCCGACCATGAGGATGAGAGTGAGGATAATTCCGTAGCCGATGAAGGCACCGCCCATAATGAAGTGAGCCGCACATTGGCCGAGGTGGTCTCCCTGGCAGAAGCCGAGGGCTGTGATGCCACCAAAGACCATCTGCGTCCATGCCAGGAGCGGCATAAGCTTTCCAAATATGGAGTGAAATGGCCGGACGATTTTCCGAATCTTGCCATGGATGCCCTTCTCCCAGTGGCCCCTAAGGTAGATGCCCAGAAATACCTGCGCGGCGAGGAGCAGCTGGAGGATGTGGGCGAATGTTCGGTGGACGTGATTGGGGATGAATTCACGGCCCTTGTGTGCGTGGCCCAAGAAGAAGCCCAGTATCGCGAGGATTGTACCAACGGCCTGCGTCGGGACATGCCATCGGTTTTTGGTCATCTACTGAGGGTTAGCGATGCTGTCCGGGGGTTCCGGAAATCGAGATAACATACACCCAGGACCATGCCAATTGGGAAAATGACGCCGTAGGCGAGCATCTGTGTGAAGATGTGAATCCATAGGATCGTGTCCTAATCCATCGTCAGCTCCAAACTACCGTATCGTAGATCAATTGGCACCCACCAGAGGCTTGAGGGAGACGGTTTGACCCTCGGGGATGTGGCCACCGTCGTGATCGTGGGCTTCCGCCATGGTGCCGAAGAAGCTGAGTGCTACAATTGCCGAGAACGAGGGCACAGCGAATGCCCTCGCCCTATATTCTATCGCCATTACGCCGGTTTCGAGGTCGCGTTTCGAAATTGTGTTTCGGGATCTTCAAAATGGCTCGATGAACGTCCGATGCTACCTGGGAGCGTCTCAAACGCCGTGTCGTAGGCTTCGCTTCGGGGGGTGGGGGGATCGTCCCAGGCGTTATTAGTGGAGATATAGCGATTGGACTGCGACAAGTTTCGATGCCGAGAAGGGTTCGATTAGCGAGCGCTGGGGTTTGAAGCAGCAAGCGAATTGGCAGTGTTTGCTGGATGGAAGCACCACGAGTGGAAGAGTGTGTAGGTTGGTGAGGGTGACGCGATGAAGGTTGGTGGAGGTGAGGGTAAACACGAAGGAGGGAAGGGGAAGAGCTCCCCCAAAAGGGACCCAGCCATAGGTAGGTAGGCACGGAAGCTGCCAGAGGCTGCATCTATGGATAAGACCTGCCGGTCAATACGGCGGAACCCACGAATTGGCCTGCACGGAAGTTCGGAGGCAAGTACATTGACGACAGTGGGGGGTCTGTCCCTGCCAAGCGCCGGAGCAGTCGGCAGCGAAAGCAGCCACGGCGGTCTCCCGATTACACTGAATCGGACGCTGATTGGCCGTGTGGCGCGGGCTGGGGCCAAGATACGTGCCCATCTAACCCACCCCGGCGCACGTCAACAAGGTGGGCACGCAAGCAATCCAAGACAGAACTGGGCAAGATCCAGGCAAGATCCAGGCGAGGGCAAACGGAGGGGTTGGGGTATGGAGTGGGGCAGCAGTCCTGATAGCAAATATGCGTCCGGTATATCCGGCTGTCCCAATATCCACGCCGTGGTTTAACATAAGAATTGCTTTGTGTCACCTGGGACGAAATGCCTTGATTGGTACATCCGAGAACACGTAGGTATAGTGCGAGGTGATCCGCCCATACTGTCCCAAGAGCCAGGCCCTTCCCATGCATTTCACGAGGCCTATCATCGCGGCCTCATCGCCTAGAGCGCATCGAACATCTCGACAGAGATCCGGACGACTGGGCGACTGTGGCGCCTCAGTCAGACTCACAAGGTGACATGGAAACGACTGATTAGCTGGAGCTCGTATGATTCTGATATCGAGGCTCGCAACATAGTGAAGTACGCGACTACACTCATCGCGGAGGGCAAGATTGACGCGACAATGGAAGGACAGGCGCGAGTTAGGGGCAGGGGCTCTTTTATTAAGGCGGGGGATACAAGCACAGTGCCGTAATTTCGTGTGCGCTGCGGTGATACCCTTGAGTATTGCTATTTGCACGTGGAACTACATGCCTCAATCCAAAATGATACTATCCCAATAGAGGAGTTGGGTGAATAAATGTGTGTGAGGATGAATTCTCAGCATTTATCCCTTATAATGATTTCTTTTATAAAATTCTCATGCCCAATTTAATAAGAAAGGCAATACTTTAGACTCACAATACACCCGCTGATTTACAGTAGGTGTCTGAGTCCAGCTGAGGCTTTGGCGAAGGAGCTTATACCCGTGTACGAATTACAATACTCGAAATATTTCCCGCATCATCTCAAGTTTACTATTAAGCTTGTTCTCCGTGGATCCACTTACAAAGCTGATTGTATCGCACATCTCAGCGACGGCTTGCTTGGTTGCTTGCATGGACTTGACCTGCATCCTTTTTGTCTTCAAACTTCATTAAGCCCACCCCCTGTGATGTAAATATGGAGAGTGGACATCATTCACACCATGAGTCGCATTGAATGCTACATGTTACCGGTAGCAATGCCATTACCTCTGCGTCAGCACTATCTTTTCTGGTCTGGCGCTGACCTACTGGCTCTACGGGCAGCGCCATCACAAACTGTTGTCAGAGCTGGAATGCGGCATGAGTTGGCGGCCATATTTTGAGGACGATGTGGAGAAACTGGTCTACTTGCTGTTCTCCCGGATGTCAACAAATGCACGCCAGCTTTCGTCAACTGATAGCACGCGGTAGGTAGGGTCGGACCTGATTAGTGTTCTTGGGTAAGGGTATGATCGCAGTTCTCATCTGTTCGAAAATGGAACTGCCGGTCAACTTGTGACGAAGCCGATACCGGATGTTGCTGGATAGATGCCAATGATTTGAACACTGTCGTAAGAGTTGTGGGCTCTCCATATCACACGTACATTGAACAACTTTGGGAGTTTGTGACCCTTTCTATTTCACCGCCTTCAACCTTAGAAACTCCAGTACGAAAGCAACATATGATCCAACCGAAACTCTGGCCTAGAGCTTACCATGTCCCAAACGCCGCACCATATTCACCATCCCGATACCTTTAGTTCTCGCTATTCAGTCCATCTTCATCGTCTCGCCCTCTTTCTCCAAGAGAACCTTTGCCTTTCCCCAAAGCTCCCCCTCCATGTCTCGCTCCACCCTCGTCCCGCGGCTGTTCAGCCATCCCACGTCCAAGTTGCCCACCGCGCCGACACCATTCGGCTTCAATGACGCCTTGACGGGGCCACTGTGGTCCTGGCGCTGACTGCTGGATAGATTCACAATGCCGGCCTCCTCAAGCGCCATGATCTGGCGCTTCATCCTCACGTCGATGGCGTGAAGGGTAGTGAGGAATGAATCGGTAGAAGAACGGAAGGCTTCCTTCTGGGCTGGGGGATTCAGCAGCGGCTTGGTGCCCTCGGCGGGGGGGTTTCCGGTGGCGCCAGATGGGTTTGAGGGGATGGTGAGGGCGTTGAGCGCGGTGGTGGTGTGGCTCATGAGCTGGACAATACACTTGTCGATGTCGTTGAGCTGGTGGATGTTCTCTTCGACAGTGAAGGCCTCGTGCGCGCGGGCGTTGCTACCATCCTCCATGATGGCGTCTTGTGACAAAGACGCCATGATGCAAGGGCCGTGACTTGGGTGTTTGCAATTCAGGCAATCTCTCCTAGGTTTTGTGACTTGTGCAGGCGTATAGTTGAAAGCTGGTCCCGTGAATGAGTGGCTCGTTGTAGGCGGTGAAGCAAACACAGTGCCGCGATCAACAATGCGCTACAAGGACCGACGTCGTATTTTGATGGTTGTGGTCAAGATTAAGAGATAGTCGTGGGTCCGATTTTGCTTGGGACTTTGGGCGATTGATGCTCAGAAGTTGAAAGGGATCGTGCATGCTCATCACGGACCTTGAGGGAAGTGAAGAGGTACGTACTGGTATGCAGTTTAGGTCTGTGCGCTTGGCTCATGCCATGGTCGTTGTCGCGATAGCATCAGACCAAAAGTGTGAGAAGTCCAGCAAAACCGATCGATGTTTTGTCCTTAAGTAAATATGAAACTCGCCATTATTTGGCTTAGGATATTAACTCATCTCTAGGAGAGCCTGTTCTAGTTTGGACAGACTCCTTCGTGTTGTAGACGAGCGGCTTTGAGGGATGTCCGCTTAATCTCCGGCTAACCACAACTGTAGTTCCTCAAGGTTGGAGACGCGACTCCCGTAGCCTGCTCAACCTCGAGCCTCACCACAAACTCATCCATCAGCCTCGCCAGCTCTCACCTCTCTGACGCCCATACGGCCGCTATCTCCATCCACGCGACTCTCAATCTCACTTACCAGCTACTAAAGCTATATCTTGGGCTCCTAGCTACCGACCACGACGTTCCAGGCACTTGCGCCCAAGTCTAAACACTGCATCGCATCCCCAGCCAACCCTCGTGGGGCCTGTGGGCACGCTCTTAAAACGGTGCAAGCGCCATTCATGATATGAGCCTTCACTGAACGACCCCCCTTTACCGATAAACGCCAACTGTACCATCGTGTATCTTTAATCACTTGTTGGCCATCGTCGTTTCCTAAGCCGGCATCATGTCCGCCCCAGTTCCTACACCAGGCGCTGCGCCGCCTGGTGGTTACACTGGCCAAACCGCCGCTCCACCAACTGCTACCCATGCCACAACAACCGCAACCACGGGGCAAACGAGCACAACGGGTTCAGCTATGTCGAACCAGAACTTGAATCAAATAGTAAGTTGATTTCGCTTGTTCATTCATTATGCGTTTGCATCGTCTGCTGTTGTGCGCCACCGCACTTCACCGCTGCACCTGGGGAACTGGATGAAGGTCGCGTGAGGCTTCTATAAAGTGCGGCCTAGTCGTTCCGAAAATCAAGCGAGAGCGAGACCTTCTCTTTACATCTTTCTCTTGGAAGCACCGATCTTCGGTTGAGTACTAGTACACCTTGACTTGCTCTCCCACCTTACCCAGGCAACCCCATTGCTTGACACCACCGCGCATGGCCCAGGCCTGGAGCCATCCTCAGCCAAGATGACCACCAAGAGCGCCCCCGAAAAGGCAAGCCTGGGCGTTGAGTTATCTTCATTGCTGCACTACCAAGTGGACGTGTAGTTTTCAGATCAAGCTTCCTCACCTGGCGCATCATCTTCGAAACCATGGGCGAGATTGGGAACAAGGGTAAATGCTAACGGTTACTCGTGTAGGTTACCGATTACCTTCTCAAGAGAGGTTTCAACCGAACAGAGGAGGTTTTCCGCCAGGAGTCGAAACACCTTGGACCCGATGGTAAGCCCATCCAGCAACTCGCCAATATGGGTCCCAAGAAGTACGCCAAGGCGTTCAACCTCTTACGGGAATGGGTGGGCAACAACTTGGATCTATACAAGGTAATACATCTTGTGTTCTCCCTTCTTTCTGGCACTGACAGTCTCAGTTTGAACTCTCAAAACTTCTCTGGCCCATGTTCGTTTATTCGTTCTTGGAACTCGTCAGCCAAGCATACGCAGAGGATGCCAAGACCTTCCTTCGGGACATCGGTGTCCATTTCCAGCCAGTCCACGCGGACGACCTGAAGACGTTTGCGACGGTTACTCTTCCCCAGCACATTGCTGAGAACTCCATTACGAAGCTCTATAGAGAGAACAAGTATCGTATTCCCCTGAACCAACATGCCACTGGCGATCTCTTCAACTTCCTGGAGAGGGAGTCCGAGCAGGGTGGTTCCGTTATCCGGCAGCTTTTGGTCAACTACTGCCAAGTTGACTCAACGGCTAGAGGGCCCATTACCCCTTTCAGCTTCGAGGCCGTCTATAGGAAGTCGAGGAACATGGAGATTGAGGAGGTTGACACCAACGAGGGTATCCCTGGCGTGAACATTGGCTTGTCCAATAAGGATATTCTAGACCCAGCCGCGCCACTTAAGCTTGGTCCTCTGCCCATGGATATGGACCTTCGGGAAGATGTGCGAGCCGAGATTGAGGACGAGGAGCGTCGAAAGCCGCCACCTGCAGGCAAGAATAGCATGCTTGATGAGTTCGACCAGAAGATCAAGCGCGAGGACAGCGCCGACGTGCCCAACAGGGCCGAGCTTCCGCTGCCTCCCTCGCGACCTCGAGATATTATGCTGGAGATGCAGAAGGTGCGAGAAAACCGTGATCGGTTCAAGATTGATGGCCAAACTGGAGGCGTGGGACTTCCCATTAGCGCATGCATGTTTACGTTCCACAACAGTCTTGGAAGGTGAGCTACCTCCCCTTTTCGAGGTTAACTGCAGGACGCTAATCAAGAGCAGTATTTCTTGCATGGATTTCTCCAACGACGGCCAGATGGTGGCGGCCGGTACGACGGAATCATACATTCGGGTCTGGTCTCTTGACGGCAAGGCCCTCCCTACGATGAATGCGCATGAGAAAGATTCCAAGTTCAACAGCCGCAAACTAATTGGACATTCAGCACCAGTCTATGATGTGTCATTCTCGGATGCCGTGTCTGGTCCCCCTCAGAAACTGTTTGGAGACGAAGGCAAGCCCAACCCGGCGATTGATACGAAGCCCAAACTTCTCCTCTCATCTTCCGCCGATGGCCAGATTCGCCTCTGGTCTCTGGAGTCCTGGAGCTGTCTCTGCCTCTACAAGTCCCACGACGGACCCGCCTTCAGATCGGCCTGGGGCCCTCATGGACACTACTTTATCAGCGGCGGCTACGACAAGGCCGTCCGAGTCTGGATGCAGGACCACGCCTCGCCGCAGCGACTACTGGTCGGACACGACACGGCTATTTCGGCACTCGCGTGGCACCCTAACGGCATGTATGTCTTCTCTGCCTCTGACGAAACCGACAAGTCGATCCGGATGTGGTCTGTGGTGTCTGGTTCCTGCGTGCGAGTCTTCACTGGCCACAACGACTACATCAGCGCTATGGAGTGCGCACCCAACGGAAAGATCCTGGCCAGTGCTGACTGCGCGGGCAACATCTTCTTCTGGGATCTCACCAAGGGAACCAGGATCAAGCGGTCCCGCGGCCATGGAAAGGGTGGCATCTGGTCCCTGAGCTTCAGCGTTGAGTCCAACGTGCTCGCGTCTGGAGGTCAAGACGGAACAGTGCGACTATGGGATGTCGAGCTACCTGCTGATCCCCAGAAGGCTACTCAACAGCAAGCTGGGCTCGATGCGGCCATGGCTGGAACTGATGGAGCAAACCCTGGCACTACAGCGGGTGATGCATCGCGGGCTACGGGTAGTGCGCCTGGACAGGCTGGGGCCGCTGGGGCCAGTAGCGGAACGCACAAGAAGAAGAACAAAGAGGTGATGATCACACCCGACCAGATCAGCGCATTCCCGACCAAGAAGACGCCGGTGATGAAGGTCAAGTTTACCCGAATGAACCTGGTGATAGTCGGAGGCTGCTATGATCCCGAGCGTTAGGAGGCCGGTTCAAACAGCATGCCAGGCCCCGAAAAGGAGAGCTTTACAAAAGAGATGCTCAGCAAAATCGGGCGAGCTAAGAAGTCGCGAGCAAAAGCAGTGGTCAACGGGCATGACTGACAAATGCCATTGCCTGTCTGCCTGTGACTCAAAGCTAGCAGAGAAAAGCCAGCATTGGATGCAATTACAGGAGTTGCGGGCTGAAACGGAGAGCACACCCACACGCTGGGGCCCCAATGGAATGGGTGATAGGGGAGCTCAAGAGGTGCCATGTTCGTTTTGCTAGTTGACGCCTGGGTTTAGTTTACGGGGAGCTGCATACCAAATAAGTTGTATATTAACAGGCCACAAATGGGGAGGTCTCTAAAATAGCACCCTTCCGAGGATCAAATTTCTTCATTTGTCACCTGTAGCCTGGTGTTGAGATGGAGGGAGCTAGGGGAGCTTAGGTACAGGGCAACGTACTTCTCAGTGGGGCCACGGCCGAGTGCGGCGCCTGCGCTGACGTCCACATGCTTCTGCTTGGCGCTGTAGTGGCTGCTTCAGTGGTTGCTCCGCTAAGTAGTCGACCGCTTTACTGGGTGCTGCCTATTGTCGTCTAACTAAGGCAGGCCGTTATCCACCCCATTCCCCAAGAGCCCCAAGCTTCCCACGCCAGGCCATCGCATCACCACCTCTCACCACCGCCTCACCTCGCACTTATTCCATCTCCACCACCTCTCGTCGCCCCCGAGGAGAGCCCCTTCCGCCATCACCCGCACTCGCCCGCCCGACTCTTCCTTCCCGCAGCAGCCATGGACGTCGAAGAGTCACCCTGGGCCGACTCGTCTCAGGCCGCCAAGCAGGCGTCCCAACCCGATGCCGCATCCGCTGCGCAATCGACTGCCTCGCCCGCTCCTCCAGCCGCCTCTTCTTCGTCCACTCCCCGGCCCTCGCGCGGCCCGCGTCGCCTCGTCGCCCAGCCCACCCGCCTCGAAGCCGTCGACGATCCCCTCGGCCCTCTCGGCGCCGTCTCCGACGACAATGCCCCCGCCCAGGACGCTCCTCCGGTGCCTCCGCAGAAGGAGCAGATGGTGATCCGCACCACCATGCCGCCGCAGCAGCAACAGCAGCCGGCTCGACGACCCGCGGACCCCCATCGCATCGACGAGGATGAGTTTGACGGGCCTCGTGGACCGCGCCCGCCGCCTCCCGTCGAGGTGGCGACGCCCAGCAGCGTCCGCAGCAGCACCCAGCCCAGCGTCAGCGTTGAGCAGGCCGCCAAGCCCATGTTCCAGATCAGTGTTGGAGACCCGCACAAGGTTGGCGATTTGACTAGCTCTCACATCGTCTACTCTGTGCGAACCAAGGCAAGTCTACGCCGGGGGCTTCTGATCATGTCGTTATTCGTAACTTAGCTAACCGCCTATATAGACCACCTCCAAGGGGTACAAGCAGCCCGAGTTCGAGGTCAAGCGCCGGTACCGTGACTTCCTCTGGCTCTACACCACTCTCCACGGCAACAACCCTGGCATTGTTGTGCCGCCTCCCCCCGATAAGCAGGCTGTCGGCCGCTTCGACAGCAACTTTGTCGAGAGCCGCCGAGCTGCTCTGGAGAAGATGCTCAACAAGACTGCGATCCACCCGACCCTGCAGCACGACGCCGACCTCAAGCTGTTCCTCGAGAGCGAGTCGTTCAATGTCGATGTGAAGCACAAGGAGCGAAGGGAGCCTATTCCCACTGAAAGCAAGGGCATGTTCGGGTCTTTGGGTCTCAGCGTGGGCGGTGGCAACAAGTTTGTGGAACAGGACGATTGGTTCCACGATCGGAAGGTCTATCTCGATGCGCTTGAAAATCAGCTCAAATCCCTACTCAAGGCCATGGAGACCATGATTGGCCAACGCAAGATGATGGCCGAGGCGGCTGGCGACTTCTCAGCGTCGCTACATGCCCTGTCCACGGTTGAGCTGTCGCCCTCTCTCTCTGGACCTCTCGATGCCCTCTCCGAGCTTCAGCTTACCATCCGCGACGTCTATGAACGCCAGGCTCAACAGGACGTCCTGACTTTTGGCATCATCATCGAGGAGTACATCCGGCTCATCGGCTCGGTTAAAATGGCCTTTACCCAGCGCCAGAAGGCCTTTTACTCGTGGCACTCGGCGGAGTCAGAGCTTCAGAAGAAGAAATCCACGCAGGACAAGCTGCTTCGACAGGGAAAGAGCCAGCAGGACCGTCTTAATCAGATGGGTGCCGAGGTCAGCGAGTCGGAACGCAAAGTGCATCAGGCTAGGCTTCTGTTTGACGATATGGGCCGGCTGATGCGCAGCGAATTGGATCGATTCGAGCGAGAGAAGGTGGAAGATTTCAAGAGTGGTGTTGAGACATTCTTGGAGGGCGCGGTTGAGGCGCAGAAGGAGGTGAGCGTTACCCCTGACATGGACAGACCAGATCATGCTAACAACCGAGGCAGCTCATTGAGAAGTGGGAGACGTTCCTGATGCAGCTGGATGCAGAGGATGACGAGGCCGTCTTTTACCGACCGCCTGTGAACCAGCAGCAGGCCAAGCCCGCCGGCGATACTGCTATTGACAGAGCCCGGGCAAGGATACATGAGGATTCGGACTAGGGGGACATTCCCCTTGATTTATTTCATGATTACCCATTTCGGAGCACAAAATGGGGGTTATTCACAGCGGAGAATGATGGGGGTTTCCAATTGATGGAGAACTGTTTGACTGTTGAATTTCCGAGTCTGGAGACGCGTGTCTTTTTATATCATACAAGCCTCGAGGCCTCACGCTGTTGTACATATTGAACTACCCCATCCATCCACGCCCCAGCCTCTCCAAATCTTGCCAGTACAAGTAATATTCTAGACATAGTACATTGTTACTCCATTGTCGTTTTTGGCGTCTTGATCAATTGTCCGTGATATCATTGTCCCAGTCCAACACCCATGGAGGAACCAGTTTACTTTCTCTTCTTGGCCTGCTTCTTGGGACCGGAATCCTTCAAAGAGCCTGCGTCCTGGGCAGGCGCATATCCAGTGATAAGGTCCGCATAACCAACATCGTCCTCAGCAGCACCGTCGTCCTCGGCGGCGGTTCCAGAGTCGTAGGCACGGCCGTAACGCTCACGGAAAGCAGCGAGCTTACCGGCCTCATCCAGCTCGACGTTCTTGAGCGACTTCTCGCTGGGCTGCCACAATAACGTGTTGCGGGTGTCCTTGGAGGCCCGGTAAATGGGCTGCGGCGAGGTGGTGCGCATGGTGTAGGCGGAGCCGTCGGAGAGGGTGACGAGCTGGGTGAAGGTATAGGGGCGGCGCGGCCGGGGGATGAAGGTGGCGTGGCGGACTTGCGTGCGGGAGAGGCTGAGGATGGCGGAGGAGGTCTTGGAGGTCGTCGAGGAGCAGAGGAGAGTGGTCGTCCTCGTGGGAGCGAGCCCCACGGGCATGGCGCGGAGGCTTGCCATGGTTCTGGAGATGGGCCGGCGGCGGTGGCTGCGGCGGGAGGGGGAGTGTCGAGCCTTGTGAGGGCACAGGCGTCGGCTCGGAGAGGAATTGGGTCCACGGGCGGCGGTGGTTGCGGGTTATTGTCGGTGACGATGTGGTGGTTCAATCGTTTTCGACGTCGGTCTCGCGCAACTATCACCGGGTAAAATTTGGGGCGGCTCCAGCTGGCCCCGGGAGTGGATGCTCGCCAGTCGGCGTGGAGTGAAAGGCCGGGATCCTTATCGATAAGCACAGAACCTCGTCGTTTCCACCCCAGGAAAGCCAGCGTCGGAAGAGCGAGTCTCGCCAATTCTGCTCGCTTCTGCTTTTTACGACGGCTGCGTTTGCAAACGAGAAGACGGACGAACTCTATACTTCTGGGAGAAAATAATGGTCTTTGGACGGCTATGAAGGGATCTCCGGCGCTGCGCAATGCGGCTGGGACTGCGTGGGATATGGGCGTGCGAGGGGCCATGATGGGAGGGGAGAGGAGGGCATTGAGCTCGATGAGGGCGGTGCAGGGCATCCAGCACAACCAGACAAGGCGTATAAAGTGCGAGGGGTGTGGAAGAACGCGTGGGATGGCCACCAGGGCATCGCCGCCGTCCTCTCTGCAAAACCGCGGAGCCGGCACCGCAAAACACCAACATAGTGAGCATCACCAATCCTGCTCTACTAACGGGCGGAATGCTAACCACCTCCTCTTCAGAACCCTCGTCTCGAAGAGCCTACTCATCTTCTGCTCCAAACCCATGGCACACCGCGCCCGCGAAACCCCCGACCACCCACCCGACCACCTCTGAGCCTCTGCCCGAACAGCTTCGCTCCATCATGCGGCTGCTCCCACACTCGGTCGTCGTGTGCACCGCAACCCAGCCCGGTCCCGACGGCGGCCCCCGCGCCATGACGATGTCGTCGTTTACATCCCTGACGCTCTCCCCGACCCCGCTCGTCACATTCAACGTCGCAACGCCGAGCCGCACCCTCGACGCCATCCGCGCGAGCGGCGCCTTCGCGGTGCACATCCTCGCGGGCGACGCCAACGGCGCCGCTGTTGCGTCGCACTTTACACGCGGGAACCTGGGGGGCCATGTGCTCGAGGGCCTGGAGGACGTGACGTGCGACGCGGACGGCGCGGCGCCGGTGCTGCGCGGCGAGGGCGTGCTGTTCGCGCTGCGGTGCCGCGTGCTGGCGGATGCGGCCGAGGGGGGGCTGGTGAGGGTGCGTGATCATGTCATTGTCGTGGGCGAGGTGGTGGCCATGGTGCCGGTGACGGGCGAGAAGGGCTTTGGGCTTGTGTATGCGGATCGGAAGTATCGGCAGGTTGGGGAGGTATTGGAGAAGGAATGAGTGTCTGAGGCTGATGTGACGTGATGCATTGCATGTTTGATACCGTATAGAGTGTATAATTAGTAGACATAGGATAAATCTCAAAAGACTGGGAGCCTTGGGGCTGGATTAGAACAAGTACTATTGGATACGAAGGTTCTGAAAGTAGTGGGTTTCTCTACACCAAGGTGCAAGAACGATGTCAATACAGTCCGCTCACAGCAAGCAATATTTCGGTGGTTTAGACTGAATAGTCAAAAACCTGTTGTAAGTTCTTGATACCGTCTGTTTTGCCTCTAACGTCCGCATGGGTAGTGCCGGGCATCTCCCTCCAATCTCCCCACTCAAGTTGGTTTCGCAGCATTGTTTGTTTCAATGAAAGCCCCATGCAAGCTTCAAGGGAGTCGATGTCGACAAACATGAAGGTTTGCTGGGAAAGTTGCAAGTTACATTGTCCACACAGCCTTGTTTCGTTCCTATCCAACTTCGGGATGGCTTTGTTTTCCCTTGGCGCACACAATACGGGCTGGGCTCTATGCTACACAGCTGTTTCACATCCAGCATGGTTGTGACCCAAGCAGGCGTGAGACTCCTGAATCGTGTGCCGTGTCATCACAAACTAGCCTTGGTTCTACGACGCGGAATCAAACTATTCATGAATCGTCAGTATTGCAGGCTTATCATCACGGTGGTCCGCAGCGGCGCAGAGTGAGCAAAGCAAAGGCCACTGAAGACCCTTGTCGAATCAGGCAAGGCACTCGGCCGGGGAAGTCTGGGGGCCGGACCGCCTCACTTTTCTTTTTTTCTTTGTTGAAGGTACCTCGGATGTCACTGTGCTCAGCCTCGCCACTCTAAAATGTGCGGCCAGTTTGCATTGCATTGGCCGCCTTGCTTGGGCGTTTTCGTTGATGCAGGCCGGTGCAGGCACCTGTAGTCAAGGCACATGGCTTGTTTATGCCAGCCACCTACGTGTCTAATTGGGCGCCCCAAACACGGCGGCTTGCAAATTGCAGTTGGGCTGGATGGCCTCAATGGCTGTGTTGGAATTTCAGTCCTGTCCAACACAGATGGCTAGAAGCTTCGACACTATTTCGCCGAGTTGCAGTCCCACTACGCCGCTCCAAGCACCGACCGTTCGATGGCGGGGGCGTTAGAGGGTACCTGGTCGGTACGGGGAGAGGGACCCAGCTGGACAGAACAAACTAGAATGAGCGAGTTGCCCCCCAACCCTTTCAGCTTCTGGTATGGCCACCTGCGACGAGACAAGAACAGATGCAGGGGGATCCAAGAAGGGAGAGGTGGGGGAGGACAATGGAGGGCGGGAGCCCCGAATCTCGAGTGTATCTCGAGAGTTCGAGAGCATCTCGGTGCAGCAAGATACAATGCATCCAGGCTATTGCAGCAGCCAGCGGACAATGCAGTGAATCGCTTGGCCGGCCGAGCTCTCCCCTGTGCAGATGAACTCGACAGCGCACTGAGATGGCGGGCCTAGGCCTGGGCTGGGCTGATGCTGATCGGGTGCACTGACCCCGTAGAAGGCTCTAGCAAGATCCGACCAATCAGTGGGGCCGCGCGGCGTGCCGTGCGTTTGCAGGGCGGCAGTGCGCACTGAACTGGCAGTGGATGTGATGTGCGACGGGGTGGGCGAGCGAGGTACCTAGTGGACGGGCAGCAGTGGGCAGCGGGCGGCAGGCGGCAGGCAGGCAGGCATAGAGGTACCTAAGGGCAGTGGTCCGGGGCAAGGTGCGGCCCAGGTGCTGCCTTCCCCCAGCAACCAGCGACTTGGTTGCCTGGGTGGGCGCTTTTTGGCCGTAGAATCCCATGGAAGCCTCACCGCAGGGGAGGAGGCAAGGAGGGGCCAGGCCGGCTGCCCGCCAGCTGCCGGCCCTTTTTTTCTACTTCACCACCAGCTCTCGCCGTTTTCTTTCCTCTCCTTCTTCCCAAACATCCTCCTCTCCGCTGCCGCTCGAGATCATTAGACCCTCTTCATCACAGGAGTCAATCTTCTCTTTCTTTTCCCTTTTCTTGTCACGATAACCCCAAGGTACGTTGCCGCTGCACTGCGCTGCCCTTCACCCCGCCATTTGGCCCTGCCTCCCCTCACCCCCCAGCCTCGGCGCTTGGGATGGATTGTCGGCGCTTCAACAACTGGCCAAGCTTTAAGATGGCATCATCTTAGAGCTCCTATCAGTTGGACTCGCCAATCTTCCACATCAAGTTCCCCCGCACTGCTTCAAGAGGTTGCGGGTGGGCGAGCTTCTTGTCTTCCAACCGCTTCTTCACCCCTCCATGAGGTTCCACCACCGCCACTTTGCCCGAGCGCCCGCTTCGTCTTTAACAACTCCAACTCGACCAACCCTGCTAACGCTTGCCCTCACAGTCACGATTCCTTTTGATACCCGCCACCATGTCTGAGACTTTCGAGTTCCAGGCTGAGATCTCTCAGCTCCTCTCTCTCATCATCAACACCGTCTACTCCAACAAGGAGATTTTCCTCCGAGAAATCGTCTCCAATGCCTCCGATGCTCTCGACAAGATCCGATACAAGGCCCTGTCGGACCCTAGCCAGCTCGACTCTGGCAAGGACCTGCGTGTCGACATCATCCCCGACAAGGTCAACAAGACCCTGACCATCCGTGATACCGGTATTGGTATGACCAAGGCTGTAAGTTGCACCAGGCGCTCCCCCGCCAATATCCACCCCCACCAGCCGCTAACGCTTTTCTGTTCAGGACCTTGTCAACAACCTTGGTACGATTGCCCGCTCCGGCACCAAGCAGTTCATGGAGGCCCTCACTGCTGGCGCTGATGTTTCCATGATCGGCCAGTTCGGTGTCGGTTTCTACTCTGCCTACCTCGTCGCCGACCAGGTCCGCGTCATCTCCAAGAACAACGATGACGAGCAGTACGTCTGGGAGTCCTCCGCTGGTGGCACTTTCAACATTGTTGCCGATACCTCCGAGGCCGATCAGCTCGGCCGCGGTACCTCCATCATCCTCCACCTCAAGGAGGAGCAGCTCGACTTCCTGAACGAGAGCAAGATCAAGGAGGTCATCAAGAAGCACTCCGAGTTCATCTCCTACCCCATCTACCTCCACGTCGAGAAGGAGACCGAGATCGAGGTCCCCGATGAGGAGGCCGAGGTTGAGGAGGTCACCGAGGAGGGTGATGACGACAAGAAGCCCAAGATCGAGGAGGTCGATGACGAGGAGGAGAGCAAGGAGAAGAAGCCCAAGACCAAGAAGATCAAGGAGACCAAGATCGAGGAGGAGGAGCTCAACAAGCAGAAGCCCATCTGGACTCGCAACCCCCAGGACATCACCCAGGAGGAGTATGCTTCCTTCTACAAGTCCCTCTCCAACGACTGGGAGGACCACCTCGGTGTCAAGCACTTCTCCGTCGAGGGTCAGCTCGAGTTCCGTGCCATCCTCTTCGTGCCCAAGCGCGCTCCCTTCGATCTCTTCGAGACCAAGAAGACCAAGAACAACATCAAGCTCTACGTTCGCCGTGTTTTCATCACCGACGATGCCACCGATCTCATCCCTGAGTGGCTCGGCTTCGTCAAGGGTGTTGTCGACTCTGAGGATCTCCCTCTCAACCTGTCTCGTGAGACTCTCCAGCAGAACAAGATCATGAAGGTCATCAAGAAGAACATCGTCAAGAAGGCTCTTGAGCTCTTCCAGGAGATCGCCGAGGACAAGGAGCAGTTCGACAAGTTCTACACTGCCTTCTCCAAGAACCTCAAGCTTGGTATCCACGAGGACTCCCAGAACCGCTCCATCCTGGCCAAGCTCCTCCGCTTCAACTCCACCAAGTCTGGCGATGAGCTCACCTCTCTCTCCGACTACGTCACTCGCATGCCCGAGCACCAGAGCAACATGTACTACATCACTGGTGAGTCGATCAAGGCTGTCTCCAAGTCGCCCTTCCTCGACACCCTCAAGGAGAAGGGCTTCGAGGTCCTGTTCCTCGTCGACCCCATTGATGAGTACGCCATGACTCAGCTCAAGGAGTTCGAGGGCAAGAAGCTCGTCGACATCACCAAGGACTTCGAGCTTGAGGAGACCGATGAGGAGAAGGCTGCCCGCGAGGCTGAGGAGAAGGAGTACGAGGGTCTCGCCAAGGCTCTCAAGAACGTTCTCGGCGAGAAGGTCGAGAAGGTCGTCGTCAGCCACAAGCTTGGCCTCTCCCCTTGCGCCATCCGAACTGGCCAGTTCGGTTGGTCCGCCAACATGGAGCGTATCATGAAGGCCCAGGCCCTCCGTGACACCTCCATGTCCAGCTACATGTCCTCCAAGAAGACCTTCGAGATCTCCCCCAAGTCTCCCATCGTCCAGGAGCTCAAGAACAAGATCGAGGCCGACGGTGAGAACGACCGCACCGTCAAGTCCATCGTCCAGCTCCTCTTCGAGACCTCTCTCCTTGTCTCTGGATTCACCATTGACGAGCCCGCTGGCTTCGCTGAGCGCATCCACAAGCTTGTCCAGCTCGGCCTCAACATCGAGGAGGACGACTCCGCCCCCGCTGAGGAGGTCGTCGCCGACGCCCCCGCTGCCGCCACTGGTGACAGCTCCATGGAGGAGGTTGACTAAATGACCAGCGCATGAGACACGGGATACCACAAAAAGTCTACGGAGTTGAAGGATTTCGGTTTTTTGAGAGCACATGGTCTTTACGTCTTCCTGGTTTTTCTGACGCGGCAACGTTGAATGATGCGCAGCCGCTTTTACCATAATTCCCCAATCCATTGGAAGGGGACAGAGTGTAATTCTAGCTAGCACTATGATCATGAGACAAGATGAGGTAGATGCAAGAAATGGAATGGTATAGAACAAATCTGCGTGCCCGCTCAAACAATTTTGGCTTGTGAAACCGTGAAACATGTCCTAGTTCAACTGCTTACCCGACCTGGTCCGTAAGCTTCCGCCGGGCGCATTGCTTCGCACATCTCCTGTCTTGAGACAGGAGGACCTGACGTTAGATCTCACGATGCAAAGAGCAGTCTTTGAATTCAGCAGCAAAACTACTTGATTGTCAAAATTAACAAGGCCGAAGCGGGTATATATCTAAGCCAGATGGCCAGCGCACTGATCTTGCAGCCCTTCCTTCTTTCTTTCCTTCCTTCCTTCCTTCCTTCCTTCCGTCCTTCCATTCCTTCCGCCATGCCTTCTTCCAAAGTCCGTTTCGTATTATTGTACATGTGGGTTCCAAGGCAACGGTGTATGCCTGAATCAGAGAGCCGAGTAGGAAAATCCAAATGAGAGATATGTCCCCTGAGAGTTTAGGTATTGTACATGCCCCCTCGCGTAATCGGAGGGGATGGGTGCATTCTATAAAGCGTGGTGTCGTGTGTCAAGACTAAACGAGGACGTAAAGGGCGCAGATCTATTGGCCTGTTAGCGGACTGTTCACGGAAGGACTTGTTGGAGAAAGTCAGGACGTACCAAGCTAAGCCCAAGAATCATAGAACACCAGAAGCAGACGTTGTTAAGGGTCTCGCGGCCGCGGACCCATCGGGTACGCTGAAGCACCACAATGGGCAACTGGAGCATCTGGCAGACGAAGCCATATCCACGGAGTTTCTTAGTAATGCATGCCATGACAATCTCGTGGCCAACAGCAGAGATGAGGAATGTGATGACCGTGGCGCCGCTCTTGCCGACGCGGGGGCGGGAAGCGCCGTAGACATGGCGGCGAAGAAAGCTGTAAACGGGTATATTCCACTCGCGAGAAAACTCCATCCAGTCGGTGGAATTCCACCAGTCCGAGTAGAAGTGGCGGTCAGCGAAATAGGTGATCTCAGCGAAGGCGCCGAGGATGTACTCAAAAATGACGAGGAACACGAGGAGGAAGGTGAGCATAAAGGGAAAGAGGAGCCACGAGATGGTCTCGGCGAGGATGAGAGCTGACTCGGACACGGAGGAGACGGCGGGAACGGCATCGAGACGTGTTGAGGCTTCGACGAGGACAGGCAGGATAAATTCTTCGGAAATGATGGTGAGGAGGAAGATGCAGCCAAACGTGGCTGCGATCTTAGCGATAAGCGATGTCCAGTTGATAGAGGAAGTGCGGGGGTACTCGATCTCGTAGCACAAAGTCGGGCAAAAGATGTAATCGCAGTAGTTCGACCAGGTAAGGTTACGAGGGTATGTGACATTACCCATGGGACTGGTGAGCTCGCGGGCGAGTTCTTCCCGCAGAGTTTCAACTTCGTCGCCGCTGGTGTTGGCACTGGCGCCGGCGCCAGGGCTGGAGGGCGGCTGGGGGTGGATGCTCGTGAGGCCGCTGATCTCGTCGTCATCGTTGCTCTTGTTGCTGTCGCTCTCCGGACGAGGTCGCTGGTTCTGCTGCTGTCTTCGTCGACTTGCTTGGCGACGGCGCTTCTTACTACGGGACCTAGAGCCGGAGCTTCCGCCGGAGGCACCTTCGGAACCTACCGCACCATCCGCAGTAGGATAGAGATAGGCCGGGCGACGGTCAGCGGCAGTGGGGTTGTCCAGAGCGTGGAGTCGCTTTTCCGTCTCTGACAAATGTCCATTATAGAAGGCATATGAGTGCATCTTCATGAGGAGGACCATGGTGTGTAAGAGGAAGAAGACTTGTGCGGTCCATGTCCACTCGAGGAGAAAGGGGACGGCGATCCATAGGGACAACCAGCCGACCTGGAAGATGCTCTGGAGCGCCATGCCACCACGGCTCCAGCCCATAGCACCCCCCTCGGGTGCGGCGCGGGCAGCTCGGTGTAGGGGCAAGCTGATAGCCGTAGTAGCGACCATAAGGAAGTCGGCGACGGCAAGGTGCCAGAGCTTGACAGTGAAGAGGCTCCAGATCTGAAAGCGGAGCGGGAAACCAGTGTCCTTCATGTTGCGCAGCATCGACGTGATGCCCATGATGGCAAGGCCAATCCAGAAGAGATTGAAGAAGCCATGGAAGTCTCGGTAGTCGCTAGTCGGGTCGAAGTGGCTAACTCGCGAAGCGAATTCGATCGTTGGGAAGATGCGACGGCGCTGCTCGGCACGGAGTTGTTTGCGGACGGTGGAGAGAGACTTGACGGAGGGAGGAGCGTTATCGGGGATGGGTGTGGAACGGCCGCTGGAGACACCGACGGTTAGCGATACGATGCGAAGCTGCGGGTGGTGAGAGTATACCTCGTCATTCCACTAGTAGTGGCACTGAGGCCATCCGGTTGTGTCAAGGTGAGGTGGCCATCACCGTCGCTGGCAGAGGAGATGCGGAACTGTGAGACCTGCGAATGTTGCGGCTTGCGCGGGCGCGGGCGGAGGACATGGTCATACTCGTTGGCGTGGCCAGTGGCCGTGACGTCAGCCGACGGGCTCATTCTGGCGGTGTTGCGTGTGTCGCGTGTGCTCCCAGTCGTTGTGAGTACAGAAATCTCGATCTTGGTGCGTGGTGGTGATGTCTCGGCCGGCTCGGAACAGGGCGAGAGCAAAGCAAGGAGCGAATACAAAAAAGGAAAAAAAAAAAAAAGCAGCGAGCCAGAAGTAGCAAAACTATGCAAGGAGAGAATCCTGTCGTGATCTGTGGAACGAAAAAGGGAAAGGATTGGTCCCCCGAGCTGTGTCAGTCGTCAACGACGTTGCAAGAAGGAAGATGCAAAGAAACGTCGCCCCAACTTTTGTCGCAAAGGGCAGATTGGTGGGAGAGGTCCGGTACCTGGACGTTTAAAGTGGGAGGCGCGAGTCTGTGTGCGCACCTACCGTCTGAGTGGCATTACTACCTTACCTACGTAGATAAGCAGGTACCTTCCCGCTGTCTCGGAACATCTGGGAAGGAGCTCCAGAACTGCCACAAGGTACTAATTACCTGCCTAACACCCCTGGTTTGGCTGGCCCTCGAATGACGTAAGGCATCTATTTGAGGTACCTCGGTAGGCATCGTCATGCGGGTTCGTCCCGCTTCAAAGCCCTGCGCCCCATCGCGCTCAACTGCAAACTGCGCCGCATTACGACGTGCGGGCTGAACCGGCCCCGGCAGTCGTCCGCCGAATCCGAGAATACGACGTACGCCGGATACGCGGGTTTCGACACATGCACCGTATTGGGCGTTTGCTTTTGAGGTCTGTTATTTCGTCTCGGAGATTTAGGGTGCCATCGGGTGCCATTGATTGGTGGTTGTTGGTGGGAACAGGTTCACCGGAATATTGCAAGCCGTCCTTGTGTAATCCCTGTGTGCGGTGAGGGTCAGTTCCTATTTATAAATCTGTCCTAAAGTTGTTTTTGAGCTTATTCTAAGGAATTCTGCAAATGGAGATAATATTTAGGGTCTTATCGTTAGTGTCGATGGAGGCACGAATAACTAAGAACTTACCCGGGAGTACCCAACAGGGCAAACCTCCTCACTCCAACCAACACAATCTTATCCACGCGATGGTGATGCAGATTGGGTGACCAAAGATAAACTTCTAGCTACGGTGCTTCCTAAGTATATCCTTGATCAACTAATTATCAAGTAGAATACATAATGTGAAAATTATCCACTGATAGAGTGGTTATCATCTCCACGCGATGCATGACTGCATGGTACAATAATCCTCCCAGCACCAAGAGATGATAACATGGATGGTCCCTTTCCTGGGTGCCTATTGTAAAGCTTTGGGCAGCCAAAGGCTATTTCTACCTCGAATGAACTGCACGATAGATTCATCCTGGGTTGGAACAAGTCTGGGTACTCTACATGTTAGCATCGGTGTACACTACCTATGAGCGCTGACGGGCACAGTACTACGCAGCACGCACAGTGCGATAGTTACAGTATGTAACTATATTTCAGAAGGAAACCTCTATAAAGTCCCTGTTATTTGGCAGGCAAATGCATGGGATATTAGCAAGCTCTGAACTAACGCTCAGTATAAGCTCACTGATAGTGATGCATTAACTACAATAGGTATAAAGCACACTCCAGTGCATACTATATGGCTTTTTATTATTATTCTTTAGGGGTAAAGTCCTTATAATATCTCTATTGCTTAGTAGATTATTATAGGAATTAGGGTAGATAGGGTACCAGGGCTTAGTGCTTATCCTTGAGAAGTAATTTTCTGGTCTTCTTATGTAGCTATAGCTGTTACCTGTGTGGGGGGTTGCCAAGTGGCCTTTAAATAGTCAAACTTCCTCCCCAGCCTTCGTAGATATATGACTGTACTTATCCTTTGCTAAGGGTCTGCGGAGAAGTTCGCCATTTTGCATGGGTCTGAACGAAAACGCGGGGATGCGGGGTGGTCACCTGACGTGGCATCGTCATGAATCTGTTTTCTCGTCTTTCTTCTGGGACAAACTTGAAGTGGTCTTCTTGGCTTGGCAAGCCCTCTTGAACGGCATGGGTGATGATTAAGACTGGATGAGACTACCAAGCCCCAGGATTATTAGTCAACTCTTCCCCCCAATTCTCCCTAACATCCGCCTTTCCAATGGATTTCATGTTGCAGAGATCTCCACAAGGGCCACACGAATCCGGGAGACCAGGGAAACGTCGCCGCACGGCAGTAGCCTGCGAGGAATGTCGTGAGAAGAAGCGCAAGTGTGACGGTGTTAAGCCAACATGTGGCACATGCACCAGCCGGCTTTCCCGGCGCTGTATCTGGAGGGAGGAGCGCAACAGCAAGGGGTGGTACAGGGACAGGTAGGCTGAACAACATCTGCGCTGGTGATTTGACCAGAAGTACATTGGATAATTCTGAATTCTTCGTAGCTATGTCGACGGGTTGAAGATCCGCATCAGGGAACTGGAAGAGGCGCAGGCACGGGCCGCGGGGACGAATGCGTTGAACAACAATGACACACTGACAACATCTCCTCCACAGCCGGCAAATTGGGAATCCCAGTCAAGACCGAGTGTTCAGAACGTGGAAACCCCGCATAAAAACCTGCGGACCGACCGCATTTCAATCAGAAGTCTTACAACGGCCCGTGATGGTACTCAGTCAGCATCACATGCTCCGTTCTCAATGAATGAGCATAGAGGACATGGGTCACCCGGTACAGCTTTTCAGCATGTTAGGAGAAACACCTTTGACTCGGAAAGCACTGAATCGGGAGTGGACGCTATGGGCATCGTTAGCTCGATCAATGGCATTACTGATCCGCATGCTCGACCACCATCCGCCTACTTTGGACCCTCAAGCACCGTCAATCTTCTAGGCGAGGCTCGTACTGCCATGTGTCGAAGGCCTTGTGGTCACGAGCCTCTAATATCGGACGGGTCGGACCCCTGTACCATTTGCCTAAAAGAAGCCACCTCCTTCGCTGGGTCCGGTAGTGGTGGGCGTAATGCCATGTTCGGGTTTAGTGTTCCACCACGTCCAGAGGCTGATAGTCTCATTGCCAGTTATTGGGGCTGGGTTCACTCACTGTATCCATTCCTGCATCAGCCATCCTTTGAGAAACGCTATCTCACAGTCTGGAACCCACAAAACGAATCGGAAAGTCGATATCGCAGTGCCTCCCAGAGACTTGGGTGTTACGACACTCTTGACGACAAGTTATTTTACTGCCTGCTTAATATTGTTTTCGCTTTGGGGGCTCTTTTCAATCCAAAAATTGATCCACATGACCGCGATCGGTTGAGCAGACCCTTTTTTGAGCGCTCAAAGGCCCTCCTTGACTTCGACCTGTTGGCACAAGGTAGCTTGCCTCTCGTCCAAACGCTGCTGTTGATGGGCCAGTATCTCCAAAGCACCGATATGTCGAGCTCGTGTTGGAACATTGTCGGACTAGCAATTCGTGTAGCACAAGGCATTGGCTTGCATCACGAAAAGCGGGGATATGTCCAGGGCGGCCGCCAACAGCGGGTTGACCAAGTTGACACTGAAATGCGGAAGAGAGCATGGACTGGATGTGTTTTTCTCGATCGGTGAGTCCCTACCCCTGGCAGATATTCTAATTTTCCGTGAAGGGTCACTGATTTCTGAAAGGGTTCTCTCTCTGGCATACGGACGCCCATTGATGATTCATCTGACGAAGTCACAGAATCAACTCCCCCTCCCCTCCGCAATAGATGATGAATTTCTCACCCGATTTCCCGAGGCACCTGGATCACAGCCAGAGTATCCCCCTAGCAAAATAGACTGCTATGTTCAGGCCGTAAAACTGAAGGAAATCCTGGGTCAGGTCCTTACCACGGTCTACAATGGTGGCTCAGACACTGAGCAAGAGGATCCTGCGGACGCCGGTATTGGGAGTCACTGCAGACCGGCCTCGCCAAAAGTGAGGTCTATTAAAGACGATGATCTCCAGGCAATCCTAAATGTAGATGGCCTACTCACTACATGGCGCAATGAGCTTCCAGTACACTTGAGAGTGGAGATGTACAAAGACGAACCTGTCGCTCCCAATCCAACCATACTCGAGGGTCATTTAATGTTTCGCAGACAAGGGATAGTACTTGAAGCAAGGTATCTGACGCCATTTTATGGAAGGGAGAGAGGAAGAAACTGACCTCATGTTTCCAGATATCTACACGTTCGACTTGTTATGCTCAGGCCAGTTTTGTCCGTACTCAGCGGTCTGGCCAGCGACTCTAGTAAGGCATTGCAAGACAATGAGTCATTCAATACGAACATGCGACAAGGCATGCTCGTCAAGGCGGCCAACTTGTGTGTATCCGTTGCCCAAGAGCTTGTCAACCTCATCACTGTCAACCTGAACGCGGAATGCGACTTGCTACCAGCACCTTGGTATAACGTATTCTGTGCGTTTTGTCCGCGTCCTTGCTGTTCCTTTCATGTTGCTAATGCTTTCCCTGGTGCGCATAGATATACATAGTTGCGCCCTTGTCCTCATCCTCGGGCTACTTTGCTCACCAGAATATATCAAATCTGTCGACGAAAGCTCACTCACAAGTAGCTGGAATCGTTGTTTAGATTTCCTACGGGAGTATAGCCCTAGGAGTCGGTCGGCACGTCAGTGCAGCAAGATACTCGAATCAGTCGAGCGAGAGGTTTTTAGCTACCGAAACGGTACGTGCTCGATCCATGTAGCTTGATGATATAACCAGCTAATTGTGTTCTCATAGGTGATAGTCAGTTTGGCAACCGAGCCATTATCCAGACTGGAGAAGATTTGAATCATGAGAATGTGTCTGGGGGGAATCTAAATGCCGAACATTCCTCACACGGCGACGAATTTCCCTCCTTGCACCTCTTTCAAGACGACTCTTTTGGACTTGATCAGGTATATAATCCTTTGATGAATGATTCATCAGGGGTGACCTGGCTTTCGCTTGCTCCTTTTCTTGACAGCATGGAAGACTTTGGTGAATGAGGTCATCTTAATGAGAATAAAAGTTGCACTCTCTCCTGTCTCGTACGAAATGTCTACTTGGATCATGAGTTTCAGATTCCACCTATCTTTTTAGATGTATAGAGGAGTCATGGGTGATACATGGATGCCCAATACTCACTCAATGCTATCGCGAAAAGCAGTTAGTTTTAAAAAGCAACCCCTTAAACTCATGTAAATAACAAAAAGACACGATAACACCCCAAAATCAGCTGGGTTCACTGAAATGCGCGTAGACTCTTATCAATTACCCATAATTGACTTGGTCTAACTAGGACAAGCGACAGAGTCGTGGCTGAGGTTGCTAAAAAGAAACCTAAAAGCTATACAACGTCAAGGATTCAATATAACGGCTCCCTAATACCGCATCATGCATCTCAAATAAGATATTAATGTTACCATCGACAATATTGGATTAGAAAACAACTAAAGCAGCACCAAAGCATCCAAAAACGAGCATCAAATCATATCCTGCATTTCGGCCGGCATCATTGGTCGGTACCACGACGACAGAAGTCGTAGCAGAGCCATTGGTAGGGGTAGTCGGAGTTGACACAAGCTCTGATGTGGTAGGAACCAAGAGGTCTGTCGTTGAAGTATCCGCAGTCGGCTCGGGGACAGAGGTAGCTGCCTCAGATGTCGGTTCCTCCGAAGTGGTGGGTTCTTCGGAGGTTATAGCCTCAACTGAAGTTGTAGTTTCAACAAAGGTTGTTTCTTCAGAAGTTGTTTCCTCCACGGTGGTTGGCTCCGGAATGCTTGTTGTCGCATCAGGTGGGACGATCGTTAGGGTATAGTGTGCGCCGCATTCCTCAAGAGAGACGTCATCAGGGCAGCAAGCCGTGTCAGTACAGCGAGTGCCTGCCGGGCATGAACCTGCAACACGTTAATTCTCTTTTACTGAGAAGGTTGTTAGGGTCAAGACATACTGCCGTCTGAGCAACACACATCTCCCGCTCCCGCGTTGTAGCATAATCCGAAACAATTGGCATATCCTGGACCACATGACCTCTCGCAGGTGTAAGGAGGGGGGACGGGGTTGCAGATATGGACCTGGCGCTCTTCTAGCCCACCAAATACTATGCCTGGCGAGACTCGGCCAACAAACTGGGCAACGGAGGCGCAGGCTACGCCAACATAGCTGAGGGTGATGATCAGCCGCATGCTGATTATACAAGGGCAGGAATGTAGAATGTAAAATCTTTCAATCAAGATAGACGAGGGTAGTTGACATCAAATCATCGTAGGGACGGTCGGAGCTTTAAGTAGGGAGCACGCATCGGCAATCTGAATTGTACCGGACTGGCAGCCTACGGATTCTAGACTAAATACAGCTGAATTGCCTTCGGATAACAAGGCATTTAGTAAGTTTCCATAACCCCTGTCGAGCTACTGCATGTAACACTCTATCGGCCAACGGAGGATCGGGTGGACGAATTTGACCCCGATTTCCGGGTAAGCACTGGGGTTATACCCCTGTTTTATTTAGATGATGGTTGCTTTGTAGCTCACATTGTTGGGATCAATGACGTCCAACCTTGGCAAGCACAATCAACTCCAAACTTCGGATAATGGTGAAATTTCGAACGCTGGTTATCACCAGATCTAGAGCGATGGCAGGCATTGCTATAGCATGCTGGAAAGCCTGCGCAATTTCCGACAAAGAGGGCAAAGTCAACAACGGGGATGCGCTCGAGTCTCGGTTCAACAATACAAGAAAGTATACAAGTTCGCTTAGTTGCAACATATGATTCATGACACTGCTTTTTGCCAACTCATGTTACAAGGTATGCCAGCTCTAATGCCTTCACTCGATCAAATGCCAGCCATCGGACGACTTTCGATCGATGGATTGCTAATTTGGCGGATAAACCGCTCCTTTTACAGGCACTAAGAAGTTCCTAGTAGCGAAACTTGCCTTACGAAGACGAACAGGGCCGGATTTTGACGTCAGGTGAACTCAAATTGCTCCTCTCAGGAACCTCGTCCCTGCCAAGCAAGGCACGGGGCTCTCTTCTTCTCAATCAGATATTAGCTCTCGACCCTGACTGGACCGCACTGTTGACTTCACGTTTAGCAGCCCACCCTAATACTACTCCCCAGCTTGATTTTGTTCCGGGATGGTGCTCTAGCTCAACGTCGTCTGGCGAATAGGATCTTGACGGTACTGTACCCGAAGCCTGTGCTACTGCGGCATGCACTGCAACGTGCCCCAAACAATGGTCAGATCCCCGAGTTCAGCTCATTTAAAAGGTTCCTTGAGAATGACGAATGACTGAAAGATATGCAAGAAGTAGCCAGGAATAGAGTGCGAGCGTGAGGTGAGTAACGCTGATCCCCCTCCTCGTGTTAGTCGTATCTGCAGGCGACTCCACACCCTATCAAAATCTTGAAACGCTCTTTCTTGGAGCCTATAAGAACTCGTAGTGTAAATTTGTGGTTGCCTCCCCCGCTGCACAACTCAGCGACCATCCCGGCCGTATCTTCATCAGAGGGAGGATATTGGTGGCCTAACTCTGCATTGGTAGTGTCATCACACAGACTGTCCTCTCCATCCCACCCTCCATCACAATCACAGTAGGTGGCGTAAGGAACATGCTACCTTGGACCTTGCCCATGAGAAGCTTCCTCTTAGCCTCTACTAAGACCACACAAGGGGACTCAAACTTGGCTAGCCGATCAACACTACACCCAGCCATTTTAATGAGAAGATTCTAGTGCGTTTTTTTATTAGCCCACCAGAATAGCATCAATATCTGAAAGAGGGGGATGATCAGACCGAAATAGGTGGGCAAGGTCTACTCCCAAGTATATCCATATGAGGACTGCCACGAGTTCCGAGTCTAATTACCTTGCAAATACGCAACACATGGACCAGGGCAAGGGTCTAGGTGATTTCCGTAATCCTCACCGACACGTTTGTTTCTTCCTACGACATTCCAGACGTGTAAGCTTGGCGCAAGTGCTGAATGACACTTGCCCGCATCATTCAAATTAAGGACCACAAGGGTGTCGATGAGGCTTAAGAGTCTCCTGGTTGGTTCTTCCTTCCAGTTGACTCAACAAAAACTCGACGAACCATTTGGCCGACTTTTTCGAGAACAGGGAACTGGACACGAACTATTCTACCTGATAGCGAGACGAATATTGCATGTGCTCATTTGCTATTTAAGCCATGTGTACGATGATCCATAAGGATAAATTGGTCCATGTTACAATTCAAACATAGCTTGGGAGCATTGCCACAGGTCGAACATATCTTGTCACATCAGAGAGTGGAAATTTAGGGTGGAAAAAAGCGTTGGCCCAAAATGTGAGAATTCCAGCAATAAGATTCCTCTAGCTTCGCTCAATGATGATGATTAGAATCCGACTCATCTGGCTCATCCTGGCCATCTAAGGCATTTTGTTGTTCCTCAGCATCCTTAATTTCTGTGATCTGACTGTGTCACATCTTGTGATTGGGATCTGATGATAACGTCTCTTAATTCCTAGTCAAATGAAGATTGGATCCGTCAATACTCTCATGGTGTAATAGACTCCATAAACAGAACTGCTGCCGCATC
Source organism: Ilyonectria robusta (assembly GCF_021365365.1). Classification (NCBI taxonomy): domain Eukaryota; kingdom Fungi; phylum Ascomycota; class Sordariomycetes; order Hypocreales; family Nectriaceae; genus Ilyonectria; species Ilyonectria robusta. Next base: position 1,034,902 of record NW_025764448.1, read on the forward strand.
TCCACACCCAATATTCAATAACCTAACATCGCTAAGGTGTGCTGACATTGGCAGAAAGAAGTGACGAGGTCAGATAACTGAAACTCCTTTTCCTCAAAAAACCTTTCTGCCATTTTACTGTGATACCAGTCGTTTGTAATTATTGACTTTTGCTTGCGAGATGCACTGAGGAATGCATCTACTGCGAATGGCTCGTTGATACCGCTGGCTTTGAAGCGAACAGCCTGTCGATAGGCTGATTCAAATTCCAATGCCCATGTAATCCAATTCCTTGAACCGCGTCGATGTGCAAGCTGGAAGAATTTCGCTCTGGCTCTCTTAGTCTCTTCGTGTGGTGGTAGCATCAATTTTTGCTTCAAGACGCGTAGTGTTTCTCGCATATCATGGGTTGATGAGATGTACTGGCGATATGGTTCCGATATCGACTCCTCCACCTCCTTTGTCAGATTTTCGATAATTTCTTGGTCATCTTTGCAATGACGGTAGTCCCGGCTGTATAAAAACATGTAATGGGACCAAATCTGGTGTTCCCTCTTCCACTCCGATATAGTCTTTTCGACGGATTCTAGGGAGCTTTTCGAGTCTTCGGGCGTTGGAGATTGCTTGAAAGATTGCTCCAGAAATTCAGCCTCACTCAGAATGATGTCTAAATCTGGATTGACGTATTCGCACTCGGATTCAAAATCATGGTCGAAATCGCTTTGCTCCCTTAGGCTGCAATGAATGAGATCCATCTTGGCCGATCTGGGGAAGTCCCTCCAGCCTTCGGGCATTGATGGGGGTGGTCCTGGGTGCGTGGGTTTAGGCAGAATGACATCTGAATCTGGGTCGACATATTCCCATACATTTCGCATTTGAAATCCCCATGCGACATAGTCAGACCAACGTCTCCAGTCTGGTTTGCGGTCCAGACGGGGAGGCCAAGACGGCTCTCTTGTCTTTTTTGGCGACATTTTCCTCGACTGTGTCGTGGAAGCCCTTTCCCGTGTAGCGTCCCTGATGGCTCAGTCGTGCTGTAATCGCTGAGGTGTAAGTGTGTTGGTGAATGCCCAATTTGAAGCGTGCATTGGTGATGACAGAAGAAAGTGGTCATTCGATTGAGAGCGACGGGAGCGGGGATATTTAGGAGATTCTAGGGGATACTTCAGTGTGACGACACCCCAGCATTCGTTCTCCCTCTTCACTGTTCCATGTGGCGTAACAAGAAAAAGGCAAATCCTAGCTGCCACCCGCAGTGATTTGAATCCAACCCACGAAAGCTCTTAATTGAATAATGACCTAAACGTCAGTCCTAGATGATGATGACGGCGGTTTTAGAAGTCGCAGGTTCCAATGATTCTTGTTCGGAAGGGTTACGCTCCGGTGTTTTAAGATGGCCCCTCGAAACGCTACTTGCATGATCACTTCCAGCGCTGAATGTAGCAAACGGCCTCCATTTTTAGAGGGAGATGTGGCTCCGGCAGCGAGTGGCCAAGCTCAAGGACAAAAAGGTTAATACTAACTTGTTTGCTGAGGCCCTATGGGGAGAGAGCTCATAATCTAGCCAAGGTAAGACCAAATGTAACATGTCGCCTTTAGAGTTCGTCGTGTGTCGTATCTGGTGATAAGGATCTCTGTTAAAGTCGCTTGATTTTCATCATATTATACCGTATTTGCGGTGTTTCTAGAGTGATCCTAGGCGTGAGATGTCACATATATCGGGATATCGGATTCCGGATGTATCATGCTATTGAAGCTTTCTTCCTTCATCATAGGCGTCCATCGCCACCTGCCTCGTCATCGGCCTCGTCACCGGTCTCATGATAGTCCTAGCTTTTCCTTGATTTTATCAATAGCTAGCTGAAGCCAAAGACTCCGGACCATCCGGAGCCTCTCGGCCGTCCGAGGTCATCCGAGGTCATCTTCATCTATAAGACTGACCTAGCAGACCTCTATTAGATAGGAAGAATAGCAGGAGCTTCTCGCGCACATGATCCTATCCATCTGCTAGATGCAACATGAGATCTTGTAGCGGCGATTCCTAGCTCTTGGAATGCGTCTTGGGATAAGCTCCAAATGTGACATGACAGTGACAGGTACACCGAACCCGGACTCTTTTAGCAGTCTTCTTTATCGTTATTTAGCTGCAGCCTCAGTCCCTTGACTAACAGCTCTGGTAGTCGCCAAACCATTTTTCATTCGATTTACCCCCGGACTGTTATTGAAGAGGAAGAAGTCAAGATCTGGTGTCATGGGTCCCATCACTAGATGCAACAGACAGTGGTGCGAGGGAAGATCTCGACCTTACTTGCCAATGATGAATAATGGATGACCAATTATTCCTGCTGCCGTTGAAAATATTGTCATGTTAACTGAAATCTCTCGTTATGCATTCAGGCTCCGTTATGAAAGGAATGGCTTGCGGATGCGGATCCGCCGGATGCTGTTCCAAGGCGGATGCTGTTCCGCTAGCGCCCCGCGACAACTTCGTTTCCCCGCATCAGCTTTGAGGAGCAACATGTTGTTGTCCACCGGCTCGCCACAAATGCCCTGTAAATCACCAATTGAACTGGACTGATAGCGCGAGAGTAATTACCGCGATTGAAAGCCGTCCCGTGGAGGACTCCGAGCTCCGAGACCGAAATAAATCCAGATCCTCATTGGACACTGGGGAAGCATTCATCGCCCACGGTTATATAAAGCCCACCCGTCGTGATGTTCTCAACGTAACGAACTCTGTCGATTGAGTGACAACTGACTCACCACCCTTCTGAAACCCGAAATTCTTTACTTCAAGTGCTGAAAATGGCCGAAAAAGTAGATGTTCTCATCTGCGGCAGCGGCTCCGCTGGGCTTTGCGCAGCCGTCTGGCTCGCGCGCTGCGGAATCAACTACCGGATCCTGGAACGCCGACCGGGTCCTCTCGAGAACGGACAGGCTGATGGCGTCCAATGTCGAACCGTTGAGGTCTTCGAGAGCTTCGGACTCTCGGAGGATTTGCTGAAGGAGGCATACCACGTTCTCGAGATCGCCTTTTGGGCTTCAGACGGCAGCGGGGGAGTCCGACGCACGCATTATGCGCCGGACTTGGAACCAGGCCTGAGCCACCAGCCCCACGTCATTCTCAACCAAGCAAGAATCAACGGTCTCATGGTTGAGGATATTGTCAAGTCCTCCGGAAGCGCCGCAGTCAGCTATGGCGTCGACGTCAAAAGCGTCGAGGTTGACAGCGCGTCTTCACACGACCCCGAGGCTTACTGTGTTACAACCACAGCCATCAGTAATGGAACAGAGCAGGTATTCCGCTCAAAATATGTCTTGGTATGAATGATTGTCCCAACCTTCATCTGGTGCTCTGCTAATGCTAAAATAGGCTTGTGATGGAGCTCACAGCGCCGTGCGAAGATCCCTGGGCTTCAAAATGATTGGAGACACCACTGACGCCATCTGGGGTGTCATGGATGTTCACGTTCGGACAAGTTTTCCCGATATCCGGAAGAAAGCAATCCTGCACTCAGATGCAGGAAATCTCATGATCATCCCGCGAGAGGGCGATTCCATGGTTCGCTTCTACATCGAGCTAGGCGACGTCGTGGTAAAAGACGTCAGTCTATCTCAACTGCAAGAAAAGGCACGCCTTATTTTCAGCCCATATTCGATGGAGATAGTCGAGACAGTCTGGTGGTCGGCATACTCGATCGGTCAGCGACTGGCTGACTCCTTCACCAAGGACCACCGCGTCTTTTTGACTGGAGATGCTTGTCACACTCACTCCCCCAAAGCTGGACAAGGCATGAATGTCAGCTTGCAAGATGGGTACAATATCGGGTGGAAACTAGCCGCCGTCTTGAGAAAGCAGACCCTACCAGATATTCTAAAAACCTACGTTTCGGAACGACAAAAGACTGCAACCGAACTAGTCGAATTCGACCGATTCTTTACCAAATTGTTCTCTTCGGCATATCGCCAGCAGAACGGCATCACGCCGGAGCACTTCAAGGACCAGTTTGTCAAAGCTGGCCGATACACCGCCGGACAGGGAGTTCAGTACAACGAATCACTCTTGATGTCATCAAACGATGGACAGAGTGTTGCTACTGGCCTGGTCGTCGGCATGCGCTTTCCGAGCGCACAGGTAGTGCGTTTCTGCGATGCCCGCGCCATGCAGTTAGTCCGAGCACTTCCTGCCGATTCTAAATGGCACATTGTCGTGTTTTCCGGAGACATTCTTGGTCAGGAGGCAGCAATTAGGCTTGACAAGGTCAGTGGACTTTTGTCTGAGTGGCATACCCATCACTCTGTCTCCTCAACGCGTTGAGGGGGCCACACTCTATTGATCCAGTATTCAGTGCTAATGACCCCCAGCTCTCCAAAAATCTGGCCAACCTCGTTCAAAGGTTTACACCAAAGGACAAAGACGCAGATGCCATAATCCAGGCACTGCTTGTCCTGGCTTCAAAGCGTACAGAAGTGGAACAGGAGCAAATCCCAGAGATATTTACACCAATCGCTGGCAAATGGCAATCCAAATGTGAGTTTCCTACCGACCTTCAATTCCGAAGGATCAAGGGCATATTGGTCTAACTGTTGGATGCAGGTCTCACAAAGGTCTTTGTCGACGACGAAAGCTACAACTCTGGGCATGGACACGCATACAAAGCCTATGGAATTGATCCCAAGCAAGGCTGCTTGGTCGTCGTCAGACCCGACCAATGTAAGTGATTGAAGACGCGAATTTCTTCCGCTTTGGGGGTTTTCAAGGCAATTTTGTTAACAAGATGCAGATGTCGCGATGGTGGCTTCGTTGGAGGATTTTGACACCGTCTCGGAATTCTTCAGCAAATTCCTTATACCAGTTGTTCAGAATTGAACTTGGTGTTAAAGGAACGGTTTGTTCAAGCCTGAAATCCAAATCCTAGCTCCTATTCAATGGCCGCTGTCAAGGGGACCAAGTAGATTGGTAGACCTAGTTGAGGAGAACGCTACATTTAAACAATAAACTCCCACCGATTATCGGGTGATATTCTACCAAAATGTCTATATAGTACAAGGAAAAGCGACCGTTTCGCCCTGCGTTGACCAGGGGATTTTCTAGGCTATTCTCGTGTCCGCATCTCAATTATTTAGAGACATCCTTGATGTAGACGTTGTCGAAGTACCAATTCATCTTTTTCCCACTCGACTTAATGCCGATCGAAAAGATAGCCTCTTCGTCTAGCCCAGCCGGAACCTTGAATGTGGAATGAAACTGGGTCCAGCCCTCGGCAAGGACCTTAGGGTGCTCGGGTTGGGTGTATAGAATCTTTTTGTGGCCGCTGGTGATGCTGATTGTTAGGAGCTCGGATGATAGGAGCGCCCAGTTGGAGGAGGTGCCCTGTTTGCTGTTCTTCATGGTGAAACCTATCGCATAGGTAGCTCCTTCCTTGAGGGGAATTACATCCGCCCATTCAATTCGACCCTTTCCATTGGTTGTGCGTTCGACGACTCTGAGCGCCGTTGATGAGCCATCGAACCCTTTCGCCTTGGTATCGAAGGAGAAACCCTCCTTGGTGCCACCAAGAAGATTCCATTTGCCATTGTTGCCGTCTTCAAAATCAACACTGATAACGACTCCGCCTAGACATGGATTGTTAGTCGAGGTCAGGTCGGCAGGGTGGCCATCCGGGACTCACCATCGTTGCACTTGAAGCACTCCATCTCGTACCAATACGAGAACGACTTGTGTTCGGAAAAGCCCAATTTCGAGAATGATCCTTTGTAGGGCTGGCAGAGGCCTTCGCGGAACAGAAAGGATGTGCATTGATCGGTCTCGGCACAGTGATCGGCGCAGGCTTCGGCGGTGGCCTTGAATATCGGTTCGTTCAGTCTGGCGGAAACATGTTTGACGTAGCCTTCGGTGTTGCAAGTGTATGCTTTCGGTCGGGGAAAGATCTCGCTGCAGATAGGAGCAGCGCCAGCTTCGACTCCCGCGAGGCCCAGGGCCGCGACGGCAGCAATAACCTTGATCAAAGACATGGAGACCGGAGGATCAGAGGAGTAGTGGAGGAGTGACGGTGATCCAGCGTAGACAAGGAATCATTAAACGGATACTGTACGGTAAGTCGAGGGCGCTGGGTGCCTTTATACGGTCCCTCTTGTCGGGCGCTTCTCGTAAGCGGCGACTCTACTAAGAGGCAATGCTCAACTCCATGTCGGCGACGCTACGTTTGACTAGCACGCATGGACAACCCTGCATTTGTGTCTAAATCAGCACAAATGATGCTAGCTAGGGCATCATTCCCATGATTACTGGGGGCGAGACCAATTGAGGCTGGAAGCAGAATCGGATGGTGACCGGCTGGGCTAATCCGTCTGCCGTCAGCAGCCACCCGGTAAGCAGACCCGCTAAGCGCGTTGCTGACGGTTCACCATTGGCTTCAGAGGCGATACTGATCGCCGACTGCCAGGATTGCCCTGAAGCAGAAAACAGAAGACAGAGGGTGAAGGGCAAGGGCAGTCAATCCTGCACCGGTCAAGAAGCCGGCGGGCCCGCGGTTAGTGCTCCAGGGAACAAATAGAGCCGGAAATAGCCCAACGGACGCTGTGCATCCGGAGCCATAGGGCCCATAGTGGGCTTGCATCGCTGCAGGGGTTCTGGCTGCGCCTTGCAGCGTCGGGGACCTTGCGGTTCTGGAATAACAGCTCGGGAACTGGCTCTCCCGAAGAATCAAGGGGGCTGAGCGGCAATTAATGACTGCAGATTTAGACAAGATCTTACTGCGCGTGGACGTGCGAATAGCCGCCTCTGTTAAGGCATGCCATCTTTTTAAATGCTATGGTCGGGCTGTTCGGGCTGGGGCTGTCATTCAGGTAGTTGAAGAATGGGAAGAATACAGAGGCTCCGACTGCTCGTCAGTCACATTGAAATGCACTACGAAATTCCATTCCGAAATTCTTGGAAATGACACAGCCGATGGGGGAAAACATCCTGTGCTGATCATCTCACCAGCATCGCTCCAGCGTTTCCCTGAGCATGCATGGTGAGGCCGCTGACATGGGCTGTCAGACCTCCAGCAGCGTTACCCCTGCACAAATACATGCTCCACCAGTAATAAACTAACTCTAAAGGCAAACTAATTGTGGAAACTGGGGTTAATCAATGCTGATGAGAGAAAATAGCAGTTCAATCCTTGGACCCGGGAAAGCTGCCCCGTCTGTTATGTACCGTCATCGTGAGTACTTTAATCAGCACTTATCTCAACACTCGCTAGCAGGATGAACGAAGAATTATCCTAAGAACATACTGTTCAGTTCGATGCTTGAAAACGAGCCCCGAGTCAAGGCCTTGTCACCCCCAAGCTTGAGCCTGACAATCCAGTCATTGAACTCATGCATGAAAACCAACGACATATATGAAAACACGAGTCAGTGCTAACGAAGCCGTGTTGGAAAGATTACCCGCAGAATTATGAGTATCTGAGCCCTCGGCAATTTCAGCATCACTCTCTCCCGGAGCATTGCCCATCGTAGCCGCCCTAGCTAGCGACAGACTACCAGCACAAGTCTCAACCAAGTAGACAGTGTCCTCTGCTTTTTTGGCCGCTATCACGTTTGGGATATATCACCAAAGCACTGGTAACGCCTTGAAATACTAACATGTATTCGCAACAGCTCTCTACTTCGGCATTGTAATATTTTCCGTCGCACTAAGTTGAGTGTGAAGCGGGGCAGTCGCCATTGTCGAAGCATATACTCCAGTTTGACAGCATCCTATGGTCTCACAGTTCGGAGCTGGGTTTCACTGTTAGTTCTGAATTGAATCGCCAACGGGGTTTCCTGTGTACTTCACAGTGTCCGACGTACGTACAACGATAGACTCTCTTTAATTGAATTGGAAAATTGGATGCTAAAGGAGATTAAGAAGAAATGCAAAGAAGTTGGACAGATGAGGTCCAAAGAATTGACTCGGGCAGCCACACATGGTCATCTTTTAAGACCTTCCGATCCGCACACTAAATCCTACCCTAATAGTGTCTTCCGCTTCTTATTTTCGCCTCCTGGAGGAGAAACAGCGCCTGTCTCTACAGGCAAGACGCAAGTGCAAGATTTCAGTTCTTGCAGATGGTCATCGCCTTGGCGATACTAAGTTCGCTCAGCTTTACGAAAACCAAGCTAAAAGACTTGGGAAACGGCTGATAAACTATTGCCGTGCAAGTCGAAACCAATAAGATGAGATTGAGCTCACAATCATTACTAAGACCTCGTCGATATTTCCTAGCTCGGGCCAACAACTGCAACAAAAATGGCATCAAGTTATGTTTGTGAGTTCTTCAACTGCAAGCGAGGCGGAATATTATACCACATGACTACTACTGTCGGGGAGGTATTTGAGCTTTACTTATCAAAGATATGATTGATCATCATTCGCATCGGTCACCGTAATAAGTTCAGTTCGGGGATCTACCTCATCCGCAAAGATCCAATTACTGAATGAAGAATGGCCAACATTCTAGGCCTACATGGGCCATGATTTCCTTGGTTTAACTGGTCGGCCTGGCTGAGCGAAAGGTCTGTTACTTGAACACAAGAAGCGAACTGACTGCTGTAGCAGCGAGCGCACTGTAGGTCCCGAAACTCAAGACAAGAAAATATGGAAAGACGTAATAATCGATACGCTTCTACTAACCCACTCAAAAACCAATCTATTACACCTCGGGTATCAGGTCTGATACCTGCCAGCCACAGTTCCTCACAGCGCCATTGGAGTCCAATATGATATCTCTCTGCAATCTTGCGGTCTCCCCACAAGACCCCTGTATCAACCTGCGGGGATACCTAACGACAGTCTGCCGCTACGTGGCAGGTCACGCCATCCTTGGATCGTATATTGCTAAACCCAACGTCGAATAACCGAGCTTAATCCAAAATTATATGTGGTCTCAATGTAAGATGCGTGGAATTCGAGACCTCGAGAGGTAAGGAGTGGGATTACATCGTTACCCTAAACGAGGCAGAAGCGATATCAAAGCATCCGCTATTAGTGGAGAGTGAACGACTGACCGTGCTTCTGCCTGGCTGGCCCCACTTCTCGAGACCGCTTATATTATTCACGAATTGCTTCCTCATTCATTCATGATCATCCCCCTTAAAACCAACATCATCAACAATTTCCAGTCTTGCGTCAACCCCATAGACGCTTGTCTTTACCATGGAACTCAACAAATTGCCTGACGAGTTGCTGAGCCAAATCCTTGACTGTCTTCGTCTAGATAAACGGTCTCTGCGTCCACTCGATGACAACCCCGGCAAAATAGGCGATCTTTTGAACGCACGTCTCGTGTGTCGCAAGTGGAACAGCCTGGCGACAAAGCACGCCTTTCGCACCATTTTCCTGGCCCCAACGGAAAAGGGTCTCAAGGCCTGGGCAGGGCTTCTCAGCAGCAATCCGGTCATATCCGCCGCGCGCCGTGTCGTCATCTACAGCTCGTCGTTCTCTGCCCAGGATGAGGACTATTATGAATGGGAGGGGTGGAAAGACGACACATTCTCCGAGTTTACGGACGCCATGTCTCGGATCAGGGATCTTGACCTGGTTGACCAGATTTGTTTGCGCTTCACATCGAAATGTGTAGGAGTAGCGGCTGATCCCGATTTTTTTTGGGGCAACGATGTTGAAGAAATATCAACCCGGGAAAATACCCTGAAGGCGTTATTCGAAGCCATAAGGGAGCGTGCCGGACAACCAAACGCGGCCAAAATCCGTTCCCTTACTATCAAACACCTGCAGAATGTTCCACTACCAGATTTCACGTCATCCGAGCTCTTCAAGTCGGTCGCCAAGGATCTTGACCAACTTCACCTCGAAGTCGCGGAAGAATACAATAAGCACGGACCAGACCACGACATTTACTGCATCGAGCTTGTGCAATTCGAGCCTTACATGCAGCGTCACTGGCTTTCCCCCTTGGCCGACCAGCTCACCTCGTTGACGCTGAATTTTGGCGAGTGTTGGGGCACGTTACCAGGGAACTTTAACGGCCGTGGCCTGGTCTTTCCACAGCTAAAGACGCTCACGCTCGGTTCTTATGCGATTTCGCATCACGACCATTTAGACTGGGTTGTATCTCAGCCTTCACTAAAGTCTCTGCGATTAGACTGGTGCTTCATTGTCTCCTTCATACGCACCGAGGCCTCCAAGATTGTGGAATGGAATGTGCCGACTTACGATTGGGAAAGACTCCCACATGGTGCCTTCGGGTTTGATTTCAGCGACGATGCAGTCTATCGCTTCCCAGGGACGTGGGAGTCCGTGTTCGACAAGATACGCACCGGTCTTCCCAATCTTGTCGATTTCCAGTTCCACATCAGCCGTTCGGGTCCTGTTTGCTTTGACAACCCCCGTCCTTTGCCGACCAAGCTGTCTCTGGGTCGGTACATCGTCTTCGACATTGGTCTTTGTCCTTCCAGGTGGATTGAGCCGAACTACGACACCGGCGCGTTGAGTTTTGGTAATCATAATAGAAGCAGGTGGCGGCGGATTGGCCCAGACGAAGAAAATGCGTGTCGGTACATAGATGAGATGGATCGTGAGAAGTTGACAGGGGAAGGAGACACAAGGGCGTTTGACGCACTGCTGAAAGCAACATATGAGCGAAGGTGTTAGACTATATTTTGTCTTAAATGAGATCCGTCAGAGAACCCCATCACAAGTCAATGGCACAGCTTCTGTAGTTTCAGGGCTGGATTAAATAGGATTCTATAGGGTACCATGGCCATAAGCGGTAGGGCGTCTATATACATTGATCTTGAACAGTTCCTCGGGTTCAATGCCACCACGCTGGCCTAGTTCTAGAAAAGTAGAAGCATGCACCATGGCGTACTCCTGAAAATACTTAAAAAGAAAAAGCCGAGAGGCATTAGCGACGGTAGCCGATGTGGGCCTTGGCATGTCGTCCGTAGGAGGTGGGCTTGAAGGACTTGATACCCTCCTGCATGGCCTTCAGGTGGCTCCAGTCGTAGCCATCCTCACCGAGACTCCAAGCCATGAAGCCGCCGATGCCCTGGCCCAGGAGGGTGGAGATCTTCTGCTTGATCAGCTCGGGGGTGTCCCAGCTCCAGTACAGGCTGGTCTCGGAGTCCCAGTACCACTGGGCGCCGGCCGCAGTGTCGGTCTTGCCCTCGGCGAGAGCCTTCTGGAAAGAGGCGAGGACGTTGAGTCCCTCGCATCTGCCGTAGCCGGTCTGGCATCCAGTTTCGCAGTGAGCGGTGGTGTTTCCACTGCATCTCGGGTTAGTTTTGATCATTGAGTCAAGAGGGGACAACTCACCAGTATCCGTACTGGCTGCAGCAGGTACCCTCGCCACACTTGAACGAAGAGCCCACGCCGCAAGAGCCATCAGGAGAGGAAGTGAGGTTGGCCGGGGCGCTAGCGAAGTTGCCCTTCTCAAAGGTGACGGAGCCAGAATTGCCGGTGTCAGAGCCGTCGGCAGCCTCGAGAGACTCGGTAGCGCAGCCGGTGGAGGTGGTGCAGGCGACTCCCTTCTTGGTGGTGAACCACTTGGCGTAAAAGGGAATGCCGCCGACGAGCTTGCTGGGGTTGAAGCCGCGGTTGATGTAGGTGTTGATGGTCTTGAGAGTTCCCTCAACAGAAACCTGGTAAGCGGTGACACTATCACGTCGGTTCATCAGGTCGTAGGTCATGACCTATTTTGTCGCTGTTAGTCGCCATATTCACAACCACGCCGGGGTTCATTGGGGAACTCACATTGACAAAGTCGACGACCAGGTTCATCTTGCGGACTTGCTTAGCGGTGTAGGCGATCATATCGCGCTCAAGGCCGGGGACAGCAATGGAGAGCTCCTTCTTTCCGATCTCGGCCTTGATGGCGGCCAGCAGCTTGGGGTAGGTCTGGATCTCAGACGTCTTCGCCGAGTTGGGGGTGGTCTTGTAATCGGCACCATTGCCACCGGGGTACTCCCAATCGATGTCTACACAATCCTGGTCAGCAGAGTACCGAGAGGCAAGTCGAATGCCGTGTACGTACCAACGCAGTCGTATCCGAGTCGGTCAAGAGTCTTCGCGACGTTCTTGGCGAACAGCTTGCGGGACTTGGGGGTCTTGGCACCCTCGCTGAATCCGGCGGTGTCTGACCAGCCGCCAATAGCCATGCAGACCTTGGTACCTTCGTCGAAGAGGGCGCGGATCTCGTCGAGGGGCTGGAAGGGAGTGTAAACGCCGGACGGCTCGGTGGTGAAGAGCGACGAGTTGGCGAAGGCGGTGATGACATAGTTGATGCCAGCAGCGGTGGCCTTGTCGGGCAAGTCGGTGGTGTGGTACCTTTTGAGGCACCGTTAGTTCATGAAACAAAATCTGCCGGCATTCGTTGTGATGAACGTACTGGTCGTAGTACAGGACATATTTGGGCTGAGCAGCGGCGGCGGCGGCCACGGCGGCAGCGCCAAGCATAAAAAAGGATCGCATAGTGAGTGTAGTTGAAATCAATCAAAGAGTGAATAAGGAGTGACGGTAAGCAGTTGGATTGCTCTGAGATGGACTGAAGAAGAGAGGGGAGCGTTATTATTCAGGCGGCGTGCGGTTCTAGATAAAGGACTCGCACGTCTGTGATGGTGGCCGCTTGGACGTGCCCCTCCCGCTACCGCCCGCAGTGACAAACATACAAACATCCCAGCAAGCTGCTATCCCAGCAAGCTTAGCACTGACGTGCCGTCCGAGCCATTAACTGCCAAGATGATGCCCAAACTCAGTCAAGCGACGTTGCGCCGGGGCATTGGAAATCCTGCCCCATGCGGATAAAGACTAGAAGCCTGCAAGGAACATGGCGGCTTCTATGCATGAGGGGCAGCGAACGTGACAGATTCGTGGGGAAGTTCTTGGGACGCTGGAGAGGATTAAAGTTTAGAGCGTCTCCCTTGCAATTTCCGCGGAGCCGGTCGCGCTGTGGTTGAGTTTGGCACTAATAAACCGGGCATTCCGCGAGACCGAAACGCCCGGGTTATTACTGCGTAGTATTACTGGAGTTGTAGTGCGAGTCCCGACAAAGCAAAAGTCGAGCGGTGGATCTCGGCATTGGCAAAGGATCTCTGGTGCTGGGCCGCGTGGTTAAGGTTCAGTTGGGAGGATTGGACGGGAAAGGAGAGTTTGATTGCTGCTGTTCAATCTCCTGATTGCTGTCGTCGGAAGTCGCTCTGTCGCACTCGGATCCCTAATTCGTGGTAAATCTTTGGGGCGGCGATCAGATCACCACGCTAGGGCTGAGACGTCGTTGGAAGGAAGAGGAAGAAGAAGAAGAAGAAGAAGAAGAAGAGCAATTTGCAAACGCCTGGATCTCTTGCACGTCAGTGCCCGACTAGACGCATGTTTCCGCGCAAGATCCAGGGCATTGCTACTCATACAGCTATAATAGAACCAACTAATCATACACAAAAGTACAAGAGATGAGATGAGCGAGATGCGTATGCGCCCCCTAAACCCCCTTGGTCGCAAGCTTCGGCGCCTCCTGCGGGACGAGCTCGGCCAGGGCGCCCTCCAGATGCTTAAACATGGTGTAGTGCGTGTCTCCCTCGAACTCGCGCAGGACGGCGTGCGGCAGTTTGTCGGCCATGTACCGGATCATGACTGCCGGGGCGTTCGTATCCCGCGCGCCGTGCCACAGCCGGACCGTGGCGTAGTCGACGTCCTCGAGCTTAAAGCCCCAATCCTGCGACGACAACAATTTCGCTTCGTCGACGGCCGCAGCGGCCCCCTGCGCGAACGGCTCGTCGAGCAGCACGCGCAGCAGCTCAGAGCGCACCTCCGGGATCGTCCGCTTGGGCGTCGTATTCGGCCTCGCGTCCTTGGCCGCGCCGCCGCTCTCCGCCACGGCCAGCTGGGCGACCTGGTCCGCGGCCTGCCGAAGCCCGAGCAGCCAGCCGTCGATGCGCCGCACGACCGGGCCGGTGGTCGCGAGCCAGCGCGCGGTGCTCACCAGGGCGTCGGTCGCGATCCTCAGCGCCCCGGGGCAGTACGTCGCGGCGCTGCTGAGCAGCCTGCGGTACAGCGACATGTGGTGGGCGCCGGCGAACCACGGCGGCCCGCTGGCGAAGAGGCCGACGCCCGAGAGCATCTCCGGCGGCAGCGCGCGCGCACACGCGAGGGCAAAGGGCCCGCCGCCGGAGAGCCCGAGGACGGCGAAGCGGGGCAGGTTCATGCCGCGCGCAAAGTCCCGGACGTCGGCCGGCCAGTCGAGGATGCGGCGGCGGGGCTGCGGCGACGACAGGCCGAAGCCCGGGCGGTCCAGCGCGATGCACCGGAGGCCGCGCCGGTTGGCCACCTCGAGCACCGCGCTGGCCTCGATGCGCGACGACGGGAAGCCGTGGAAGTAGAGCAGCGGCGTGCCGTCCGGGTCGCCGTACTCGGCGAAGCCCAGCACGCGGCCGTCGGGGAGGGTAAAGGTCTGGTTTTCACGGGCAACAGTCGCCATTGTGCGGTTTGCTGACGGGGTGAGACGGCGCAAGCCGTGTCGGATTGACATTTCGCAGTTCGACGATAGCAAGAGAAACAAGTTGCAGTTGAAGGTGCGTACTTGATGAGCAGCGAAGATGGCTTTTACCCTTCTCTTTCACCTCCACAACAACGCCGTGAATGGTAGCCATGAGCCTACAAACATCGCATACGAAGTACGACAGGGATCTTGTGAGGGACGTACTCCGTACAGAATACGACAGGGGTGTTAAAATGCGGTCATCAAGCCACCGCGGCCCCTAAATAGCTAGGCCCTATGCCACCACACCGAAATCAATCCTCCGTGGCTTGAAGAGATGATTCAAACTTGACTTATAGCGGCGCCCCCCAATTTTGATGATTGAAATGTTATCTCTCTGTACTATTAATGTGACAGTGTACTAAGCCTTTCCGGTAACGCCTCCGCTCCCTGATGCTAGATTTCTAGATGGTACGACGCACTGTTATACAGTTTATCTATATGACAAGACTCGCTCCCTGTTATCGTTTAATGCTCCTTGCCATGTCGTCCTTTCTATGCTGATATATATCACGACCGTCTCTATTCCTCCTCTTCTGTGCTTGGCTCACCCCTGAATCCCCAACTTGGGCTTTCTCTCCTCCGTCGGCAGCCTCACCTCGCGAATATACCGACTATGCACGGTATAGCTCCAGGGTAAATGCACCCACCACTCGCCCTGTAGATGCTGCAGATACGTCCGCCACCACTGGGCGTCCTCGCTGCCCAGGAACAGCAGGTAGCTATGCCCATTCTCATGTAGCTGCGCCGCGAACCGCCGCAGTCCGGCCTGCGCCATGGACCGCTGGTGCTCGAGCTGCGCGTTGCGCCCGGCGTCGGCCAGGAACCCCGGCGCCACGACGCCGTCTACATCGCGCACCACGTGCAGCGTTTGCCGGAGCGCCCGGACGGGTCGCGGGAAGAGCAGCTGGAGGTAGCCTCCGTTGGTGGCTCGCGTTCGTCGCTCCCGGTGCTTGACGCCGCCGGGAAACATGCGCGACAGGGTGGACCGAGCAAAGTCCTTGGCCTTGTAGTAGAGCACCTCGTCTACCAGGTTGGTGTTCAGCCACATGTGTACCATCTGATCGATGGTGCTATTGAGCTTGGAACCAGGCCGCCGGAGATCACTTGCGTACACGACGCGGAACGTCATGAGCTTGTACTCGAGCTCCAGAAGGTGTAGCTGCATTCGCATCACTGGCTCGCCGCCGAGGATGAACGAGTCCGCGAGCCGTGGCGTTGACGGCTTCCACATGCCGCTCATAAAGCTCTTGGCCGATGTGTCGGATGTTGTCGAGCCCTGCGACCGGGCCGACGGCGCCGGGCTGGGATCGCGTGCGATGGGGCTGACTACCTGTGCCGTCGGCCTCCTGCGCGAGTAGTTTACGCACAGGAAAAAGTCCTGGTACTCGCGCCCTATGCGGCTCGTGGGTTTCTGGCGGATAGCTTCCCGCCCTCGCTGCGCCGCGATGTGGAAGGGCTTACAGTGATACAGCAGTTCGTCGTAGAAGGTATCGAGATATGTCGACACTGTTTGCCAGTGGACGAAGAACCACATGGCTGAGACATTGCAGATGCCATGCTCGAGGAAGATGTGGGCGAGGCTGGTGGCGGATCCGGTGCGGTTGTAGGCCGATAGACAGGCGTTGAGGACCACGTTCTCGATGTCGTGACGGGCCAAGACGGCAGCTATGTCAGCGGCCTTTGCAAGGTGTGTCTGGGGGACCTGGTAGCCGTGGGTGCGAGGGACGTGGTTTTGCTTAGCAAAGAGCAGCCAGGGGACTTCGTTTCCATGTCTGTCACACCAGTCAGCACAGCCTAAGGATCGGGAACGGATTGATGACGTACTCGTCACACATGATGCGTCCATGCAGGTCGAAGTGCACCAAGTGGAAATGCACGCCCTGCGCAGCCCGCACATCCAAATGCCCCGCGAGCTCCTCCCGGCTCCCCGGACGCACCACCTCGAGCAGCAGGCGACTGTGCATCTTCCGCTGGACGCTCATAAGCGGCCACTGGGCCAAGTCCGGCTCCGGGTCCCGCTCGGCGCCGGACCGGCTGAAGTCGCGGGCCACAACCAGCAGCACGTGGAAGTTGAGCGCCGGGTTGGCCTGCACGGCGGCGAACGGCGGCGGCGACCGGTTGGTGGGCCGCATCGGGCGGAGATCTCGCCGAGGCAAGGGCACGTCGCTGATGCGGGTGACGCGCAGCTTGGGCATGCAGACAATGTGGTCGGCTTCGAGGAGTTCCCAGGCGAGACAGTGGAGTCCGGGGCCGCGATTCGCAGTCTCACTTGGACCCGGGTCGCTCTCGATAATGTAGATCTGGCACTCTGTGGCGTCCGGCGAGAAGCTCAGCTTCAGCTGCGACAGTAGGTGCTCGCCGTACCATCGAATCCGCTCCTCAAGATGCGAGACACCATCCACAGCCGACTCCTGCAGCGTCATGCTCATGCTCTCGGCGCTCCATCGCGGCCGGTCCGAGTCGCGCAGATAGTGCTCGAAGATCTTCTCGTACTCTGTCTCGGAGAAGGGGTCGGTGATGGTGGCCTGCACCGCGTCGCGGTCGTTGACGGCAATGGTGACGCTCCACTGGCGGCGACTCTCTGCCGTATGATTGTGTTGGAAGTTGCTGTGTTCCCCGCCGGGTTGTACATCGTCGTCATCGCGTTGCGCGGGCGGAACATGGTGGCCACCAGACAGTGACTCGGATGCTAGCCCTTGCCGTCGTGCCGGAGTCGAGCGCACATAGACGACATCCATTGCCCGGTCCCGTGTCCGTGTCGCTGGCCCAGTCTGTCCATTGATTGCATGTTCCACGGCGGGTATCGTCACGCGTGGGGAGTTCGGGCGAAGGAGAGGGAGAATGGTTGCGGCGTTCTGGTGTCACGATGCCTTCGTTTAGCCTCTTGTGTGTCGTGTCCATGACGATCCCGAGCAGGAGACGGGGTCGCAGTACTTACAGCGAGCGTACAAGCCAGGGCCAAGCTGTGACCCTAGTCTCCGGTGTCTGGCACCGCTACGTCAGACTCGGTCCCATTGCACAGGCAGAGGGGCGTAGGAATGCAGAATTGCAAGGTTACATTGTCACAACCCGCAGGTCGACGAGGAGACGAGAAAGAAGAGCTGGAGTCGCCGCAGAGCAGGCGACCAACCGAATCCACGGAAGCTGCACCGCGGAACCCGGCACCACAGAAGAAACGCGGCTCAGCCCGCCCCACCAAACTGGAACCCCAGACCGCCAGGCTGCCCCGCTAATTAACCCAGCCCGCTGAACGGCCATGCGCTAGGACCACTGGCGCGCCTCCTCTCCAGGTGGCGAGGCACCTATGGATTGACGAGTTCAGCGTATGGGCCACTGAAACCCCCTGCGTCCAGCCCCATTTGCCTCCACAGACGCCTCCAGCGCCAAAGCCACCGCCTCTCGCTGTCGCTGGATGACACTGGCCAGTATGGGGAGGCGACCTGCAATTGCCAGGCCTCCAATCCTGCTGATACTGTCAAGAGACGCGTTCTTCTGTCCTTTCGAGGCTGAGCGAGTGGACACGAATGCATCGAGAATGCCTAGGATAAGTCCTATTATGCTCACAAAAGAGGTCCGGATTCCAAAAGCACAGGTCGTTTGTTGCCTGTTGGTGCGCCTTGTTTGCTTTGTTTCAAGTCACTTTGCAGAGGCAGTGCTGGCATTGGCTTGATGGACTGCCAGCTCACTTGGACATACACATGCACATGGTATTGGGGCATTACGACAATCGCCAAGAGTATCAGTATACGCTAGAGTAAACATATGAGCAATGATAAAGTATCCTCGTCAGCAATATCTTACGCAGGCAAATAGCAATGCTCGATCAGTACAGCCTCATTTTGGGGTATGCAACTCTTCAGGTCTCCTTTCAAGTTCATATTCAACCCCGATTCTCGAATTCCGAGCAAGTACTTTGTACTCACCCCTCAGCCTCACACCACCATCCCGACTGTTCAGCTGAGCCACTCCCCATCCGCCTAGCCCAGGCACCAAACTCAAAGAAAAGACACAAGGCAACCCTCCTAAATCGTAAACTTTTCCCTTTCTTGCCACCTCACCGCCCATCCCGCGAGCCTCTCCCGGGCCGTGAATTAGGCTTTCGGGTTAGGCCGCGCACCCTCAAGGGAGAATACGCCGCGATGAGAGACCTGATACAAGTAAGAGAGTAGAAGGCTTTTCAATCTGACTTCCCCCGGATATGCAATTGCGGGCAATATTCTTGCACATTCTGCGTCTTATGCAAAGCCTCACCTGGCTGCACTAGTTTCTAAAGGAACGGAGTGTTACCTGCGCCCGGTTGACGACCAATTGCCGAGCTCTTCAGCAGATTTCTGGCTTACGCATCAGCAATTCTTCCAGCCAGAGCCCGCCACCAAACTCAAAGCCGGCTACTTGAAAATCGAGCAGACGTGTAAGGAAGCGCGAAAGCGCGGGCTTAGATATGTCTGGGTCGACACCTGCTGCATCGACAAGACCAGCAGCGCTGAGCTCTCCGAGGCCATCAACTCCATGTTTCGATGGTACGGAGCTGCTGAAGTGTGTTTTACCTACTTGGTTGACGTGCCGCCAACTTCGAACGGGCTCTATACCTCATTTGAAAAATCTCGCTGGTTCACGAGAGGATGGACTCTTCAAGAGCTTCTGGCTCCAAAAGCTCTCGACTTCTTCGCATCAGACTGGACGTTCATGGCAACTCGAAATTATTTAGCCAATCGCATCAGCCGCATTACAGGCATCGACGAAGTGTACCTCACCGGTAGTCCTTCTCCTCGTCAGAATGACGATTTGCTAAGGAAGGCCCATATCGCCGAGAAAATGAGCTGGGCTGCTGAACGAACGACAACCAGAAAGGAAGATATTGCCTACAGTTTGCTCGGGATTTTCGGCGTTAGCATGCCACTCATCTATGGAGGAGGCTCAAGAGCTTTTTTGAGGTTGCAGGAAGAGATTGCACGGAGTGCTTTCGACCCAACCCTGCTCGCCTGGAACGTGCAACACAACGGCCAGCCCATGTTGCCCGAGGAAGCAGAACCATACTCCAGGTGGCTTTCAGCATTGAACTTTCTGACTGCAATGGAACATCCGTGGTCTGCATCCTTCCAACCTCTCAACCAAAGCCCTCCAACAGGGTATTTAGCTCCAGGGCCCGAACACTTTCTTCATTGCAAGAATATTGAAGCCAGCAAAGTGGTTCTCGACTGGAATTTAACAAGCCGTGGACTTGAAATCACTCTTCCTATAAGCGAAAACGAACGACCCTACGCCATCATACCATGTCAATTACGAAACAATCCGTGGAACTTTTTAGCTGTGCCGTTGAAGCACCACGGAAGTAACGTATATTCGAGATCGATCGCCCCGGCCAGGTGGGTCAGCTATCAAACCTGGCATCAATGGCCAAACCAACGATCGCTCTTCATGACGAAAGTACCCCTGAGATCCGGCTCTTCCAATGAATTCCACCGCGAACTGTGGATAAAGAAGTTACCCGAAACCGTAAGGCTGTTGCACGCTTACTCGACAGAAGCATGTACGCTACGTGGGACAATGATACAAGCCCAGTCAACCTCAAGGGTCTATACGAATGGTCCCACACGAGCTGCGTTGGTGCTAGAGAGCAAGGACAAACATGAGTCGTTCGCTATTATTATAGCGGCCTTCGACCCAGACTCGCTTTCCTTTCTGAGCCTATTCAAGCACTATGATAAACTCAAATGTCATTTTGTGAGGGCACCCTCGCACGACATTCTACTCTCTCTTCTCAAATCATCTTTGCAACTAGATACGATGCCGAACCTGATAGAATTTCAAGGCAATATGTTGCATACTACAGTGGCTCGGAGTTATCATCTGGACCAAACCATCTTTGAGATCGATGTTCAGCAATTGAGTCCATTTGCTTCTCTCATCAAAAGGTATAAATATGCCGGGGTAGTCCTTGGGTCTTGTGAAACCTTGGTTGGCAATGTTCTGTCAATAAAGACGGGTATCGCCTTGTTCGTCTTCTGGCTTGGTAGGATCATCGGGATGCTTCTTTTATGGCTGGAATGCTCTGGACACTTGCCCAGGGTGTTGAGCATGAAAATTATGGTCGATAATATCATTCTTCTTTTCGGAAACTGGGCCTGCAAGGTGGTCCTAGCCTACGAGCTCGTGCCGCTTCAGTCTTGTATCGCTCCCGAGTCATCGGCCTTTTATCAACGTAATCGATGGGCTTTGGCGTCCTTTTGGGGTACAGCATTGCTTATTATAACATCATCTGGGATTTGGAATCTTTCTTTGGGTCTTGTGTTTCTTTGGCACTGCTGTTGGGGAGTTGACAAGATTGAGACGAATACCCATAGCGCAGTATGGGTCCTACTTGGGTTTGGTGTACCCACGTTTGGCACCTTCTATGCAGGGCTTGATCTCACAATGAATGAAGGCTGTGAACTAATGCACACGGAAATCACTATCACAGGAATTCTGAGGAACGGGTATCTGGAAACGGTTTGGAAATTTTGGAATATTTTACCTCTGCTGACAGTATACTTTGTCTTGCCAGGTCTCAAACGCGAGACACGTTTATTTTAATAGAATAGATATCGTGGACTTTGGGGCATGTCAGGCAAGTCACGATACAATGTCCTTGATGCAATGTTCTCAAAGCAATCATACTTGAGGGAGAACGGCATTGCGAAAAGCGGCATCTCACAAATACGAATTAGAACATAAGTGTAGTTTAATGTCTTCATGACAATTCAGGCGAGTATTTATTTCAAGCTAGATGTAGGCCGTTAACCAAGGATCTCGCCCGGTCTGTAGCTCCTGCTTCAGGTCTATCTTCTTCTCATATCTTGTCCTCCAACACGCCCAGTTCAAACGAGTGTGGTATTTCCTCAAACGCCCCTAATCCTTGGAAAAGATGATGACCAGCCATAAAAACAAAAACGAACGAAAGAACCGATATTCCTTTCGTGTGATGCATGCACCTGTATATCTGCCGCCCTCGCAAAGTACATTGGGCGGCTTCCAGATAAAAACCCTCATCGGATGTGCTCGGTGAAGTCAGGACTGGATGCAGTTTCCAACACCAGAGCAACTCTTGTACCGTGATCCTGTCCTTGTCGAGATGCAGGGAGCTTAAATGGTGTAAAAGCAAAGAAATCAAAGTGAAAGCCCTTTCCAAACAACCCAACGCGCCCCATCCCATCCCAGATCCGGGTTCCACTGCAACCCGGGCAATTTCGTATTTCGTTAAGACACATCTCGTTTCGTTAATGTATGAAACCAGGAATAGAAGAAAAGAAAAGAAAACGCAGATCAGTAATAAAAAGACGATATGGTGGAATACATGCGTTGTGACGCCGTGAAATGTAGTGTAAAAAACAATGTAGGGAACAAGCACAAGTGAGCAAACCGAGCAAAACTCTAGTACGCTTGCGCATAGTCCTCGTGGTACATCGCGTAGGTATTGCTATAGGCAACATCTCCGAAGTCGTAGGCCTTGGAGGTCTTGACCTTGGTACCGAAGCTGCCTGTATAATTCCCAGGAGAACTCGAATAGCTTGCATCGCGTGCTGACATCGACGGACGAGTCTCCTGAACTTGAATGCCACGGGCATGGGATGGATAGTATCCATATGCATCCGCGCCGGTGGGATCCATGTTGCGCGTGTACGAATTCTGCGGCACCGTGCGACCGCCCTCAACCTTGTACTGCTGAACGTACTCGGCAGCGTGAGGCTCGGGTGAGTGATGTTTCTTGCTGCTGTGCTTGCGCTCTCGACGCTCTCGGCGTCGCTGTGCGTGCTCATCCTCGGAGTCACTCTCTTCGATTTGAGGCTGCAGCTTTGAGCGGCCGCGGCCACGAGGGTCCACCATCTCTGGGTATGAGCCAGCGGTGAATGTTTGCGACCTGGACATGTTGGGGATTGGGCGGCTGAACCTCTCAGCAGATATGGGCATGGTATGTTGCCGATGCAGTTCACGTCGTGGAGGTGAACCAGACAGGGCAGCAGCAGCCGTAGCAGATTTCTGCGCATAGTGTGCGGAGGGCGATGTGTCCACGATGACGGGGTCCTCGAGGACCTCATGCGACGCTTTCTTGTACGCCTTCTTCTCACCAGAGGATCCTCGTCGGGATTTGGCCGCAGAGCGACGAACATCGTCGTCAGGAGGGGGCGAGAAGGGGGACGATAGGCCGGGGGCCGGAGGGGGAGTGGGTGCAGCAGGAGGCTGAACACGGGTGGGGTGGTAGGCCTTGGATCGGTTCTTTGCTTCGATGTATGAGACAGCCGAGTCAAGAGTGCTGGCCCACGGTTGGTCCGGCATGGGGGGAGGGGGTGCGCTCATCCTGGGCATAGCCTCTTCTCGGTGAGAAGATCGATCCCGCTTCTCGTCGTGCTTCTTGCTCGACTTCTTCTTCTCTTTGACAGGCTCGTCCTCATAGGGCTCCAAATAAGGCGGCTTGTCGCGTTGCTTCTTATCCACAGCCTCCCGCTTGCGTTCCTTCTCGCGTTCCTTTTTCTTCTCCGCTCGTCGAGCTTCCTTGAGCTCCTTGGCCTCTTTCTCAGCGCGGCGAAGGGCGTCGCTTGCCTTCTTCTGGCGTTCGCGTTCCTTCTCCTTGGTTGCCTCACGCTCTCGCTCGCGTTCGGATTCCCGCTTTGTCTTGTCCGAGTATGACTGTTCCCGTCTCACGCGAGGCTCGGCATCAAAGATTTGAGGGCCACGGTCATCTTCATATGACCGCGGGTAGAACTTGGAACCGGGAGGGGTTCCAGAAGTCGACTTGTACGAGTTGGGGCGAGGCTCGGCGGTTCGGATGTCGAACTTGTAGGTGGTGGGCGTCGCGCGGGGACTTGACGTGTTGGCCTTGGACTGCATCTGCTTTCGCAGCTCGGCAATGCGTGCCTGGTCATCATAGCGCTGTCGTTCCTTCTCATCGCTGAGAAGCTCGTAGGCTTGCTGGACCTTTTGGAATTCGTCCTGCTTCAGTGCCTTCAAGGCAGGGTCTTGGACTTTGTCGGGGTGGCATTTGAGGACGAGCTTGCGGTGCGCAGAACGGATTTCTGTGATTTGCGCATCCTTGGAAACTCCCAAGGTCTTGTAAGGATCGGGCGGCAACGAAGTCATGGTTGGGGGTAAAGGGGTGGGGTTTGGTGTCGGCACCTCGTTTGCGAGCGTTGCCGATTATAAGGAGGAATGTCGTCGAAAATCGTGGGGCTACCTTTGCATCAAACCAACAAAGGCGAGGCTCTGGTGAATGTGAGGCTGACTTCTCGCCGTGGATGGCAGGGCTGGGCTGTTTGTAGTCTTTGGGGGCGCCGTGTGGTAGCAGCAGTGGTTGCAAGAGCGGTAGCAGCGGTGGTAGTGATAGGTGGTAGGTGGTCTGGGCACTGGGGCGGTGTCTTTGTCTCGTTTCCAGAGCAAGGTGTGGATGCTCCCTCTCGGGGCTGGCGGGCAGGGGAAAGCCAGGCAGAACTTGGCTTGCAAGTACTGGGCAGGTGTTCAAGCGAAGGGCCGGGGTGGGGAGGCAAAGAGGCGATGTATTGACGTGTTGCAGCCGGCTGCTGAACACAAGGGAAGGTCGGTGGTACGGGCGGTTGATCGATTGTTCGGTCCGCAAGGAGCAGATGAACAATGCGAGAGAAAGAGACGTCCGTAGAAGCGGCCCTGGGGCTGTTGAAGAACACCGGGCGATGAATGAGGTCACGGGCGAGTCTGCGAGGGACGGGGAAGCTGATTCGCCGGGAGCAGGGGGACGGGGGACGAGGACTAAAGGTCGACGATCAGACACCAAGAGGGGGCCACGCTTTGAGTGGGTGAAGTGGGCGAAGTGGGTGAGGTGGATGCCAGGGTCGTCTTTGGGGTGTCTACCGGCTTCTCTGGCGGTCCTCGGTGGTTCCAATGGTCTCCAATGGTCCTCAGCGGCCGTGGACAGTCCTCAGTGGCCTTTGCAAGGTCCGCAACGGATGGGTCTGGTCTCGCAGTGGTGGAGCCGAGCCGTGGACTGGCGCAGGACGCGGACCTGGTCGACTGGACAGCGGGATGGGGCCTGTGAGACGGGGTTGATTCGCCGGACCGGCTTGGCTGGAGGGGCCTTTTCGGCGCCCAGGGTGCGAAGGCGAGAGGGAGGGTGGAGGAGGGTGGGCAGTGGAGGGCGGAGGGTCCAAGGCGACTCGTGAGGGTGTGCGATGGCGTTAAGGAGTGCTGGGGTGGTTGGTGTGTTGGTGTTGATGGTAGCTGATGTTTGCAGGTACCTGGGTACTTGGCGACTCGTGAGGCCGGGTGTGGGGGTGCCTGAGGCACGAGAGGACAAGGATATCACTCAAGTACTTTGTACCTTGGCTTGTACCTCAAAGGAACCTCTTTCAGGAAGGCGATGTCGTCGTCAGTTAGCAGACGCGAGGCCGTCCGGAAGCTATGGAATGGGAGGCAGCAAGGCCAGATGCGTAACGAGGTGGCGATGGCGATGGGAGTCCCCTGGAATCAAGTGCCTAGAGCCTGAGGTTTCCGAATTTTCCAGTTGGAGCAACCAAGAAAGTCGCCTCTGGCGTCCTTTTTGAACGGCTTCGGCGGCGGCGGCGGCGATGTGAGCTGACTACTGGCTAACACCCGGCAGCAGCGAAGTGACGCGCCAGGTGCAAGTTGCTTGGTCACGACAAGGGAATTTTTCCACTCTTCCTCTTCAAGCGAATGGCATCGGCGCTGAGGAAGCTGCAATGGAAGGGCATCGAATGCCTGCAGCAACCAGACCTGAGTGGAATGCCCCCGAGTCCCCGTCGTCCCGCTGATGCAGCACCTCGATTGGGCAGTCTATTAGACGCTCCAGGGGCCTGGTCCACTGAAGGGCGTTGCAGAGTCAGCGACTCAGCGGCCCGCGAAGCCACTGACTGTTCTGACTGAGCAGTGACTGTACTGTACGGGACGCAGCGCAGCGTGGTTCCGAAAATGCCAGCGCGGGAGGTGGCGTGTTGCCGCGCAGGAGGTGTACGCGGGCGATACGAGGCGGCACACGTGGGGGTACGGCGATTAGGTGACTCCTCCGGTGGAGATTCAGGTACCGTCAGAAGTGAGTCAGGTATGACCGCAAGTACTGCCTCGACCACACAAGGGGGTGGGGTGGCTTGTAGTGGATGCTCCCCTCGGTGCAGCGCTCTCGCACTGCTGAGCAAGCGCCCACAGGGACTCGCGTCCACTGTAACCCGACGGGAGCCCGAAGCGAAGAGCCCGAGCCACGACCAGCGTCGAGGCCGATGACGCCTCACACAAAACGGGGATACGGAGATACGGGGACACGGCGGCGCAGACGACGGCATCGGAGAGACCTGGGCTCCGGCGGCTGCGGACTCTTCCAAAACCTTCCTGAAGGTAGCAGAATAATCGCGAAACCGATGACGAGTTGCGGATACCGAGTCAGGAATTGGAAGGTGCGAGGAATGGGAAACATGGTTTTCTCAGCAATAGCGTCCCCCCCAAAGATGTGCCACACTCTTCCTTCTCTGGTTCGGTGGCTGGTGAGCTGGTGGTGGCGAACTTCTGCTTGACTCGTCCGTTCGCTCCGGGGCAGCCCGACCCAACAGCGTCCACAAAGGAGTCACGGCGACAAAGCCTGCGACTTCCAGTGAAGGCGATTGATCCCCGCTCGGGCTTGGTATTGGGAACAAGCGAGCAGGCGCTGCAGGAGGGGCATTCGTGGGAGTGAATGGAGGGCTCCAGGTGGTGAGACAATGCCCAGTCCAGTCCGAAATAAGGGACAAAGCCCACTGCGACGACAAGGAACTCCCAAGGTACAGCGGGCATGGAGTACAAAGCGGACAAGCGGACAGGCGGACAAGCATCAGTCGACCGAAACAGAGTCACGCTCGCTCCGAAAGGGGAAAATGAGATGAGGGTCGCGTCAAAGCAGCAGCAGCAGGAGACGTGGAGGAACGAGCCGGCAAGACGACCGCTTTGCTCGATCCAATCCGATGCGCCTGCTACTGAGATCGCGAGCTGCAACTCGGCGGGCGCGTGATGTGCCTTGATGGACCCTTCTCTTCTGTACCCTCTTCGTCGCCCAGAGAGCTGCCCAGCAACGGGCGTGGTTTAAGCTTCCAGGCGCCTGCGAGCCCGATCGTCCTGGACAACGGGAGCGAGGGAGCGGAGCGGGAGCGGGACGCTTGGGACGAGCCAAAGGCGGTGTGGAGGCTGATCACTTTTCCGAACGGGCTCACGAGCAACAGAGCTGAGGGTTTGGGGCGGTGCTGAGCGAGCGAGCGTAGCTGGGTAATACTAGAGTCCGGCCTTGTAAGCGGGGAAGGACGCTGAACGAGGTTCCATGACCTCGAAATAGAACGGACCTCGCTAACTATCAAAGGTTGAGGCTGTGAAAAAGAATACGAATAATGCGGCCAAGATACACAAAGCGTTGAAACCCGGCTGGGTTGTAAAAGGCACAAAGAGCGTGCGTACCACCACAAGATCAAGGCCACGGGATTCCTACGTGCCGGTGCTAGCAAAAATCAAGCAACCCAAACAACCCAAGCATACTCAAAATGCGGTGATGAATGTGCAGGTGTGTCTGCCAGTCTAGTTGGCGGCCACACAACGACGAGATGGTTGGCACGGTACAGAGCCGGGCAGCAGCTTCGTTGGCCCAACTCGCCGGGCTAGCACTGGTCCTGGGTCTTGCGGTGCGGTCTGCCCAGGCGAGGCCGACCAGATGTGCGGCATGTATGGTGTATCGTGGCCCAGGCAAATGCAAGGACGGACATGGGGGAGGCAATAGCAAGATCAGTAACGGCCAGCCTCGACAGGGTACCCTCTGCGTGTAGAAGAGTCGGTGGGCAGGCGAAACAGCCCGGTCTGGGGTGCTGTGCGATCCAATTGTGAGATCCAGGCAAGATCAGCAAGGCATAAAAAGGGCGCCAATGTGTAGATTCCTGCACTTTCAGCAGCCTTGTGCGGCTCGCATTATTCGGCTGTGGCATCGTTGTTTTTTTGTGTATCATTTCTGGCCCCCATCTGTCCGTCCCCGATAGTCGGTCGACGGTGCAATGCGGCCTCTCTTGGAAATGGGTTGGGTTGGGTCGAGTTGGGTCTTGGTCTGGTCGTGTCTCTGCGACCACCCTCCACGCCACAGCGGCCACAGAGCACCCTGGCTCGATCTGCTCAGATCACGGAGAGCATGGGAAGCACAGCTGTCTGCCCACGTATCTGCATCCGACTAGCTAGCTGTTCGCCTTCTCGATCCTTCGGTGCCTCGTCTGGATCCCAGGATGACGTGAAATAAAGGGGCACGCTCGCATGCTGCTGCGCTGCGGTGGACCGAGGCAGGCCAAGCTGGAGCTCCGAGGGGCTTGGGGCAATGTTTTTCGTAAAACTACAACATCGTTGCCGAGCAGTGAGGACTCGGTGTACTTGACATGGAGAGCTACCAGGTAGCTGCCGACCTGGGGTTGTGAGATTATCGACACCGCGGGTGGAGGCAAATAGATGCCCACTTGGATGGAGCCCTGTCAAAGTGGGCGAACCCTCAGTCGCCTGAGCTAGGACTTTGATGTCTCTCTCCTCGCGCCGGTTGCCTCTTGTCGCCATACCTACATCGTCGTATGCAGCCGGACCTGGCCTGTCCTACCAGCGTCTGGTGCTACGATAGCAAAGGCAGCTCCTGGGTGGACAAGGCACAGGTACGCATGTCCGTCACGACGAGTGGGAAAAAGCCCACTCACACCTCTGCGTGCCCGTCTTCCTATCAAGGCCAGCAAACCAGGGTTCCAGAGGCGTCGAGTTGCAGCGATAGTCCGGCCAGGCATCACGAGGGTCGAAGGGGGGGGGGGGGGCAAGCCTCTCGTCGGGTCTGCCCTGCAGCAGTTCCAAGAGCTCGACGACTTCCCCGGCCACTGGCCGCCCCTGCGACCTGCGGCCCACCGCCATGTCCCCGCCGGCAAGGTCGATTTCCCATGGTTTGTAGCCCGTTGCTGTGGCCGTCGCATATCGCCCGTGGGTAACAACAATCCAAAATGCAAGGCGGCACGGACGGAGACGCGAGATGGACGTGGGAATGCATAGTACATACGGGGACGTGGAGACTGCAGAGCTCCATCCAACTAGGTGTTGCTCTACGGCAGCCCGACTCCAGAGTACTCCGTACCTCTTGGTTCTTGCTTGGGTCGATCGATGGTCAGGCCCCCACGAGGCCGCGTGCGTGGGATGTTGTTCGGGTCGTCTGTCTGGAGGGCGGACAGGCCAACTATCGCCGATGGGGGAAGCATGGCCGTTGTCTGTGTCTCTGTGGGTGGGCGATGGGAGTGGAGTGAAGCTCCAAGTTGTGACTGTGAGTGGCCCTGTTCGTCCCGAGGAAGCGGCCATGTCCTGTTCTGTCATGCCCTGTTACGTCGCCGCATCCATTCCTCACCCGACGGACCTGCAGGTTTCTGGCAACGGCCGAATTCGCTCACGAGCTCCTCACAGCCGTCAACCCGCTGGATTCCAAGGCGAAATACCTAGGGCATGGCGGAA
Organism: Ilyonectria robusta; assembly: GCF_021365365.1. Lineage (NCBI taxonomy): Eukaryota > Fungi > Ascomycota > Sordariomycetes > Hypocreales > Nectriaceae > Ilyonectria > Ilyonectria robusta. The sequence continues at coordinate 1,063,887 of NW_025764448.1, forward strand.
ACGGGATGGAGGGGAGGGGCAGCGATGCATGACACCATCTGTCCCATGGCTTCCCGGCGCAGTGCCAGTGCCAGCTGCATCGGCCGTCACACAGGGCGCTTGTGTCTCTGCCCTGGCTTGCTCGCTCTGTTTCCGCCGGCAGAGGAGGGTGGTAGATCTACGCAACTTCTGGTAACCTATCACTATCACCCGTCAGGCAGAGGATGCTGACGACAGGAAGGATGCGCTCCGTGATGCCGCGGCGCCAGCGTCAGATGTCAGATGTCAGATGGCCACCGGGGAGGATCACTTGGAGTAAGAGCCGGACTCTCAGTCTTCATCACACACATCACATTCACAACCACACTCTTCACAATCACATTCACCAAAACACCCTGTCACCAGTGTCATCCGCAAGCCGTTGGGCTGAACGAGACAGACTACCGTTAGACTGTCAGTAGCGGCGTGGGCGGGCTCTCTAACAGCTGGCGATGATTGGGCGGCCCGCAATAGCGTCTCCATTCGGGAGCAAGCGGGCCTTAGCGGCGGGTTGTTATTCGACAGCGCCATCCCCGCGGCCGGCCCGCGAATGGACGGGCGCCATCGAATCAGCAGCCTCCCTAAGTCGTCGGCAGCCAAGCCATCTTTCTGCGAATCAAGACCTGACAAGAACCGGCCAGCAGCCGACAGGACGTCGGCTTCTGCCAAGGCCAGTGTGGAAGTGAAAACTGTGACTTCTCTCGGGCCACGATTGTGCTGCCGGGCGGGACGTGACTGGCCAGCCTCCTGCAGGCCACTCAGCTAAGACGGGGGGGAGGCGAGATGTTATCCCCGGCCAAGGCAACCCGCAACGAGTCACCACGACGCCGAGGCCACACCCAAACCCAACCCAAAGCAGAGGCAGGCCGATGGAGACTCAGGGAGTCGAAGAGCCCGGGTGCCGAAGCCAGCAAGGAAAACCTCGACGAGCCTCCAGGTTAGCCAGGGGGGCCCTTTCTTGTCTTCTCCCAATCTAGGTAACTTAGGGCCTGGCCAGTGGATCCGAGCCAGAGTGCGCCGCGATAGGAATAGCAACAGGCGCGATCGAGCAAGCATCCGTCAAATCGAGTCCTCTTTTTTCTTCCTGCGCGCGCCATGCCTTGGGGTGAAGGGCTTTCGCCAGGTGGGGTCCCACGCCCTCCGCCGGGACCTGACTGATCTGATCGGAGCGTGGCTTGAGGATCACAGGCCTTGGGCTAGGTTCATCCCAGTTCTGCTCAGCCCTCTGGCCGCCCAAAGGCCAAAGGGTAGACTGGACCTCTGCTTCAGTGGCCTTCGGAGGGTCTTCGGACTAGATTGTCCGGTAGTGAGTTGGTCAGTTGGTGGCAGTCGGTGTGCCCAACGCTGGCTTGCGTTGACTAACACGAGAAACACGGCTCTCCGATGACGGGATTCTAGAATGCTTCGTCCGGAGAAAAGAACAAGCTTCCGGGGCAAAAAGGAAGGGGAAAACGGAGACTGCCGATCAGAAGGTTTGCCTTTGATTCCCTCCTCGCAGCCGCAGCTAAAGTGACGACGTACAGAGCGTCGCACCAGCTCCGAATGACATACAAGACAGCCCACCATCATACGGTTGCGTGGAATCAGGTCGTGACCCTTTCCGGCCGCGCGATGGGGACCAAACAAGCCCCTCCATGCCCCTCTCCCCTTTAGGGCTCCCTTGGTCAATCAAGCGGGCTTTTAGGTGCAGCGAGCGGTGGAGGGAACGGCACCACGTGGGCCCTCACTGCCAGAGGTTTTGTCTCCTATGCCGGCATGGGCAGTGACTGGTGCGTGATGTCAAAGCATCCTGTTTCTCAGGTGTTGCAGACGTTCCACGTGCCCCATAGTATGACGATTAGACAGAGACATGTGAGGTGTGAGTAGAGGGACGAGCTGTGTAATTGACGGACAGTGGATGGCATCTAAGCCTAGGGGAGCTCTGGCGGCGGGCCACAACTGCTGTACTCCATAACGCCGCTGACAGGATGCACTTGTACTATTACGAATATGTATGTCGTCCTGGGAGAACTGTTGCACTTCTCGCCCAGCTAACCCAAACTACCCAAGTCAACTTACCCTAAAGCATTCCGCGATTGGCGATGCCATCCGTCGATTGGACCCCTTGAGTCCTACATAAACGCGCGCAGAGCACCATGGCAACGAATATCCCGCGTCAACCCGCGCCTCTCACATCGCGGAGTCCTCCCACCATACCACTCCCCCCCGGCCCTAGCCTAGCCAAGTTCTCCCCCCATGGTTCAAATGCCTCAGATGCTGCACTGGACGGGCTAAGTACTTACGACGATGCAACTCAGAAACGGACTGGTTCCATATCCCCCCCCCCTCTCTCCACCCCGCGCCATGGTCCCTCTTTCGGAGACCGCCTGTGTTTTTACCCCTCCAAGTGCGACTTACTTACGACCGCCCGCTCACCTCACTGCGGCAACGCCGTGGAGCTCCCTGTCCGCCTGTGACCTGCCCTGTCCTGCGGGACCTTGCCTTGTGCCTTGTTGTGTTCCTGGGCCTGGTTGCCTCGTTGCCTTGTGTCTCTTCTGGTGGGTGGGCGCCAAACGCGGGGTTGGTCTGGGCGTTGTGCATTTTGTCCTATCCCGTCCATGTTGCTTCGTGCACTTCGAGTACACTTTGAACGCATCCTATCAGCCTCCCCCCTGAAGCAAATCCTACGCCGTCGTAACTCCCAAACCCCTGAAGCCGAGTCAGGATGCTTATCACAGTGCCGTAGATAGCAATTGCCCGCTCAGCCACCCCGGCCTCGTCGTCGTCCGTTGTGGGCGTCATTCCTGGCCGAGTCTCATCATCGGATCCTCTGTGGCGGTGAGCTTTCCCCCACACAGCCATGGTCAGCTTGTCAGCCAAGCAGCAGCGCCGTTGGCTCTCTGGCTGCGACAAGTGTGCCCCTCCCCCCGCAATTGATTGAGGGGGACCCATTGCTCCCCATTCGCCATTGTTTCGCCCTTGGGAGGGATCGGACGAGCTGGGACGAAGGAGGACGAAGTAGCCCTTTTGAGGGCAATTGCTCTCAACCTGGTGATCTATCGGCCCTCCAGGGGGGAAGCTTTGGGGGTTAGAGACAGACGAGGTGTTTGGCCTCGTGGTCAATTGGAATGAGGGGAAGGTCATGGCTTGGATTTGGAGACGCAGTGAGTGGTAAATCAGAAGGGGATAGAGTCAGCTGTGATGGCCTACCGTTCTGGACAGACAGCTTCAGCTGAGACGCCTAGACATGTTAGCAGCAAGCCACATGGCCAAACCGGTCGGCCCCATCCCCTCGAAAAAGAGTAGACCCGAAAGTCCTTCCCAGAGTTGCTAGACTCGCCAACCACATCTCCGTTTTGGTCGAACACGAGATGACGTTAGCGGACCATAGGGTAGATAAGCTGAAGTCGTCCAGCTCACTCGCGCAATGAGGCCAGACCAGACCGGGCAACCCCCCTAATCGGTAGTCTGTAAACGTGTCGGTTCTCCTGGGGGAACGAACCAAAGAACTCTGACGTGGCTCTACCGTTTTCCCCGGTTCGCAGTTGTTCGTCTTGTGGGTAGCCGTGTCGCATTCCGCCAATGTTCGTGGGAGACGTGGAAGATGGTGTTCGCCATTGAACATGTTGGCAACGTAATGTCACAACCCAAATGGATCTCAATGCGGCTTGCCGCAGAGACTGTTGTCCCAAGTCACGAATTGAGCCGATAGGTGTGGTTAAAATGCATTGTAATTGAGGTGTTCTTGCACACTTGACATGAGGTTGCGTTGGGCATCAACTTGTCCATCTACACATGCGCATTGAATGCGCCTACCCTATACCAGGAGCCGACCACACCATCACCAAGTCTATACTACCACATCTGAAGCCTCACTCCTCCCACATTGGCAGATCCAGGTCAACCACAATGGCTTTGTTGAGCTGCCTGCTCCCCACATGTGGGTAATTCTTCTTCATGATGGCTGCGTTCACCACACATGTCTCTCGCCGGCCCATCCTCCCAGCGAGGGCAGCCTGGTCGCTTCGAGGCGAGGTAGGATCTCCTCCCAGCCCGACGTTGCTACGACAGACTTGGGCACCAACATCACTGGAACCGAATGTGAATGGCGGGCTGTCTGCCGAGGTTGTGGCAATAGGACTTGCCATTGCTGCATGGCGCTCTGACGACGACGGCCGCTGGGGTCTGCCTGGATGCGAGCCGTCGTTGGCGAGCGTGGGAGCCTTCTTCCCGGTAAGATCAACGAGGCTGATTTTGTTGTTTCCCTCACCGGGGTCTTGCCAACAGAGGACGCTTTCTTCTTTGAATGAGATGTTTCGAGAGCTCAAGTCCCATTTCACCCGCTCTGCACCTCTGCCAGGATGGATATGTCCGCAGACGGCGAGTAGAGGCCGCACCCGCCACAAGACCTGCCTCAAAGCCTCGCAACCGGCAGCTCGACGGTCATTGGTCTCATCGCAGTGAGTCCTCGGAGGTGTGTGCGTAACGACGATATCTGTCTCAAGGGGAATCTGCTCCCAGATACTCGTCAGGTCCGCGCAGTTGCTGGGATTCTGCGGGGCGTCGTAGTTGAATGCCCAAAGGCCATTGCGTGGAGAGTAAGGAGAACCAAAGATGGTGAACTGTGTGCGTGGCCCGGATGGAGAAGTCAGACGTATAGTGGCCGACTGGTGGTTCAGGTATGTGATTGATGGTGACGAAGTGAATAGTGAAAGACATTCTTCGGGAGACTGTGGGTTCTTGTTGTGGAAGTAGAGGCCATGTTCCGCAAAGAAGTCTTTATCCAAAGTAATGTCATGATTCCCTGGATTTGAATCCGTGTTAGTGACTTCGAACTAAGGTTGGATAGCATATTTATGAGGGCAACCTTACCAGCGATGACAATCTTGGTCTCAAAGTCTGCCTGCTCTAGCCATCTGACAGCCTTGGAAAGCTAGACACGAACCATGAGCTGGTGGTTTCGACAAATGACGGACTCAAGAGACTCTTCACGAGGCAATAACTGAGAACATACATGGGGACTCGTACCTCAGTATGGCTCCCCTGGTTCGTGAGATCCCCGGCATGGATGAGGACATCTCCCTTGGGCAGTTTCACTGTGCAATTGTGAGTGTCTGAGATGCAGACAATTCTCGTTCTCCTGCGCATGGGGACGGCCGCCATCGTGTCCACCTGATGGATGTCTCAGCCACGGTCTCAGAAACTGGGTGCTTTGCATAAGAGCGATATGAAAACGCGTGTCTTGGTAAACACTAGTGAGTCGTGGAGTGGTCGAGGCCGTGGGGACAGTGGGGGATGTCTCAGACAATTGTGGTCTACGGATCCGGCTGGCTACCAGAAACGAAGGTTCATTTCGACTCGCGATATTGATAGATCATGTTTGTGGACGGAGAGTCTGACGTGACTCACTTGATCAGGCTGCCATGAGGAGTCGGTTAGCCGTCTTGTCTGACGGTCCACCATCAACTTCGAAGCTAAAGAGTCACGGCGATCGGGCCTCTCCGGAGGCAGTTTGAAGATCTCGACACGGGAAATGAGTGGCGGCGCTGAAGAAAGAAATACGTGAAAGTTGAATGTTTGATGTGATTGTCTTGATGACCGTGCTACAGGTAGATGTCTTGCAGAGCGCCTAGCGATGACAAGGGAAATGTCGACCGATGAGGTAGCTGCAGAATATTGAGAGCTAGGCGTATAGAAGCGGTGGTGGAGGTGATGTCCTGGTTGGAAACAATAACAAGGGCTAAATGGTTGCTTGTTTGATGGCCTGACGAAGCACAAAACAACGCCTGGGAGGTGATGATGGGTGGGACGTGACGGCTGGAACCGAGATGCTAGAGAAACAAGTGCCGTGACAGCTTGTGGGGCGTTTCACGGGCTCTGAACAAGTAGTACAGTGCTGGCACAGTGCGAATGTAGAGACCTGGGAGCGTCTCGAGGTAGGTACGTAGTGGTGGAGAGGACTCAGTGGTGGATAGCTTGAAACTTCCGTTCGCAACCAAGTCTTTGTTGGTCCTGGTCTGACTGCGACGGAGGATTTCACTATGCGACGATAGTGCAGGCTGAGATGACAGGAGGCTCCTACTAGTGCTGGGCCGGATCTCTTCACAGTTCGACGCCCGTCGGATGGAATTTCTGGACGATTTCTGAGACGAGACGCTTCTCATCTCTTGTCTCCTCTGTGTTCCCTCGACTTGATTAAAGCTGATTAACTCGAGCAAGGGAAAATGAGGCTGGAGGGACGTGCACAAAGGAGTGGTCCATTCCCAGTGCAACGGGACGGAGACTGGACGACCAGCTAATTTCGGCATCCCTAGCCTGGGAGCCCCGGTCCGCCCATGTCGAGATTGTCATTATAGATAGCCCGTGTCGCCCGGCTGGTGACTCCAACGGTTGCTGCATGAAGGGAGAGGAGATGACGATAACGGCGGTGAGGCCATTTGCAAGGTCGTCTTCATGCTGGCCGGCCTGGCCGACAATGTTCGCAGAGGGGGATATCGACAGCACGATGCAAGATGGAGAGAGTGAGACACGGGACTTCTCAGTGTGAGAAGAGGAGATGAGATGGATGAGTGCACGAGGCCGAATCCACCAGCCCCCAGCGACTGGCTGTCACCTGCAGAGAAAAAAAGCAAAGATGATCCTTGAGACTCTGCTTTAACTTGCTGCATTGGCCTACTCTCTCCTCTTCGCCTCACGTTGACTGCCCGTCCCCTGTCCCGCTCGGTCTCGGTCACATACGAATAACGGCCTGCCAGGTACCTACGAAAGTACGCAGTATGGTTGGCTTGCTGGATTTGTGCATCCAGCCCCTGTCATGCGACCTCCCACCGCACACGGCCACCGTAGATTCCGTCTCCTCTCGGCCAGTGTCTGCGACGTAGCAATTGCGCCTCTGCGTCGCCCCCGTCCCGTGGACACTTCTACGCTCCCACTCGTTCTGCTCCGTCGTGTTGGCTGCGCGCCATTCCTTCGCTGCTCCGTCCATTGAGCAATCAGCATGAAACCACAGACTGGGGGGCGCCCTCGACGCAGACCGCAACAGCGCTGCCCATTGGCGGGTCGGCCTGCGGCAGTGGGCGGTGGGCGCTGCATAGTGGCAGTGGAGAGCGATCCATTGCCGTGGATGATGCATCTCTTACGCGCAGCCGCTGCACTACGTATGCTCTGCTGCACGATATGCTTTTGTACTGTATGATATGCACGCCCGGACTGTGCTGTAACCATCGCCACCTCCTCGTCTCGCTGGATTCATCGGCACGACGAGTTGTTCGACTCCGCGACCGCACGCCAGCGTAAAAACGCGGCACGCGTGCCATGGCTTTTCGGGCGGACTAAGGCCAGGTCATTAATCATGAAGAACCGCTAGCTCGTCCAGACGTCAACAGCCCGTAGCCCGCACCGGGAGCGAAAAAGGCCTCTTGTCTCTCCATCATTTCTCCGTCGAAACTTCTCCATCCCATCACCTCCATCTCCCCAAGCCACCGTCGCCGCTCCCGTCCGAGCCCCCGTCAGCGCCCCATCGAGGGACCTCGCCCCGCCGCCGCACCCTGCGCTGCTTAGTGGGGAGTTGGCCCGCTGGATCACTGGACCGCAGGCTGGCAGCGCCCTGGATAACGGGGCGCCTACAGGGGGAGCTCCAGGTCCCGACGCCGCGACAGCCCCTAGCGGCCTTCTGAAGGAGGTTCTGAACTGAACGGGCCCCCCGTTCCCGTCCAGGCCCATACCGACTGCCCCCAGTGCACTCTTGTGAACCCACCCTGCCTGCTACTGGTTTCGGCCTCACCTACAAGCTAAGATCCCCTACCATCACAGAGCTGGTAGCGGCAGCAAGTACCCTGGCCATCCGCACGCTTGGCGCACAGTGCCAGAACTCCCAACCGCGCCATCCAGCCAACCAGCCAACCAGCCTCCCCAAACTCCCCTTGAACCTCGGAAAATCCCCATCCTCACCTCCCATCTCGTGCCCGCCTTCCGCCTCCCGCTCCCGACGCGCTTCGCCCTGACGAATTGGCATCGCCAGCGACTTCGTCTGCTGTGTCGTCTCCGCCCACGCTCACTCCGTCCTGTGCGCCTCGGCATCGCCACGTCCCTTCTCGTCGACGGCCATCCTTGCCTCTCACTTGTGCCTCGCTCCCTCCGTCGAGCGTCGCGCCCCCTCCAGGACCCGCCCACAACTCTCCTCACTCCGTCTCTCGTTCCCTCGATCCCTCGATCCACGACTTTGGTGCTGCTGACGACTGGCCATCGACTTCTCATCGACATTCTCGACCGTTTCCTCACCTCCTCCACGATCTCGTCCGCGTCTCCGCCCTGTCCGCCCGGCCCCGTTGTCGGGCTCCTTGTTTTCCTGTCCGTCATTTAGGGGGTTGCGGGCGCCATCGAGATGGCCACAATGGCACCCGCCCCAAACACCACCGCAACCATAACTCCACCACGTAGCAGCCATGGTATCCGCGATTCTTGGGGCTATTCCGAACACCAGAAGGAGGTCAGTCGCGTCCCCTTCGCCGTCAATCTAATATGGAAGCCACCAGCTGCCAGGACGTATCAGCTGTTATGTAGGCCAGATCACTGATTTCCCTTCTCTAGGGCATGGATGTTGATATGAACACGACCGCCGCGAATCACCACGACGATACTCACAGGCGCCATTTTGCTCCCCACAACGGCAATGCAATCAACTCGTCGTACCACTCTGGCATCGAGCTGGCCTCTCGCAAGATGAACTCGACTGACACACCGAGACTGGATACATCCGGCGACGATGTCACATCGCCCTACCCAGAGTTGAAACCAAGCCCGATTATCGACGAAGGCTCCTGGGGGGCTGTTGGCCACCACCAAAACGGAGACGACCACAAGCGAGGCTCAGCCGCCGTCTCCGAGCACACGCAGCCCGTGGACGAAAACTCCAAGTGGATCCACCGAGACAAGCTGGCACGGATAGAGAATGAGGAACTCCAAGCAGCTGGCATCTACATTCCCCGTGCGCGGGCCACCAGCAAGCAGCGGAGAGAACGGAGCCGCAGCGCCATGCGTCGCAACACCGATGCCTCGGAGCACACTAATCGATCTCGGAAGAACTCGACAGCAGTCGTTGAACCTCTTGTGAACACTTGGGACTTGAGAACCCCCGAGGAGATTGCAGAGGAGGAGGCCAATGCGTACTTTACTTCCATCCCGAGCAGCCTAAAGACTGGCTCACGAATTCCGGTTGCCAAGATAAGCCCCGCGCCGTTCACCGACCATTTTGAGCGATCTGCTTCGTGGAAGGCATCTGAGAGCCCCGAGGAGGACGCGCCTTTGACGAACCAGAAGACACGGTCCCGAAGTGCTAGCATGAAGGGATCCGACTCCGTGTCGATGAATGGCACGATTCCCGGAGCAAGGCGGTCCGTTACGGACGTGTCCCCGAAGAAGAATGCCGCAAGCGTTCGCAAGACGTCCGGGCAGAGCAAAACCGGCCCGACAGGACGACCAAAGACTCGATCTGGCTCCAACAAAGAATCCAACGGGAGCATCTCGACCCGACCCTCGACTAGATCTGGAGACCTCAACCAAGGAGGAACCAAAGCCCCGGAGGGCGACCCACCATGGCTGGTCAATGCCTACAAACCCGATCCTCGACTACCCCCCGACCAACAGCTCCTGCCGACTGTGGCGAGACGTCTACAGCAGGAAAAGTGGGAGAAGGAGGGCAAGTTTGGTGATGTCTATGACAAGGAGTTCCGGCCGCTCAATGACAACGTCATGCTCAAGCCACTTGATTTGGAGAAGACTGAGCCAGCTGATGAGGAGAACCGTACAGGAGAGGATGAATGGCCTTTGAAGGAGCCGGCTAAGAGCCCTCGACAAGGCTCGTCCTACTCCACCATGCCCAAGATATCAGACAAAGTGCCACACACGCCTCTGGCTAGTCCCAGAACCCCCGTCACACCCCAAGCGCCACCCCAGATAGAAGAACCACCGAAGCCGACCCCGAGACCGACCCCAGAGCGAACCCCCCCGGAGCCGATCGATGACAGCAAGGGCGGCTGTGGCTGCTGTGTTGTCATGTAGACGACCAGAACATACAACCCAGCCACCTTGCACCTGGCACCGACGCAAATCGATTTCAGACCGGCCATCTTCTCGCCTTATACATACCCACCCCGACGTGTCCCGACGACACTAGACGACGTTACGAATTTCCTTGTCGACTTCTTGCATTCAGCCATTGTGTTAGTCAAACCATACCATACCAACCAAGCCGCCTGTTTAGCGACGCAACTGCTGTTCCCTTTGTTTTTTCTCCCGCAGTCATTTTACCGAACCCTCGAACTGGATACTACCCAGCCAACTCTTTCAACCATGATACGGCGTCCACGGGACTCATTCGGAAACCCCGATGGGATAGACTGACCGTGGATGGGTGGGCTGGCTCTCCAGTCTTACAGGCGAGGCTTCAGAGCCTCGACCCAGGGTTCCCCTCATCGTATGTATTTAATCGTGGACTTTTTGAGTTTACTTCTGCTTGCCACTTTTGTTTTAAAACAGTCGACTTTTGTTTCTTCTTGCAAGGTGTTTTTTTCTTCAGTCACACTTTATAGCGAATTGGAGGGAGGAGGAGGATTAGAGAGAAGCAAAAGGGGATGGGATGGGTGAACGGCGAGTTTGCTTGGACTTTTTCCCGGGAAGGGAGTCCTCCCGATGCTGGGCCGTTTTCCGTGGCGAGCTGGGTGGGTAACGATACCCCTCTGATCTGATGAAGGAAGTTTTTTGTTTGCAAGCGTGTTGGAGAGAAGGAGCAGGTGTAGATGAATAGGAAGACATTTGGACCTATAATTCTGTGCCTTGGAAGTGATGTGTATGAGTGTGGATATATTGAGACCTATTGGTCATGATTGACGGCAATCCATTGCCGGATACAGTTTCTATGGGTGTACTAGGCTTGATGGCCGATTTACGCAACAAGGTTGCTTCGCTCATCAGCAGACGATCCGGCTCTCACGGCACTTGGGAAACAGGAACAATGTGAGAATGAATGTTAATTCCACGGGCTTGAGGATCTGAGAGTTGTTGTCGGTGTGGGTAGGTCGACGTCATCGATGACGGCTATGGGCTTCAAGTCGGATAAACGGCTTCTGTCAGACGTGTGGATATAATGGCTGTTGGAGACGACCGTGAGGAGGAAAGACAAGAAACAAGGGATCTGGACCAAGTCGAGATTGATTGAGAAGCACGATCATCATGGTTACGCAGCACGGCGAGTATTCGATACCTGATGAGCACCGGGTTCACAAGTATGACGATGCCCTCACTATCCACCACCTTTGGCACAATAATGAGCACCTCACTAACAAAACCACTCTTCCAGACCCGGGGCTTGGCTGCCAGCCGACCACCGCATCCATCAAGAATACCTGCGCCGCGTGATAACCCACGTCGACGAGACCCCGCAGCAACTCCTTCCCGTGATCGAGGAGTTCCAACAGCTCATTGAAACGACCCCGCGCATCTACATGTACTTTGTGCAGATGTTTGACGAGGCCTCGCGGAGGAAGCCGTACGTGCGCGAGTCCAACGTGGCCGCCCAGATGCGGGACCATCACCACATGCTGCAGGTGCTCAACCACATCCTGAGCCAGGCGCCGCAGTGGTCTGATGCGGAGGCCGGCGTGGGCATGATTGGCGTTCCGATGTGTGCGGTTTTCGACTACGAGATGGGGACTCCGAGGTATGTAACACAATGGGAGAGAGAGTATCTCATGCTGATGGCGATGTGGTTGCAGCGGGCATGCAGCCTTTTTGGACCCGGATGTGAACCGCATGATGAAGAAGCTGCTCAACGAGTGGGGAAAGTATCTTCAGGTGAGCAAGCTCCGTTTGACATTCCGTGCCCGTGGTAACTCGGAGGTTGCTGACTGCATCGTGGATCCCAGACTCCCGAATCGGCTTCCGTGCTGGGCGATGATCGGTTGGGTTGGTTCGGGAAGACGGGCATGGCCGATCTTATGGAGGTCGCGAACGCGCCGAACAAGTCGTCGTTCAAGTTTGAGGAAATGTACATCTGCGATCCGTCTGCGGAACACTACGGCTTCAAGTCTTGGGATGGTTGGTTTCACCGAAAGTCGTATGTGTACGCAGCCCGCTTACTTCAGATGCAGATTTCTTCACCCGACGAGTGCACGACTCTGCACGCCCCGTCGCACATCCCAACGACGACAGCGTCATCGCCAACGCGTGCGAGTCAACCACGTTCCACGCCCAGCACGGCGTCAAGCTCCGCGACGAGTTCTTCAACAAGGGCCAGCCGTACTCGGTCCTAGACATGCTGGCCCACGACCCCCTCGCGTCCGCCTTCGAGGGCGGCACCGTGTACCAGGCCTTCCTGTCGGCGCTGTCGTACCACCGGTGGCACGCGCCCGTGTCGGGGACGGTGCGGCGCGCCTTCGTGCAGGAGGGCACGTACTTCAGCGTGCTGCTGTCCGAGGAGGTGGGCGAGCCGGACGTCTCCGAGACGGGCGTTGAGGGCGCCCAGGGGTACCTGTCGGCGATGGCGACGCGGGGCATCATCGTGATCGAGGCGGACAATGCGGACATCGGGCTGGTGGCGTTTATCGCGATTGGCATGGAGGAGGTGAGTACGTGCGAGATCACGGTCCGCGAAGGGCAGCACGTCGTGAAGGGAGACGAGACGGGCATGTTCCACTTTGGCGGGTCGACGTATTGCATGCTGTTCCAGAAGGGCGTCGAGCTGGAGGGTTTGCCCGAGGTTGCGGGGAGGGTGAATGTGCCGGTTCGGAGCCAGCTGGGAGTTGTGAAGAAGAAGAAGTGAGCGTGATCGTGAGGTAGTTGGTATGGCGGTATTGTAGTTGTAGACCGTGGGGGAGGTATTGTTCGGTTGATCCATAGTCTCGAGTTAGTATAGATAAACCTAACAGTTTAGCATCAGCCTAAACTGTCAGGTTAGTTTAAATTGTTCAGCTTGTCTAAACTGTTAGGTTAGCCTAAACCAGGTATTAGGTTAGTCTGGATTTACAATAGAACTTCACAACGATCGCCGTGAATAGGTACCGAATGCTCATATTGCATCAATCTCCGAGTAAGCAGCATCATAAGGGTCTCATAAGTACTACTCGTCATGTCATTAATCTCATTGCTTTACATCTGCGCGTCGTCGCTTATTTCTTAGCATCTTCCTTCATGCCGGCCTGGATCCAAGCCTTGGATGAAACCGCCTTGGCCTCGAGCTCCTTCTCAGTCAGCTTGTTGTTCTCAAACGCGGTGTGCGGAGTGGGAACGTTGCGGCCCGCCTCGAAGCCTGGGCGCTCCAAGAGCTTGTACAGCCACTTCTCCAGGTGAGGGAAGTCGTCGAGGTCGATCCCGCACCATTCTGTGGGTGTTTGTGAGCATGCGACAATGGAGGGGAGATGAGAGGCTTGGGGAGTTAATAAAGAGGGACGTACTGTGGGCGGCGACCCATCCCCAGCAGGAAATGTCAGCAATGGTGACTCTGTCACCGACGAGGAAGCCGGATGTTGACTTGGCGAGTTGGGTTTCCATGGTGCGGTACAGGCGGCGGGTCTCGTTGGTGTAGCGGTCGATGCCGTACTGAATCTGCTCCGGTGCATAACCTGCGCAAGAATTGTTAGGAACTACGAGATTCTTGCATGGGCAATCGCAGAGTCCAAGACATACGCTTGAAGTGGTTCGCCTGGCCCTGCATGGGACCCAGACCGCCCATCTGCCACATGAGCTGAAGCCAAAGTCAGTCGCTGCTCAAAACTGCACGTCAAAATGAAGGCCACTTACCCAACTCGACGTCTCCCAGTACTCCCGGGAGCCGCGCGGGTACGAGACCTTGTGCTCCGTGTCGTAGCGGTCGACGAGGTACTCAAGGATGGCGCCGCTCTCAAAGACGCGGATCTGCTCGCCGTCGGTGAACTTGTCGGTGATGGCGGGGATGCGGCCGTTGGGGTTGATCTCGAGGAACCAGGGCTCCTTCTGCTCGTTTTCCATCATCTTGATGTTGTAGACCTGTGTTTCCGAGGGTTTAGTTGATCCACTGCTCGTTGTGTTACATGTTCACTAGAGGGGGCGTGAAGCAAGGAGAGGACCCCGCACCTTGTAGTCGAGGTTGAGCTCCTCGAGCAGGATGGAGGCCTTGATGCCATTGGGCGTGCCCACGGTGTAGAGGGTGATGTCGGTCTTGGTCTTGGCAGCCATGGCGGAGATGTGGTGCCGCAATTGCGTGATGCGAGATGTCATGGGAGGTTGCCGCGGTGGGAGGGATGAAGAAGGAAGCTTTATAGCTAAGGTAGCTAGCTAGGGGAGTACAGCTAGAGGGGAATGCCCACGGCGACGGACATCTTTGGGTCCGATCCGTATTCAGGATGGATTGGTAATGGGTCGGTTCAACCTGCCGCTTAGAAATCCGATCAAGCCCACATAACGACACAGCCATGTAACCACGCAGCTTCAGTATCCGATCTATTAGGCGGTAACTATCAGCAGTCGCATTGCAAACGGGGACGCAGGAATTTTCCGTAAGCAAAGCAACCTCCAGGATGTTTTTCGCACAGCCCTAGAATGGACAATCACGTCATTGTTCAGATTGGGAAGTTGTCCGGCTTCTCCTTGTGGCTCTCCGGAAAGCGGAACCGCGGGGTTCCGGCGGATGCGGAGTTTGACGTATCTCGAGGTCCAGTCCTAGTTGGGTTAATCTCTCCACCATTGGTCCCGGGTAACCTGGAGCTAACATTGCCAAATAAATGTGCCAATGTGTCAGCACCTTGTGTAGACGCTGTATATTTGCTTGGCTTCTGCTTATTGTTGGTCTTGAGAATTGGGAGCCATTGTCAACAGACTGACCCTGAGGGTAGATTTGGCTAGGCAACGAGTGCTGAACGCCGCTAACAGCATAACTAACACCTCACAAGACACAACAGAGTAATACATCGTTGCCATTGCTATTTTATTTCTACGGTTCCGTGAGGCTGCCAGTTTGCAGGTTCGTGTTGACAAGATAATCCGTACATGTTGAGCTTTTGTAATTAACGGTGTCGGACTCACACGTCTCTGTGTCGGCGTCCAACAACCCTAAATCAGATAGCTCGCAAATAACTCTGCCCATATTCTGCCCAAAGAACGCAGTCATCTTCTGAGTCACTGCGCTTTGGCCATCATAGGAACAGGCATCAGGATCTAGGGATGAAGGCACCCGTATATCGCCTTCGAAGTCGCACAGGTGGCCAACCATCAGTCGATAATAGCGGCCGAAGGACATAACTACTACGCTACTACTGGAACACTGGTAAGCGTCACCGCACTGGGTGTAAGGTATGGTGAGGCTCCTCCTAATGATAGGATGCTGCGACGCGGCGAAAAAGTAGATCGTAGCAACTGAGTTGGAGCCGGCGTCGAGCCCGTTGGGTACTTCCAGGCGTCGCCTCAGAGGCGCTTGATCGGCTCTGGTTGTTCCAGCGGGAATTTGTTTGATACGACGGTAAATGCATAGTTGCCAATCACTGGGCTGTTGCGTAGCGATTCCATGACCCGCTGGGCCACTGACAGGTTGGTGCAGCAGACAAACAGTGTCGGGGACGAGGTCTCTTCGCTCTTCCCGATCATGTATACACGAATAAATATATCGGCGTTCTGAAGATCGACATTACTAAGGATAGTCTCGACCTGTGGCTGGATATCTCGATGGAAATTTTCGATAGCGGGACCTTGCGCCAGCCATGCTCGTCCCCATCCAATTTCTTTCGTCTGGATTTCATGCCCGCAAGAGGACTTGGCGTCGGGCCATTTAGCACGGCGTGACACTAAAATAGGTAAGTTTCTTCTCCCAGTCTCAGCCTTGGATTGGGTCTCGGTTGTAGCCTGAGCCTCTTCGGTGGTGGCTGCTTTCTTCGCGCCGGTGTCCGAGGAAGTCTCCTTGGCGTCTTCTTGATTGCCATCCGATGAGAAAGCAATACTTCCAAGAATTTCGCTAAGATTACTTCCAGACCCATCCGATCCCGCTATGGGCATTGCGCTCGCACACGACTCTTCATCGTCTGGGTCGAAGCAGGTGCGAGGAAGAGTGAATAGGGCAAGGCGCTCCATATGCTGTGCCAAGTGTTGTTTCAATTTTGCAGCTGGGATCATTTTCGGATCTCCAATGTCGTCGCGACTGTTTGTGTTGTCCGAGGTTTGCCGCGGAACTCTGCAAAAGGGGCATTCTGTGCACTTGGGAATTCGCCGCTGCTCGCAAGAGTTGATGATGCTCTGAGAATGCGAGCCCGATATCCAGTCATTGTGCTGCTCTGCCAAATGGCGTCTGAAGGCAGACTCATCGCTGTATGTCAGGTGGCCGGTGGTATTGCATTGCCACTGCTTGCGGTGAAGGTCTATTTCATGGTTGAACCAACTTGTTCTCGACTCAAACATCTGGCTAGACATGGGGCACTTCTCGAAGGTGCAGATATATGCTCCCAGGTCCCGGAACACATGTTTTCTGAAGGAGCCTAGAGTTAGCTTATGAGGAGATGGTCGGGATTGTTCTTCTTACATCCAAGCTGAATTGTTGGGTACATGGACAATAACACAGCAAATTGGGCACTGGAAATCGGTCGAAGGGTTCCCGTCCTGATCGAGGGGACGAACCGGCAGGCGAATGGTCTCCCTAGTCGTTTCGGAGAAGGCAATTGAAGATATGGTTTTTGCCACGGACTGGGTATCGCTCGAGTCCAAGTCTGCCTCATCACCCGGACGCATCTTGAATTCGGTCGCCTCAGTGCTCGGCGGTAGTAGACTAGGCTCCTCTTCTGTGGATACGGCTTGGTCTACCTCTGCATCTTGCCCCCCAGCCAATCTTGCCTGATGCTCAGCATTGTAGCGTAGGAGTTGTCGCCTGCGAGTATTGGCCGCAAGCAGCCGATTCCTTAGATAAAGTGCGGTGGATGGGAAGACGGTTTTGACATGCTGTTCGTCATACGACCTAAATGGGGACACATCGATGCTCGCCGCTCTTGCGAAACGGTCTATTTGAGTGGAGCTTCTGATAATGTTCGCAAGGCGGTAGAGATGGTAGATCATCCTCTGAATCCCGCCGTAGACCTCAGACGCCTCATTCGGTGCATCAAGATCGGGTGATGTAAGGGAGCGTAGAACCAAGGGCATCGGTGCTGAGTCTGCACGGGGCACCGGTGTTGAGAAATTCATCTTCTATAAAGTCGCCAAGGCATTAGGCTTGCCCAATTCCGCCTGCTCGTGGGGGGAAATGGTTCTGTGTGGATAGTCGACCGTAGGGGTCGTAGAAGAAGGGGCGTTGCAAAGGTTGGTGACTTCGTCATCCTCAGATGATGAGCTAGAAAGTTCTTCCCATGGCGTCCTCATGCCCTCGACGAGCTCAAACGCTTTAAACGCCATTGATAAGTGACACGATCTCACCGACAGTAGTGAGGCGATGAGTGCGTACCTTTCTTCAACGAATCTTGAAGATCTATTAGAACCTCAATAACTCTTTGCTTGTGGAAAGCAACATCTCGAAGTCGGTAGTCTAGCGATATCCGCTTTGGTGGTGGATGATGCGCCCCAAGATTACCCGCCCACACTTTATATCTCTCATACTCGTCTAAGACACGTATATCTGATAGTTCTCGAGTAAACAGTGCGGCGGGCTCCTTGATCTTGCCCATCTTGATAAGCGGCCTTGAGTATTATAAGGGGATTGGAAAGCCGTTTTTCCGATATTCAGAGGCGATGAAGGACTTGATTCGGAGCCTTCAGTATGAGAGAGCACAGTTCAGAAGGACCTGGCAATTTCTTCTGGGTGGGCTAGTTGACGATGTTGAGTTGTTGAAACTTCTCGACGAGCCCCACGACAAGACTTGGCAGGCAGTACTCAAGGACGGGCTAGAGCAGAAATTGCTTGATCGACTTGGCGAGGAAAATCATATATTCAAGGAATCAGTATTTGCCATTGCGAGAGGTCTTCAGACACTGTCTCTTGTTGTCGGAATGGAGGGCACAGATCTAACGGTGAGTGACCCCTTTCTCTGTAGCCGCCACAGGTGCTGAACACATGCCGATTCAGCCATTTTTCCATGAATACAAGAAGACGTTCAGGGGAAAGGAGACCTGGAAACGCATAAAGCTGTGCCTCTAAACAAGAGTCACATCGCTCTCCTCGACACGCTGTCCAACGAAAATACGAAACTCAAATCCCTGGTGAAGGACTGCATTGAGCTGGAGCCTGTCCGAGCAAAGTCGTCACTCTGCAGCGGTATCCCTTGGGTGTCTCTCCGTCACTGGTCGTTGAGCTTGTACGACGCAATGGCAACAAGGTGGTGCTGCGACTGTCAATATCCCCACCATGCTTTGTTCAGGTTAGAACTGAGGAACGATGCTCAAGTCGACGCATTCAATCTGAGCTTCTTGAGAGATTTTGATCCCGCAACTGGACACAGTGCTGTCCGAAAATTCGAATGCCATTCAATGGAAATCGATGCTCTAGAGCTCGATGAGAGGTGTGTCAAAGGCTGGCTCAGCGTGGACTTCCATCCAATGCGGTTGCTGACAAACTCCCAGTGGCGGAAATGCAAGAGTCAAATTCAAGAACAATTCTTCGCCTGATCGTCTTAGCAAAAGTCGAACTGAGATGGAGATCAGATGCCTGTGTGCGGAGTTGAAGCTCGGCAAGGAAGGATCTTGCCTGGGTTTCGTTCCAACCAGTGACTTCCGCCACTATGTCCACTGCGTATCAAGAGAGTTCCACGACACTCCTGCGAGTCTCAGTTCTCTCTTTGACATTCTTAGCCAGCAGCGATCCACGATCCGGCTGCATCAGCATGAGAAATACCAACTAGCAGCCCAGCTCGCGATGTCAGTCCTTCAGTTTCACACAACGCCATGGCTGCCAGAGAGGTGGACATCTCAGGATGTTGTATTCCTCGGCGCGGATGCCTCCCGAAATCCGGCGGATCTGACGCACATATCTAAATCTTTTCTCCCCAAGGGCTCATCACATTCGCAAGCAAAGAGAAGAGCTCCTCGAAAGTTCATAAAGAACGAAACTATCTTCTCCCTTGGCTTAGCCTTAGTCGAGATATCAACCGGGACGCCGCTTGAGCTCCGGATTCCAGACCGCTCCGAGACAGACACGACGGAGTTAGAGGCGGCCGAACAGATGCTGCAGGAGATGGAAACGCGAGTTCAGGAGGTACCGGAGTATATTTCAGTTGTCAGAAGTTGTTTATACCCAGGTTCCTTTCTTCCTTCATCAACTTTGGATGACAAAACCTCCCGTGAGGAATATGTATCTCGCGTTATAGGACCTCTTGTTGAACTCGTTCAACGTCTCAAATCGGTTAAACCGTAACTATATCGGCAATTAGATATATATGCTCTCTGTAGCATACGAAAACGAAGACTAGGAACATTTATTGATAATTGTAGAAGATAGATCTCGAGAAGTTTCGGATTCCCCAATTTGATGCTTTTTGAACAAGGAAGCGGGCTTTGCCTTTCGGAACGAAAGATTTTTCCTTCCGCGTGCATCCCATTTCGAGCTGCTCCGCGATCGAAGAGCCAGGGTCTGATACCACGCCCGGTGCCTGTTTTATTTGGGGTTTGATCATTGACCCGGCCTGGTTTGCCTTGTGCGGGACATGAAGGGAGAAACGAAACGGGAGAGGCCCGAGTACGACGTGACGAGTGATGGCGACCAATGTGGGAAAAGGTTACGGCATAGGAGAGTGATGTAGAGATCTGCGGCAATAGTACATGTGAGGATAGGTTGGCGGAGGGACATGGAGGTAAAATGTACGACAACAAGGTTTGAACTGCTATGGAAGAATTTACCTGGGCACTTTGGGTGTGTTGATACTACTCTCAGCTAATTAGGTCGCAAATATGAACGTTATAGATTTCTTTGGCTTGAAATGGCGACTCGCCAGTTTAAAAAGGTTTTTGCCGAGCTTGTCAGCTTGCAGCAGCATGGGACAGGAACCAGGGGTATTTCATCACCCCTCGGTAAATCCGCACGCAAACGGTAAGGAGGAACAGCTCTCAACACGAATTGCTGTCTCCATTGGGATTAGTGTGCGGCGATCACCTTAAGCTCTCTGCATCTTGACTACTGTAGATCTGGGGAAACATCCATCTTGGATTGCGGGGTAAGCGAATTGACCGAGCCTCGGTATTAAGTCAATACGTCGATAGTATTGGACCGAAAGGACGAATTGTAGGTGAGAGAAGCGTCGTACAATTGGGCAATCTTTGTTGGCGTTCAAAAGTGCGACCCTGAGATCAATTTCGGTTCTTCCAGCTCACAGAGAGTGCCTGACGTCAACACTATCAGTCCCAGTGTTACCACAGTCGACAACATCAGCTACGAAGATGATATTCAATCAGGAAAACGTGGTCCCAGTCCCTAATTTGGACCTCCTCACCTTCCTATTCGGTACCCGCCATTCTACTCGCATTTTTAATTATTCTAACCATCCCCAGACTCGGAACACTGCCGCGCCAAAGAAGATACTCCACTCCACGCCGAAGCTCGAGACCCCGAGCGATGCATCACGAAATCCCAAGCCCGAGTCCTGACGAAGAATTTTGCATACTTTCTCCGAAACTCATATGGCATTGGTGCTACCGGCCCAGACAAAGATGTCGTGGTGACGGTGTCGACTGGCCAGTCTGCACTCGCGTGCTTGTTCTTCGGCGTCATTGCCGCCGATGGCATTTACTCTGCTGCCTCCCCCGCGAGCACAGTAAAGGACCTGGCGAGACAGATACGCGATGGACCCGGAAATTTGGTTGTCTGCAGTCGGGATTTAAAACAATTGGCCGTTGATTCAGCGAAGAGCGCCGGGTTGTCCGAGCGGAATGTTCTGGTGTTGGACAGCCACCCAGAGATTAAACTTGAAAGTGCTGATGGGACATTGGTTTGCGATTTAAAACACAGCCTTGACTGGAGAAAAATTACGGATCCTAGAGAGCTGGAGAAGAGCAAAATTTGCATCCTGTACTCATCTGGCACGACTGGTCTTCCCAAGGGTGGGCTGCCTACTCCCTTGAAGGCACCAATCATCTTCCAGCTGACAATCTCTAGGCATGCTCATTTCTCACACCAACATAGTCGCCGAAGCCACGATGCCGGCTGCAGTAAGTCGCCCCATATTTGACGAAGAAGCCCGCAAAGGAAATCCCTACCACCATCGAACCCTCGGGCATCTTCCAACTGCCCACATCGCCGGTGTTCAAGGGTATTTCATCAACCCCTTCTATGAAGGCGGTATCGTCTACTGGATGCCAACTTTCAAGTTTGACGACTTTCTCCGCTACTGTGGCGAGCTGCGTATAACGGGATTCTTCACTGTCCCGCCAATTTACATGGCTATTGCAAAGCATCCTGCTGTGAAAGATCAGTTCCGTCATATGAGGAGTGCGGTCAGTGGTGCGGCTCCTTTGACGGGGGAGCTGCAGCAGGCAGCAACGGAAAAGATGAAAATGAGTGCTTCAGTGGTACAAACATGGGGATTGAGTGAGACAACGGGGGCTGCCACGATTGTTCCCCCAGGGACGCCAGTAACAATGGGCAGTCTAGGGTCTCTTCTGCCAAATATGCTTATGAGGTAAGCTGTCTCGCTCAACTGGTGTCGTAATTGCTAAGGGTGATTAGGCTGGTAGACGACGACGAGAAAGATGTCCAACCGGGTGAGCCTGGCGAGGCATTCATCAAAGGACCTATCGTCACGCAAGGCTACCATAACAACCCCGAAGCGAACAAAAGTTCATTCACATCAGATGGCTGGCTTCGTACTGGAGATATCCTGGAAATGAGGGGAACCGAACTCTTCGTCGTCGACAGGAAGAAGGTATTTCGAGTTCCAACGAGACGTAACCCGCTACAGTCATTGACCTTGCCAGGAATTAATTAAATACAAAGGGCTGCAAGTCGCTCCCGCCGAGCTCGAAGGCCTCATCGCATCTCACCCGGCGGTTGTCGACGCAGCTGTCATCGGCATCGCTCAGAATGGCACAGAGGTTCCCCGAGCATACGTTGTCCTCGCCCCGCTAGCCAAAGGAAAGATATCGGAGGATGATTTGGTCGAGTTTGTGCGGTCGAAGGTATCAGACCATAAACGGCTGAGGGGCGGCGTTCGCTTCATTGAGGCCGTGCCACGGAGCCCGTCGGGGAAGATTTTGAGGAAGGAGGTGAGGGAAATGAGGAAGATTGAAGAGAGGGATTCGAAACTGTAATACAAAGGATGGAAGGGTTTTGAATGAGATGCTTTGCATCTTTCTCTGGCTTACTTATGACGATATAGTTCTCTTCAATTATTCCACCCTCGTCTAAGTGGCAAAACTACGCGCGCACTTCGAATCTGTCTCGCCAACTGATATAATCCATCTAAAATAAATACCCAAGAGACGGCATCCATCCATTACCCAACTGTCAACCGGTTTATCCTCTTCACCTTGAGAGGATTTACGACTCTAGACTTGTTTAGTCGACGAGAGTTTTTGGCCTCGCTGTTCAGCTGCTCCTCTCACTCAAGTACAAGGTTCCTTCTCACGCCCTGGAGCTCTCGGATGCCTGTCTTCTTCCTCTATTCAATCCCTTGGCTGTATTTCTGCTACTGTTCGCCCTGTATTGAAAACACTCTCTCAATCTTGGCTGATTCTTGAGCCATCTTCATCTTGCCTTCGAATCATTCTGTTTCCTTGTTCTCACCCTCTGGCTTTCCGGGGCCGGACCTGGGAGGCGGCGTAGGAGGCCGTGGAGGAGGCGGCATCTCGAAGTGTAAAGGTCGAAGGGAATCGCTGTCTCGAGGGGGAGGCGGTGGCGGAGCAAGTGACGGGAAGCGTTGGCGATAGTCTTGATAATCGGGTGGTGGAGGTGCCGACGGACGCGAAATAGGGAGATCCGACGTGGTGACGCTGCTGGAGCGGGCGGACTCGTCACCTTGGAGGACCTTCTTTTCCTCCTGTTCGGCATTGCGCCTAGGCGTAGGGGCTCGGGGTACAGCAGGTCGGCTGTCAATCACAGCGTTAGCCTCAGCAATGCGAGCCCGGAATCGCTTCTCCCTTTGACGTTGCTCCTCTCGGTACTCTAGACGACGACTAATCTCATCGTCGTTTCTTGCGCGTCGAGAGGCTATTCCTCGATCGTTGTCGTCTCCGTCGGGCCAATTCCTGGGCATCCCGGAGTTTGAACTGAGAGTAGTTGGCGGAGGGGGCGGAGGTCGGATTTTGTCAAACCCACGAGTTGTGGGTGGCGGCCCGTCAACTATCACGACGCGCTCGCGGCGGCTACGTTCACTGCGCGTTATGTCCAAAACCCTCTGGCCGTTAATATAGACTGCGGGTCGCTTCTTCTTCGTTCTTGAGAAATTGCCCTGAGGGTGGTCTGACTCGTCGGCGTCGTCGCCGGAGAGTTGATCTGGGAGATCGGAAAGTTTGTATGTAGTTTGACTGGAGGCTTCGTCAGGAGCGGGTGTCTGATCTTGTGGATCTTGTGATTTATCTTGGCTCCGGACTGGGCGTCCTGGACCCCACGGATCAACATCGCCGGGTCTACGTTCAAAGCGTTCCACCAGTCGCTCGCGGTCGGTGGCCTCTGTAGGCTCCTTCCTCTCGCCCCGGGTCTCTTCATCGTGGGTACGGCGCAGACGCTCTGTTGGGCGCACAAGCACGGGGATATAATCGTCGATGGGAACCTCTTCCGGTCGCTTGGAAGCGGAGGCGCGTGAGCGACCAATATTGGCTCGTGGAGGTTCAGGCATGATAACCGTATTCTCCCGCCGCTGGTTGTCGACCTCATCCTCCTTGGGCTCCTCCCAGCGATATGTGCCGTCGTCATAGAGTACACGGCGCCGTCGGCCCTCAGGGTTAACAGTGTCTTGTTTACTGGGTTCAAAGCGCTTTGCCAGCCGCTGGCGGGCAGCCTCTGTGAGCACCTTCTCAGGAGTGCGGCGCGGCGTGCTCTCCCTCTGTGCTTCCTTGCTATTGACACGGCGCCCTGTCTCGTCTCTCATGGGTATACCTGGCCAATCAAAATTATACGCGTTTCTGGCATTGGGACGAGATGGAGCGGGCATGCCGGTCATACGCTCGCGTAATCGCTGACGTTGGGCCTCCTCGTCGCGGTCCTTCTTAGCCTTGTCCTCGTCATCGAAGGCCGTCCTGGGGTAGATCCGGGGTATTTCTTTAGCTCGAGCATGAACTTCTTCCTTCTTCTTCCCTTCCTGCGTAGGGTTGAGGTCCGCTTCTAACTCTCTCCTGGAGTCGACCTCGGCCTGCCCTTTAGTCGCCCTCTCTCCCTCTCCTTCGGCAGCCTCCAGCTCGGTCTCGGACCTGACTCTCGCGTCGCCTTCTACTGGCTCTTGCGGAACTACCTCCTTCACAACCTGTTCCTGGGTTGTCTTGGTTGCCTCTGGCTTGGCCCCGATCCCGGCCAACTTGAGGGCTGCTTCGAGACGCATCCGGGTTTCTTCAGCGGCTCTCATGCCTTTCTCGTGCGTCTGCTCACGTTCCTTCTCAGCCTTGCGAAGGGTCTCAAGTCGCTCCTCGTTTTTTATTCTGTCATTTTCAACTCGCTTTCGGAAATCCTCCCCGGAAACCTCCTCGGGGGGCACCGCTGAAGTAGCTGGATCCTCCAGCCAGCGACCAGTCAGCGACCGTCGAGTCTCCGCTGTATCCTGTTCAAGCTGCAATGAGAATATATCCAGATGCGATGACTTTCCCCTTTCGATAGCTTCATCATCTTCGGACACGGAGAGGACATGTGAGTGTGAATGGCCATCTGATGCCGACTCTCGAGTCCCATTTTCCTCGGTTGCTCGCGGAAGCGCGAAGATGGCGAGTTGTTCTTGATGCACAGCCACATGTCTCTTGAATCGAGTCGTACTGACAAAGACATCTTGTGTGGGTTCCCCTGGAAGAGTTGATTTCCCTCCTGGATTGGTTCTAAGGCGGAGGGCATCCTCCCAGTCATGACAAAACGGGCAATCCTTGGCTCTGATTTTTGTCAATGCCTCTCGTCCAGCGTCCAGAAGCATTTGTAACTGGTCGTCAGAAAACGGTCCATGAGCTGTTTGGATATGTGCCCGTATCTGTTTCGGCCCTAGCGGCCCATGACCACACAAGCTGCAGGTGTATCGAGCTCGGTGCTCCTTTAATTCGTGTTCGAACCAGGTGTCACGATCTCCGAAGAATCTAGCGTCACATTCTTCGTCTCCCACAGTGCATAGGTAGGCTTTCAGATCGCGGAAGGCGTGGATTCTGAAGGCAAATCCACATTAGTTAGCCTAGGACAAGAAGAAAAAACCGACTGGGTTCAGGGCGAATTACATACCGCCAGGACCTTTCAGTCTGGAATGACTGAATGGTGAAGCATATGGGGCATTCGAAGGCTTCGTTGTTGTTGGATAGATCGGCTAAGAGGGGGAGTTTAAGATTTGATAGCGACTCGGTGGCGGTCGAAGCACTCATGAATGAAACGGCGTCGTCCTCTACTTCTTCCACCTTTTGTGGTAAAAACGTGGTTGCTTTGCTCTGAGAATGTTCAGTGCGGGCATCAATAAGCTTTCCTTCTTCTCCAAGATCATCAGCCCCCAGTCGATTTCTGTGGTCTCGGCAGTATCTGATAAACTGCCTTCGTTTCGCAATACCACCGCCGAGACGTCCTAGCAGAGAGCCCTCTCTGATTTTGGGGTGCTTCTGTCTAACATAATCCACATCGAATGAGGCGGGGAATGCTAGATCTGATGCCTGGAGTGCGCGCTTGAACCTATCACGGGGAGTTGACTTCCGAACCAGGATTCCTATTCGGAAAAGGTAACTGATGCTTTCGGAGATGACTTCGATAAGCATATGGGCCTCGTCGAATGGTTCGATGGTTGCATCTTCGTCCTCCAAGCCATCGATTTCAAGGCTCTCTTCGTCGACATCTTCAACCTCGATATCCATGTCGAAAGCCATGTCCCGGTTTGGACTGATGCCTTGAACGATGCTCATCACTGTACAATTTTGTGAGAACATGAAAATAAAACAGCATATCATAGATAGGAGAGCTTACAGTCCTCAAGTGCGGTAGCAACCTCGTCTAATTGTAGACATATTTGTTGCCGAATATCGTGTGCCGCAGAAAGGCGATGATCCAGCGACAATTTCGCCGTCGGGCTATGCATTGCGCCTAAATTCCTAGCCCATAGCGTGAATCTTTCCAGGGCGTCTATTATTTCTGCGGGCGACGGGCTTATATCATGTTTTTTCTCCTTCATGCATGATATCAGATCCAAGAAGGATCGTCTAACTTGCTGACTCTTCTTCGAGATGCTTTGCGCCTGCTCCGAGTCTGCCATGGTTGATGGGAAGGCTGCTTGCGCCAGCGTTTGTCTGATCGTGAGATTGACGGTCGCGTTTGATGTCTATCGATGCATTTTTACTGGATGAGCGAATTACCCCTCACATGGGCTCACGTGGATGAATCTCAATTGGGCAAGGGTGCGACGCGACGAGGCTGAGCTTGGGAAATGTCAGCACATCTTCTGCATCTCGAGAGGCATTATTTATTCTTCCCGTCTGAAGCCACTTCAGCAAATGAGCTTCCGCAATAAACCCTCGTCGCTGAAGTCCCTTGGCTATGTCTGGGTTTGAAGTAGCCGGACTCGTTCTCGGGGCCTTCCCGCTCGCCATCACCGCTCTCGAGAAATATCGCGAGGTGGCAACCCGGCTGGGGCTCTTCCGTCACATCCGACTGCAATACAAGAAATGCCGGGATGACTTAGAATTCCACCGACTAGTGTTTAAGCGGAATCTGAGGCACTTGTTGCTGCCCTTGGTGGTGGACGATGACAGGATTGAGGCACTCCTAGCTGATCCTGGCGGAGACAGCTGGAAGGAGCCTTTGGTTGCCGACCTTTTGGAGAAGCGTCTTCAAGACTCCTTCGAATTGTACATTGAATACATTGAAGGAATGGACTGTGTTATGAAGGAGATACACAAGGAACTTGCGTTTGACTCCCAGTCAGTCCAAACAAAAGTCAATACTCCGGTAAGGGAACCAATTCACACAAAGATGCCGACACCATCCCAAGTCTCACATCGTCGCAGAAAATCCCAACCAATGCTGCCGGCCTCAAGTCTGCTCTCGGAAGAGAAGGAAGGGCGTTCCAAATTTACAGGTTAAAATTCAGCAACGGCGAAACAAACCGCAAGCGACTCTTCGCTGAGCTCCAAAGTTACAACGACAAGCTCGAGAAACTGTTGGATTCCAGTGACAAGGACATGCTCTTGGTACAGCAAAGGACCACGGCTACGCAGTGTGCTGCTATAGATGCAGCCATTTGCAGCTTCTGGATCCAAGCCAGAGACGTCTTCAAAGCGCTGGCCTCGGCGTGGAACTGTCGATGCCAGCAACATGGAGCGAAGCTGCTTCTCCAGCACCGGACGAGCAAAAAGCCCGAATTTCAAGTTACGTTTACAAACTTCACTTCTTCGCAATGGGAGATACAGAAAACCAAGATCGCCGAGGGCAATGACATTGTATCGGCGACAATGCATCAGAGCACGACCCTTTTGGAGCACATCCCGCTCCGACCACATCCGGCGCACCGCCATCATCACAAAACTCCCCTTAAGTCTGCGCTACGAACAAAAGGCAATATAACAACTAGTACAACAACTAGTACAACCACTGTTTCGTTGTTAAAGTTGGTGAATCAAACCAAGTAGTGTATGACTTGAGATTAACTATGTGCTAGGCCTCTACCCTCGATCACCTTTACAAGTGTGGAAACCACCCTTGTTCACAGCATTAACCAGCCAATATCCAACCTCTGCACCGCCCTTGAACAGTCTGAAGGATCATGTTGCGGTTATCTTTCAGACGACAACTGCCGATACTATGTGTATACCGTGAGCCGCGAGAGTGTGCAAGTTATTCCATCCGTGACCCTTGACCAGATTCTGGACGGTCGTGTTATCTCTCAGCCCACGCGCACGCAGCGGTACAACGTCTCGCTGATTCTAGCTTCATCCTTTCTTCAGCTCCTCGAATCTCCTTGGATGACAACCCCTTTCAGAAAGACGGACATTCTTTTCCTCGGCGATCTCACCAAATCAGGCGTTTTTGTTCTAGATCAACCGCACATCAATCGAGACTTTTCAACGGGTCCCGAGGGGACGACATCGGAATCTGCAAAACGCGGAGACAATGTCACTGATTCTCTAGACCATCTGGGAATCCTTCTCTTGGAGCTCTGCTTTGGGAACGTTCTCGAGAAGCAAGCGTGCAGGAAGAGCTGGCCTGCTGGAGGGGATGCGAGGGAAAAGGCCGTGTTTGATGTCATGGCGGCCCGTAATTGGCAGTGTCAAGTAAACGAGGAGGCAGGGCCGGATTATGCCGAGGCCGTAGGGTGGTGTTTGGGAGGAAACCGGAGTTCCCAGCCTGAGAGGTGGAGGCACGACATGCTCCAGAAGGTGATTCAGCCTTTGCAGCGATGCCGTGATTACTTGGCGGGATCGTTGGCTCAAACGGCGTCGTAGGATGATGGAGTCATAACTCAAATAACAATCCGTATACCCAACTTGTGTCTTTGCTTACCATGCCGGGAGATTATCCTGTGACCTTAAGCGTGCTTGCGTTGGAAACACCGGATTATCACATTCAGAGCAGCCGTCGACTCTATGAGATAGAGCAAGAGTGTCTCCAAAAACTGAGCAATATTCTTTTCTTATTCAGCGCCTAGAGTAGTCGCTTATTCTTTTCTTAATATGCCGTCTCGCGCATCAGGGCCGGCTCAATTTTCTTGGGCTCATCTTCTGCATTAGCAATGGTCTTGTCCAGCGACCACTCCTGGCATGCTTCCCAAGCTTCTCTGAGAAGCTCTTTGCTCATGTCTCCGTTTTTGAAAGCCGACAAATATTCCTTGCGAAGCTGGGGGTCAAATGAAACTCCGTCCTTCAAGTAGATCGGGTCTTGTTTGCAGAATGGCCGCAGCTTGAAGTGAGAATTGCAATCTGTCGCCACAAATACGACGACTCCATCGGGCTCGCCGCCGGGTTTGTGGAGGACAGTTTCGCGGCATTCTCCCACTTGTGTAACGCCAGAACACCAGGAAGCCAACCAAAATCGCCCGACCCTGCCATGCGTGGTGATTCCACAAGATCTACAAAATCTTGTTAGGGCTGCCTAGATGTGTTCTTGGTAAGGACAATACTCACTTGACCATGTATGGGATGAAGGCGAAGTAACCGCATTCATATAACAGCTCATTAGGCTTTTCGTAAGCGTAACTCGATGCCGTTGTATTAGGCGTCCAGTAATTGAAGTTACTAGCCATCGAAAAGGTCCTATTGGTGATTTGGGATGTCCACTCTGGCAATTTTACTTCAACTGGTAGCCCTGGCTTGAGTCTGCAAGGATTCGGACCACAACGGGTCTGATTGAAACGCATTTCCGGGCCATACCACCACTCCACATACGACTCGCAGTACTCTTCGCACTAGATAAAGTGTCACTCATGTATCTCATCCAGAAATACATCGCTTTACTCACCTGGCGATACCAGTTCGGTGTGCAATGGCCCTTTTCATTAACGGCATGCTTCGCCTTGCAGCCGAAAAATTCCTTCCTAGTTGTTAGCAAATACATAACGCCATCTGTATTCTCACGTGTCACACAGTGAGAAGAACTCATGTACCTGATGTTCGGGAACTTTTGAAGGTGTAAAGCATGGTTCCGGTGCTGGGAATATCCTTGGGTCTTTCCAGCTCGATATCCATTTCGGGCCATTCCGGAGCGCGGGTGAGTGAGCGGATACGACAGTAATGGGCATCCAAAAGGCGATCTTGAGAATCGTCGTGAGCTCCATTTTAGCTTTTGATCCCTTTCACCGAGAATTCTCTCCAAGGGTGACGGTTCGGCCGAGGTTTGGACGCCTCTAGTCAAGTGAGGTTTTGTCTGGCGGTCTTCTGGTCAAGACGCCCTGGTTGGTGAGCTTCCCCCCACGGCCACGAAGAAAAGAAAATTGAGATCGGCTATGCTCTGTCGAAGATTTGGTCGACGCAGATGATGCGGGGAGTGGGCAGCAGAAGCATTTTGTAGTCAACCTTGAGAAGTGTCTGGGAGGGAGCGTTAGACAGCATCGAGGTGACATAAGCGGTTGGGGAAAAATCTTACCAAATTAACTCGGCAAGATAGGATATATGCGAGGAAACTTAGAGAAGGCCATACCGTTTATTCTGCTGATTCTGTTGGTGTCCATAACGGTCCCAAGGGTAGACTTTGAACATGCAGACACACGTGTCTCTCCAGCCGGCACATCGTCTTGTTTTTCGCCCGTGGATGATGCCCAATGATAGTTGAAACTTAAAACACATGTACCATGGAATTACCCTCCATTAGCTTTTCAACATTTACGGGTCGTTTTATCGTGTCGTTCGCCCCTCGCAGTACCAATGCGCCATCTGGGACAAGACCTAGACCACCAGAGCACTGGAAGGGGATTATTGGAGCCTTTCATCATGTAGTGATCAGGTGTAGGGTGTCTAACGGTTATCTGCAGTCGTATCACTGTTCGCTTTCAGGATCTAGGTCAAAACGTGCACCACAGACTTCTCGGTTGGATCGTTGCTGCACCGTGTGGTCCAAAATTTTCCTTCGAAAACTACCTTGATGGTGCGAAGTGGCTCCAGGAGGAGAATTGGAGTGTCGTGAGCCTCGGCTTCGATTCTTTGGCGACCTTGTCCTTGCTACTGGCCTGACTGCCCCCTTTTGCTATTCTCCATGACGGGCCTACAACTTCCCAATGACGGCCCGTTTATTTGTCGCTACACTAGTCTTTCGAATCGTATACTTCATCCTTTCATCTAAAATGCCAAAATCACACACAAGAGTGGGCTCATAGTTCAGGCTTTCACAGGCCCAATGAGGGGATCATCGTTGCTGTCTTGAGATGCGCTGTACTTTATTGACCCAAACGCCATCTCCGCATCTAGTTAAGTTAAGGCTCTGACACCTGTACAGGTTTAAATCCCGGCACTCCTCCAATGGTGCCAAGAATATCACCCACGTAATTAGAAGGCTCGATTCCATTCAGAAATGTGTCATCCCAACCACCAAGAATACCTTTCAGGATCTCTATTCCAGCCAAGTAAATATTGGCCACGGCAATATCAACCCCATTTAGATGGTTGCCTCGTAAATGAGCGAAAGCATCCACTTCCGGTGGCGGACGGTCGAAATTGGAACCTGGTCTCCGAGTCAGCCGTTACTATTCATGTGAGAGAGCAGCGGTTCAAGTACCTGTTCGTAGAAGGATGGCTCTATTGAAGTCGACTAGTTTGTGGGCGTGAAACCGAACTAGGACTTCGAGGATCGCATTGTCTTCCATGGCTGACATGCAGTACGTTCCCATCCCATTTGTCCAAAGACTCGTCACATCCTCAAACGCTTCACCAAGGAGATTCCCCGAGAAGAATACGTCGCTCGTCAAAGCATCACATTTTATCAGTGAGGGCGATTTCGTTGCAGCGTCATAGTCAGGACATCCGGCTTCGTATTTGGATCGATACTCTTGAGCGCCGGCAGTGTCGTTCAACGTTGCCTTGGAGGCGAAGTCGAATGCGGCGTCTCTGAGAGCCTCGTTCAACTCAAAAACTTCAGTACCATAAAACTCGGTTGGGTACTCGGTTGGACTATGGGTTCCGAAAGAGAAGTAGCCTGTCTTCCAGTCTGACGGCATCTCCCTCGGATCGATCTCATATTGTAGAGCGGGTTGGATGGCGAATCGAGCGAGGGCGACACTCCCGAGGGATCCGTGCTTTGGATTAACTCCAGCAATGCCTGCCAGTAGAAAATATGTGTTCTTTAAATCGAATTGTCTTGACAGAATGACTGCGGCGATGGTAGTTGCGGCATTTATCTCAGACATGCCCGTCGTGACTTGGCAGATGTTGCCATCGGAAGTACAATGGATATATGGATATTGAGGACTTAGACCTGGGACAGAGATGTTCTGCGCCAGTATGTCCCCCAGGCTGCTGCCAGGTAGGTGTTCATGCCATACATCAGCCTCTAGGGAGAACTAAAGACCGCGGGTGTTAGATTTGATTTTGGCCACGTCACCTGGTGAAGCGATTGTCATCATCGCACAGAGAGATCTTTTACGTACCAAGCTAACAATGAATATCTTCGGTGTCAAAAGTTCGACATTGTGCTGAGGACGTTCGGCTCGTAGAGCGAAATAAAGCCCAGCGATCAAAATTGCGCCGGAAATAAGCGACCGGATCGAGAAGGAGTCCATTGTGAGTTCCGCGAGATGAAAACTGTCCCCTTGGTCAAAGTAGTCGCCTCACGCAGTATTAAATAGTTTTTGTGCTATCTAGATCAGCCGATGTCAACGAGCCATTTTGATAAGACGATAGGGAGCGGCCGGGGCACGACATATCGCTTTAGCAAGGGTGGTGAGTAACAACGCAATAGCGTGAACCTGTGACGTGCTGTAGAAAGACGGTCTACTGCGACAATAAGTGCCTATTAGCTCCTCCAAGATAATATCTGCTAGAAAAGGGCCCGGCAGCCAGCCCAATCTAGCTACAGTCTTGTTTAAATCTTGCCCAAGAAATCTCCGAATTTTTTAGGGCGCTTTTTCCAACGCGGTGACGTTCCACTTTGTGCAAGGTTCAACTCACTTCCCAGGCGCCAAGAACCTTTCACTCCGTCTTGGCGACTTTCATTTTCCAGGAGTCCCACAGATCGGCCCGATAACGGTGCTGACTGAAATTGTCCAGAATCATCCAAGTCGCTGGATTTGCTCTCAGCCAATGCGGCAACCAAGGACCTGATCTCACCACCAGCTGCCATTCCAACCCGACGATGCACGCTGGATAGAGAGATTTTGGCCGTTCAGGACTTGGAGCCGAATTCCGAATTTCTCAGAAGCTGGTTGTGCATTTCCACCTGCCGGTGTTCTCGCAGATACATCTTCGTGAATTCTGGTTGTCTGTGATCAAGTCGCAGAATTTCGATCCGTGATTGTTGTCCAGTTCGTGCACTGAATTCCTAGAGCTAGATTTCGAGTCGTGCTTCTTAAGAATCGAAACTCGCTTGCTAGCTGGGTTGCAATCGCAGCGGGTTTTCGAAAGGGACAGCCAGACGCCGTACTGTAATCTTCCAACTATCATGAGAATAACGTATGTTACTCTGCGTCATACGATAGGTCCATAAAATATCTAAGTGATGGGTACAGAGATCACTAGATTTCAGTCGGCGACGCGCTCAGTGCAAACACACCCAAGAGACAGACGATATTATTGCCAACAGCAAGATAAGGAGGCACAAGTGAAGTGCCGCTGCATCGCAAGGTAGAGTGTGCTTGCAGACTTCAGTGAACACTCGATACAGTGCTTTAGAAGAGAGCTGCCAGTAAGAATAGAATAATGGCTACAAAAACTGCCGAGGTAGCTAAGACGAGACCAAACGTGTACTTCCAATTACAGACGAAAAAAGACATACGCAGCCAAATTTATGGACAGAGCTATTACTTTAATAACACTTTTGCTGGCGAGTAGGGCCGGCTGTTCTAAACTCTGTAGTGCTTAACAGTATCGCCCTGGGAAATCTTGCATTTGAAAGATTTATTGTTTGCATTCTTCGTATTCTCCCCAATATTAACTGTTATAATTGCATGGGTTATTGTTGATACTATTGTTGGTGTTTTTTTTTTAACTGTTGATCTTCTAGTCCCCCCTCTGGGTATATGTATACTAGAGCACCCTAACCTCTTGATAATTGCATGAGTCTAGGTAGTAGGATAGGCTTCCAGCAATAGCGTCCAGCTGTAAGAGACCGAGGGCTCGCTCGCCCCTTCGGCACGGGGCACACCGCTCCTATCCTTACAGTTTTCGCCATTAATAGGGAATTAACTTGACTAATAAATTCTACATCGCATTCTGTTTCAACAATTTAGCTTACTATTCGACTTGACTATATGTAGCTTTTTAAAGCAGCCTCATATGTATATTGTCAACCACCTGCATCTCAGTAAATCTCCACAAGTGCAGTGACAACTTAGCTAGGGGACGATAACATGGAGGTCTTGGGCATTAGGACAAAGGTGCATAGTAGCTAGCCGTACTGGCAGGGTTGCCAAGTTGCCTAGAGTGCTGATACAGGTAATAGCTCCAGTAACGATGAGGAAAATCCGGGGACAATGGCGGTGTGCAATGCCTTCAAGTGAGGGGAAGTGCTGTCGAATAGATGATGAGACGAAATGCGAGTGTAGCCCCACCTGTTTCAGAAAGGGATATTCTCTCCTGCAGTCTGCCAGCCATTTTCAAGGGCGTTGCCAATCGGAATCTATAGGCGGAATGCAGGTTCGACTCTTCCAGGAAAGCCAATGCTGACGGAGCCCGAGGTTGATGCCCGAAGCAAGCTATCACACCTATTGCGCGGCCTAGAGTGAGCACACGTCTTACAACATGATGGTCACTAACAATGGAGACGGCCTGTGGCTGGCTGAGAGCCAGCGGGAACTATTTAGCCGAGTCACTAGCGTAGCGGCTTAGATCAATAGTTGGAAGTAGTCCTAGACACGCATTGCCTGAGCGTAAGGAGTACGCAACCCCGCTCGGAAGAATCCGAGTTTGCGCTCTAGATGGTTCTAAAATATGTAATATATGTAGGGCAAGTCCGATGTGTCACTTATCAAGTCACGGGTGTGCCACTCATGACTCGACAAAGCTAGACTAACTGCATCTATTGCAGCGAAACCCCTCTAAAATTGCAGATAGATCACTCGTTAACCTTAGACATGCATTATCTGAGCGTATAGACCTGAACTCAGCCACGCCACCAGACGCTTTTGCATCGTAGACACTGCTCAATGACCGGGTGGCGTATTGTCTTGACTTCACCGCTACATCTTGAATCGGCAAGGTAAAGTTTGTAGTTGTGGGCGTTCGAATTGAAGTGCAGGAAGACGATAAATAAAAGCACCAATTCAACCCACGAGACTGTATACTGATTCAAGGCACTGCTACACTACAAACTTCCACCCAGCCAGACCTATTTGCCAGCAAGAACCTCCGTCATGTTTCTGGATATCGAATCAGATGTTCCGCTCAAGTACCAATGGGCTCGCTACCATGCCCTCACGGGTACTGTCCATGAGTATCTCCGCCATGCATCTGGCCATGAGAAAATGTCTCTTCCCATCCCAGAGGAACCAGTTGAGTCTGAGCTTCCGACAATTCCCCTCCAAGGAAAGGGTAGTGGCGCCATTGAGACTCCCAAGGGTAAAGACCCCAATGTTGTCAAGTTCGGTGTTGTCGGGGCTGGTGCAGCGGGTCTGTTTACAGGCATGATGCTGGACTACTTTAACAAGCAGCTTGAGCTTCGCAAGAATCCATTGAGGTTCGAGTATGAAATCCTCGAAGCAGCGGGTCCAGACCGGGTCGGAGGTCGCCTGTACACCCACAACTTCAGCAGACAACGAGAGACCCATGACTATTACGACGTTGGTGCCATGAGGTTTCCCGATAACCTTGTCATGGCCCGGTGAGTCCCTCCCTACGGTTCTATTGCTCTATCCCGATGCATTTATTAACAAGTCTAGGACGTTCGCCTTGTTTGGCATCCTCGACATGGAAAAGGTCGATTTCAAGTCCAAGCCCGACGCTAAGAATGGGTCTCTCATTCCCTACTACATGAACAACGGCGGGACCGAGAAAGCCAAAGAGCCGTGGTGCTACAACAACAAAACGGTATGGGGTAAAGACTACGCCGTTGTCCAGGAGCAAGGAGGGGAGTCCAAAGACCCCTTCTGCATCAATACGGGGGGTGAGATCCCCGAAGAGTATGTTCCTCTAAAATGTGCGAGATTAGCGGGTGAATTAACAAGAGATAGACTCTTTGCGCAGGCACCAGACGACATCATGACCAAACTCACCGAAGTCGTTCGAGAGCAACTCAAGGAGGATCTCAGGACTGGGGGTGACAAGGGCTGGGACCTTCTCATGTCGTACGACAAGTACAGTACCCGTCAGTTCTTGGCAACGTAAGTCGACCTCAACCATCTCTGAGAAGTGAGCTCTTTGTCTGACCCAATACAGTGAACACCCTGAACTCGAACACATGAAAACTCAGGGACCATTCCCGCCGCCACCATACAACTACAACACTATCGAGTGGTTGGAGACATTCAATGGGTAAGTTAAATACCAGCCGCATCGAAAACGTCTTCTAAAATGCATCAGCGGAACCAATTGGTATGATCAGGCCCACAGTGAAACCGTCCTCGAGTCGCTGGACTTTGACTTTGAACCCAATGTCAAATGGTACTGCATTCTCGGCGGTGCGCAACAACTGGCCAAGAAAATGGAGAAGAAGCTCGAAAGGAAGGTCAGATACAATTCCCGAGTGACTGCAATTCGAGTCAAGAACATCAGAGAAGTCGAAATCGTGGTTCCAAACGGCACTCCCGAACCCGATGTGACCACCTACGATGCCGTCATATCCACCACCACGCTTGGTTGCCTCCAGCACATGGATCTCCGCGACGCTGGACTCACATATCCCACCAGGCAGGCCATTCGTTCCTTAGGATACGGCACGGCCGCCAAGATCGCCATCAAGTTCAAGCGGGCGTGGTGGATCCACGATCTCAAGGGCCACAACATCAAGCACGGCGGCCTGGGCCATTCTGACCTCTCAGTCCGCACGTGCGTGTACCCTTCGTACAATATCTACGACAAGGAGGGCTCCACGGCAGTCTTGCTGTGCTCTTACACCTGGCAGCAGGACTCCTCGCGTCTGGCGTCACTGTTCTCCGATAAGCCTTCGGAGGATGCGCAGTTGAAGGAGCTCCTCATTCGTGACCTTGCGAGACTGCACAAGAATGATGATGTTACTGAGGACAAGGTTGCCGACCTCATTCGCAGGAATTGGGTCGAGCACCATGCTCACGACTGGTCCGAGGATTGCAACACGGCGGGAGCATTCGCCTTCTTCCGGCCTCAACAGTTCCAGTCCATGTGGAGCAGGATCATCCAGACGTGTGGCGATGTCATCATTGCCGGCGAAGCTGCTAGTCCTCACCACGCGTGGGTCGTGGGCGCACTTGAGAGCGTCATTCACGGCTTCTTTACGTGGCTTGGAGCCAACATGTACTCCAACCCGAATTTTGAAATTGTACGCGACATCATCCTGACCAAGGACGATTCCAATCCCTTTGTGGGACTGCCACCTTACATGAGCGAGAAGATCTCCGAGTGGTCATCAGCTTGCAGCATGCTGCACCGCGCCGAAGTGCTGGGGGCGCGGGGAGTCAAGCCAGTCGCGAAGGAGGCGACAGAGATGGTCACTAGTGCCCAAGCCGTGTACGACTTCTTGGATATGGGGTCGCTGGATGTGAAGATGTCAGGGTAGAGGCTGAATTTGAGATGACACCTTCGACTTAGTTAGGGGTATACAATGAACTCTGATGTGCCCGCCGTGCCAAGCAAATATTTCAAGATTTGTGGTGACAAAAATGGCGCTTGAGATTTTGCTCACTGTAGGCCAATAATGTTGTCGCGTCAGCGCGATACGTCGCACACTATACACCGTCTGTGAGGATGAAGCAACCAATCTACGGAGCTTTGTATCTGCGGCTGTTGTGCTAGTTGCCATGAGACCAGTTGGTTGACTTTACAAGACCAGAGAATGACGTATAGTAATTCATAACAACAACCACGAGTAGGGTGTGGAGACTGATGATCGGACAAAGTGTCTATTCACTTTCCTCTTTTTTGCAAGGACGGCTCCGGTTCTATATGTCTCCTCCATCCTCCCAGACAACAATATTACATGGAGGATTATCCATCTCTCTAAAGAAGCGATTGACTTCCTCACCATTATATCTAAGGCTAAAGTGCGTAATGACAAACGTTGTGGAGGGCCATTTGCGAACTACCCTCTCCAAATCACTCCATATGGTATGCTTTGTCCGGTCGGCCTGCGCCCTGTGCTCCTCGTATAGAAAACTGCACTCGGTGATGACCACTGGAATGCCGTTCCGCAGCCATTCCGGCTCGGCAGCCAGGGTTGCGGCCGTGGTATCTCCCAGAAAGGCAAATATGGGGGTGGATTGCTCGTTGGTGATTTCTATGCCTGATTGACGGAGGGCTTTGATTTCTGGTCCTTTGAGAGATCGATACTCTGGCTTCAATCGATTGGAAGTAATGCTGAAAACATAACCAACACATGGAACTGTGTGGTCGCAGTCAAACACAGTGGCTGTCATGTTCTTGATGCGTCTTAGGGGGACAACATCACCGTGACGAACGCCATGAGTGATGTGCGTATTGAGCCACCCATTTTTCTGGGGCATGTTGATATCAACGCTGCTTTCCGCCTCGGAGCCGGATTGGGGAGCATCTTCAAGCTGTACCAATCCTCCAAGATTAAGCATGGTATTGGCGAGAATGAAATTATCAAAGACGCTGGCCATATCGGCAGGGCAGAAAATATCTGGCGGGTCCTCGCGCTTGACAAATGCGGGCGACAGGAGAGTGTGGTCGCTGTGTCCGTGGGTGAGGAAGATATGTTTGGGCCGCATCTTGTTGACACAGAGGCCGGCGTCAAGGAGGAGATTGAGCTGGGGGATTATGAAGGACGTATGCCATGCTGCACGAGATTTGCCCGTCAGGACATAGTTGCTATATGGCTTCGGGAATCGCCACTCAAGAACATCGGACCGGGAGGATTGAGGAAGCGGGACTGCGAAGGCTGGTTTGGACATGGCCGGGCGCAGAATGGGTGTAGATGCGCGTGGATTAAGGATAGGTTGGAGTAGGTTCGATCGAACGCTGATATGTTTTCTTCTTGGTCGCATCTGTGTTTAAGAGGTAGAAAACTTGAGCATATATAATTAATAGGCGAAGAAATGTTGAAGTCGAGATAACACTAGCAATTTTGACTAAGTTCGGCGTGTCGACCTTGCGGTATGACTCATGAAGGCTAACTGCGCCCACAGCACGGCCACATTTTGCTGCTGCGGCATAGTTAACCTCCCAACCCATCACCCGCAATAGGTGATGACGATGTGTTAGTGAAAAAGACAAATCGTTGGATCGTCTGCCAGTAATAATTTCTTAGAGGATTGATGATGCAAATAGGCCATGGCGACAGAATGTCGCGGGTGCCTGGGAGATCTACCAAGAGCACGCTCCTGGTCTTAGCTGGAGGGTTCATCGTGCTTCCTTCTACCTCTGAATAATTTTTCGTCTCGGTCGCCCGTAGAGTGATGCGGCTATGCACTAGGAAATAGTAAAAGCAGCCACTCGTGCGCGCCTACGTCAGAGACCACCATCGGAACCTCCGCTCGCAAAGCTCACTCGGCTCCTCTAGGTCGAGCGATTGGCCGGATTGAAGGAGCAGAATACAAATTCTCATCCAAATCCCACCAGCCAGTGGTTCTGCCGGCGATATATACTGCGAGAGGACCTGAGGTCTCAGCAAAATCCCTCCAAGAGCAATGCAAGTAGTAAAGGCGTATGCATAATGAAAGCGGGTTGCCTCAGCTTGAGGAGCGCGGAAAGGGTTGATTCCGGGCACGACTCCCGTAGTCTTCAAATTGAGTGTGTTTGTAACGCATAAACTTGGAGAAGACGGGAATAAGAGTTGCGAATGCAGCCCAAATCATCACAGGTCGGATGGCAATGGCAGCAGTAAAACCAACAACGCGAAGATTCAACACAACCTAGGCAATAGTCAAGCCGGCGAAATCATATATCACCACTGCACTTGTCAGCACCACACCGAGGCGTGCGGATGCAAGGCCACCAATCTCAAGTCTGAGAAAGGTTGTTCCTAGCTGGTCAAGCGAAGAGCGAGTCCGGCAGCGCAACTTGCAACGGGGTAGAGTCCGCCATTGATTGTAGAACGAATGAAAAGCCCATAGACGCTGAGATTCCGGTGATGGCGACGCTCATGGAGAGAGTCAAATTGGCTTTTGGGGTTTTGAACGAGGTTGCCAAATCACCTGTCTGACAAGTGAGAAGCCGTCAAAATCAAGTAAAGCCGCGCGAAACATGCCGTAAAAACGACAAGTACTTGTTCGCATCCTCAACCTCTCTGACAAGCAACCTCCCGTCAGGGTCCCCCAAGCGATGCTGATGACAAATTAGTCGATGAGACAGCAGAGCGCAATCTCATCAAGGCCATTGTGGACCAAGTCTAGCAACAAGAGAAAGTCGAGAAAATAGTAATCATGGTGGCGGGAGAGAGCGAAGATTCGATTATGCGGACTTAATCTAATAAGTCTCTCGCTATTCAAGTGGCATTTCAAAACAAGCCGGTTCTTCCAACCTTGGTGGATTTTTAGCGTAAGTTAGAGCCATAAGCCTCTCGGCACATGCCGGTAAGGCCGTCCTCCGTGCCAAGTGTGATTATCTCAAGCGACTTCACTAGTGTCGGCCGCCATTAATAAATTCGATGCTGAAATAGCGCCGGTCGTCTGGCGTCTAGAACTTGATCTGATTGCCGCTAAGGTTCCAAGTGGATTTCGCAAGTGCGGATGGTGCCACTGTCTCGGAATAGCCTACAAAGGGCCGAACACCAAACTGACAAGTCAGAAGGCGCATCAAGGTTGACCATGGAAGGGGGTGAACGGGGGGGCATCCGTTAGGGCCGACTAGAAGACCGAGTCAGAAGGCATCAGCGCTACCAGTGGAAGAGCGCGGAATGGAAGACATTCATCACGGCAACCACCACACTAAAAAAAGTCAGAGGGCACATCAAGGCTAACAGTGGAAGAGGGTTGGGCGGGGAGACATTCCTGCGCCGCCAGTGACCACAAGCGCAGAGCGGGACAGTAGCTCAGGTGAAGTGATCCACAGACGAATGGCAATTGCTATCGTCGTGAGCTAAAAGCCGGGGGGCCAAGATGGGAAATCGGGGAAAATTACGATGATCATCCCTAGTGGAATGGCGCTATTAGCGGAACCTAGAGGCGGCACAGATTCCTCAGCTCCGACCTGGGACGGGACACTAGCAAGGCGCGAATAGAACGCTAAGAGGGAATCAGAAACGCGCCGTGTTGAAACGCTCTAATGGCTTCCTTGGGATGTGCTGATGGGTGCATCCATCTCCACCAAGGCTCAAGACTGAGTGCTCCACAACTGAGTAGTCACTTAACTTAGTCATTTAGCCAGCCGAGAAGAGAAATTCCTGTGACTTCTACTGGATGCGCGTCGTCGGGAGTTTGTGCAGTTCTGGACTCGGTGGAATCGGTGTTTCGAAGGAAAGGGACTAGTCGTCGGACCTTGTTCTCTCGCCTTGTTCTCTCGTAGCTTTTTACCGGTAGCTCAGCGATGTCCCAGGTGCCAAGGTTCACCATTCCCAATATATCGTCCCGAGGGGAGCTGCATTCCAAATGGGAACAAAACACTCCGCGATAACTCTTGGCAGTACCAGCAACCCGTCTGTCTGGTTTGTCCGGACAAAGTGCTGACTGCAAACCTCCGAACCCCATGCATCTCGGGCACGAACACGAACGG
Source organism: Ilyonectria robusta (assembly GCF_021365365.1). Taxonomy (NCBI): domain Eukaryota; kingdom Fungi; phylum Ascomycota; class Sordariomycetes; order Hypocreales; family Nectriaceae; genus Ilyonectria; species Ilyonectria robusta. The sequence goes on from NW_025764448.1 coordinate 1,105,404, forward strand.
TGGGCTATCCACAATGTCACCTTCAGTTGGTTTTCATCCGAACTTTCCAATATACGCGGAGTTTGGTTGCCCTCGCGTGGCATGTGGACATGACGAACATGATGGCGGAAGATAATCCTCCTATCACACTGGACCTTGGGTAGGAGTGGCGTAGCTACGTACGACATCATGTCGGACTCCGTCCAGAACCGAGCAGAGGGTAAGCAACTCGGGCGATGAGCCGCGGGCGAGGACCGAGCACAGATTGCCAGGGTCCGCATTAGTATTTACGACGTTTTATCTGTTTGCAGCACCGAATGCCTAAGTCCGGCCATGCTCCGGAGAACCTGGCCATCGCTCCCAAACAAGCAGGCATTGTAGACCCCGAGCGTTCCCTCAGATCTCTCAATCTAGAAAAGCCCCCCTTCGAACCCTTGATAAAAAGCAATAAGATGATAAAACATCAGTCTGGCCTGATCTCTCCTGCTGACCCTGGGGAAATCAGCCAGGGGATTGCAGCCGACGACCGCAGTTACCAGGATTTGAATCCCTCGTCAGTCTCAATGCCGCATCTCACCCATTCCATCTCGGTTGCTCTGTCCGTCCCCCTGTCAGATGCAGTGCTAGGGTCACACTGTGACCTTCCCCTGTTCAGCCTCTCGAACCGTCCAAGCCTCCAAGCCTCCAAGGTGCTAGGAACAAAGATGGGTGGGGCCGCCGTGGAACCTGGTTGACTTGCCCCGTGTCCTTCGATGCGACATGGCCGAACCTTAAAGAGGCAAAGTCTGGGACAACAGTGGCGAGTGTACAGGGGTGGGAGGACGAAGATGGACGCCAGAAGTCCTGTTCCAGGTACCGGGTGAGGCGAGGGGTTCGTGAACGATACTCGCGGGCACTCAGCATACTACGGAAGACAGAGGAGCACGCGGAGGGGGGGGCATTATCTGAGTTAAATCTTGTATTTCGACTCTAATTGGCATCACAGGTTGTCGTTAAAATTAAAAGGTGACACATGGTGCCGTAGAAGAGGAAGGCTATGTACTAGATATGTACTGAGACGGTATTCCGCGTGGGGCGCATTTACAAGTAGACGTAGCAGAAAGGGCCATCGAGGGTGCTCATGAGGTCCTTGATCTGCTGCTTCTCGCCAGCCCAGCCGTACTCGACGTAGTCGTCGAAGGTGGTGTTGGCACTGGCGGGGATGTCCAAGAAGGTGTTGGTGCCCATCAGCGCAAGGTCGCTGTACATGCGCTTGGCGGGGCTCAGCATCTGCCAGATCCACCAGACACGGTCGATCATGGAGTGGTGAAGGTAGAAGGCAGGGTCGCCGGGAGAGGTGTAGACATCACGGCCGGGGTCACCGCCGAGGGAGTAGTGGCCACCGCCGTGGATGCCAATGTCACCGCCTCCGGGGACGCCCTGCATCATCATCTGGAAGTCGTAGACGTTCTTGGGCTTGAGGATGTTGTTGAGGATGCCGGTGGCGTTGGAGTATCGCGTGTTGACGGCATTGCTGAGATCTCGCTTCAAGCAGCGAGGGTTCCACGCAAGGGGGTTGGAGGCGGACAAGGAGGTGCCGCCGGGCAGGTCGAGGGCCGCAGGGCCCAGGTTGACTGACATATCCTTGAAGGGACCAGTCTTGACACAACCGCCACCGGAACCGGCGGGCAGGTAGATGGGCGGCAGGCCCGTGGAGGCGCCGAGGACGACATCCGCCTGGCCAGGGATGTACGCACCGTCGCTGCCCATGGAGTAGTCGCTGCCATCGAACATGGAAGACGTGTTCAGGCCGGAGACGGCGGTGATGGCCCAGTCCCAGTACTACGGTTGGTTGTCAGTTGGATGGTCTGATAGGTGGCGGGGTGAGACGTGGCTTACGGGTTGAGTGCCGGTGTAACCGCACTCCTCACGAAGCGCCTCCTCGTACAGCCAGGTGAAGTACCGGTGCCACGAGAGGAAGTTGCCCGTGTAGTGGATGCTCAGGGTCTGGTTGATGTGAGTCGCGACGAAGTCATCGAAGCGAGTCTTGGCACCGGGAGCCACAGACGAAGGTGTCAAGGCAGGCTTGGACTGGATACACTTGACGGCATCGACGTAGGCCTTCTTCTGCTTCTTGGTGAAGGTGTTCCTGCAGGGGTCCATGGTAAGCGCCACGCACGACATTGGGAGCGGCGGGATAGAGGGACTTACCACTCGCGGCGGATGCGGATGTTGCTCCAGCTGCAAGTGCTGCCGCGCTTCTCTGCGCTCTGAGCAAGTTCTTGGGCCTGGTCGTAGGCGGCCTGAGCCAGGCTGGTGATCTCGTCCAGGTTGGTGATCTCTGGCGCAGCAGCAGTAGTGCTGCTACCGGCGGGAGCGGCTAGCACGCCAGAGGCGGCGTTGAGGGCCAGGACGGTGAGGAATGAGGCACGCATTGTGGCAGTCAACGAAGAATGAGACAAGCGAGAGACGAGATATGCAGGGGCTCACGTTTTCGACACCTTGGGGTGGTTGGCTTGGATGGAGGTGAAGTGACAAGACAGACGCCCTCAACGCAGCCGGACAACCAACTATATAGTCGTCCTCGGCCGGCAATGGAGACTACAGCGAGGATCCCAACCAACACATTGGAACGTGCAGGGCCCCCCGAGGTCGAACTACGGGAGCAGTGGAACGAGGGGACTCCGGACGGCGGACTATCGACAGAACCCATGAGAACCCAAAGCCCGCGCATGAGGCCCCTCACCGTCGCGGCAAATTGGCCACGCCGGGGGAGCCTTGGAGCAGAGGGAAAAAACTCTCCGTTGCGGGCTGTGTCGACTGCGATGGCATGAAGCTGGGCAGGCAAGATGCGGCATCGCGCAGAGCACTTCATTCCGCCACTGCAGCTGACAGCGCCGACTCGTTCGTGGGCCCACCATCGCCCTGGATGCTGAGTCGAGTCGCCGGGGCAGCCCTGCGCGGAGCCCTGAAAGAAAAGCCTTGGATCAATGGATTCGCTGCGGACGAGATTCACGTCTAGATCAGATTTCGAAATCGGAGGGGGCCTTGGGATGCGTCGCCATGTCCACACCCTCAGGGATCCGGCATTTACGCTGCAGGGCTGGCGCCGACACTAACAGCCAACAGTCGCCAGGGGGAATGCCCGCATGCTTCCGAAGATGCCCACGCGGTAGGCACAGATGGCCTACTGTACGTATTGTATTGCATGCTAACGTAGCATTGCGCTGTAAGTCCAGGCTTCGACCGGCCATGTTCCAGGCTTCGACCAGCCCGACCCCATGCTTCCATCCCCCCCTGTCCCGGCGAGCAATGGCACGCAACAGCGTCTTCTGCTGGACGAATTGGCGCTGTGCCCTGCCTCGATCCCCTGCAGATCCCCCTGCGGATCCCCGGCGCTTGACGGGCTGGGAAAAACGGACTCCATCCGCGAGGACCACACGGCCCCAGGACAGGGAACGCAGCAGGGACGACGAGTTGCAGGCGTTAATCGTCAACACTAAGGTTGGCAGGGCCAGCACCGCATCCTTGGAAGCCCGTCAGCGCTGCTCGACTGTTGATCCGGAAGGGTTCCGTTCGGGATGTGGGCTGAATCTCGCTGATTGACGAGCCACCCGTGCGGTAGCCGGATCTGGCGCCGCAGAAAACAGGTTGTGCGCTGGAAGCCCGAGAGATCCGCGTGTTGATCCCTTTGGCGCGCGTGAAGCCACCACGGCGCGATCCAAACCCCAGGTTTTCTCCCGTTTTAGCATGGACGAGAGGGATCCCTAATTAATACTTCTAGCACAGAGTAGCACATAGTATAACGCCCCCCCCTCAGTGCCAAACCCCCCTCGGCCCAGTCAGTGCCACGGGAGTCCTGTCTCCCGTCCCGTCACCGGCTCCAGGCAATGTCGACTGATTTCCGCCTCCTCGTTATCGTTATTAGTTCCTTCTTGGCTCTGTCGCCACCGATGTCACCCCTAACCAGCCGCGGGGCCACCGTCGGTGCGGCTTTTTGCCCTGCTGGTGGAGCATCCTTACGAGACGGGGCGCCATGGCTCGGCCGAAAAAGGACTAACGACGTTGGAGATGCAGACCAGGTACCGGCTTGCATCCAGTGGAAAACCCCTTGTTGGACCATGTTCACCCCATGACGAGGCCGTCCATTTACTGGAAATTGAAGGTCCTGGGATACATGTTCTTCCACCGCATCGTACCACATCTCGCCGTCAGAGTCTCCCTCCGCGTGCCATATCAACAGTAATTATGTCAATGCGAGTCAGTCCAGAGGCCATGGCATCGCAACACCAGCACGTCTCCGTGCTATGGCGCGGGATGCTTCCTTGGTCGACGGGCGCGGTCGGCGAGGGCTGCGGTTCCGCTGTTGGAATCCGTCTCCCTCGGCCGCCTTGATGCTGCTCGGAACGGCCTAACAGTCGCCGACTATAACGATAAGGGACTCTGGCTGCCCGCGTGCGTCTCTTCGTACGAGTACGAGCACCCGAAAATGGAGTGATGGATGGATGGATGCGGCTGGGGCGGTCCCTGATTCATGCTGCGTGGCTTGCAGCCAAGTCGATGTGGGACGCCATGTCTTACCTGCGTCTTACCTACTACGTAGTACGTCGCACGCTCACACTCGACGAATCCCCTGGCTTGTGAATCCTCCCAGGTCCTTGGCCATGTTCCCTCTCTTCCACGTGGAGGAGGAAAAAAGCTGGCCCCCAACTATCCCGCCGTCCCGTCTTCTTATTGTTCCCTGCCCCGTTCCCTTTGTCCCATCGCCCAACGCCTCGGGGACATTTCCACGCACCCAGCCTCCACCATGGATTCGCGTGCAGATGTTGTGCTGCCCTCGAATCCGAACGAGAACGGGGCGACGGGCATCTTGGCGGCCACCACCTTCGTCGTCTGTCTGGCGACCATCACCGTCATTGCCCGTCTCTACGTCCGATTCCTCATCATCCGCAACACAGGATGGGATGTACGTTCAAACCCCTCCACCACTTTGCTTTTTATGTGTTCGTCAACTGTGGGCTCACAATGCTGACTGCCTTCTTCGCAGGATTGGTTCATGGTCATGGCCATGACCTTGGCTTGGGCCGGTCAGGGAACCATCTTCGGGCAGGTTGCTCATGGCGCAGGACAACATGTTGGCGACGTCGATCCGGCCGTCTACATGATCGGCATGAAGCTTAACTTTATCAGCCAGCCCATCTTCTTGATTGCCATCTGCATAGTTAAGCTTTCGGTGGGATCATCCCTGCTTCGGATTGCCTCGACCAAGTTTTATCGCGTTCTCATCCTGTCAATCATGGGCTTCATGGCCTTCTATACCGTCGGATGTTTCTTCGTATGTTGATGAAACCCGAACCTGGATCAAGCCATTTCGCTAACTTTCAGTCAACAGACAATCATGTTCCAATGTACCGATATCCGTATTCAATGGGACAGAACAGTCAAGGCGACCTGCTGGACCAAAAACACGCTCCTGGGTCTATCGTACACCAACTCCGCACTCAACATCATTACCGATCTCCTCTTCGCCATTGTTATCCCCACGCCGATGCTGTGGAACCTCAACGTGCACTTCCGCACCCGCGTCAGTCTCATCGCCATTCTCGGCCTCGGTGTCTTCGCTTGCGCGGCCGCCGTTGTCAAGCTCGGCTACGTTACCAACTACGGAAAACTCGGCGACTGGCTTTGGGATTCTCAGAACATCACCATCTGGTCGTGTGTCGAACTCAACGTCGGAATCATTGCCGGTAGCTTGCCTTGCCTGCGACCAATCTTCAGGCGCATCCTCGGCAGCACGTACGGCAAGAGCTCCCGAAAGACGCCGACTGGTGGCAACACCAACTACGGCCGCGGTACCATGCGAAGTGGCAGCAACTGGCATGCACTGGGCAGCGGTCGACGTGATGCCCCCGACGACCAAACGGACGAGACGAGCAGTCAGAGGGCAATCAATGCCACCGGCCTCGACGAATACGAGCTTCAGAACCGGATAGCAAGCCCACAAGGCATCACAAACAAGACGACAATTCTCACGCAAATGGATGCCAAATCCAGTGATGAGAGTATCGACCGCTTGGGCCAGTACACGCCTGGCATCACCAAGACCACTGTTACAACGGTTGAGGTCTCCAAATCGGATTCCTCATCCCCTTAACCATCATGTAATAACTTTTTTTTATGTCAGCACTTGCTCTATGACTCTTCCTTTCGGCACAATGTGCTTCCTTGCAACATGGAAGGCTCGGGTTCATCGCAGACCTAGGTGGAATGGGGCTTACGTTGAGGGCAATGGCGCATTTGAATGGATTGAACACTTCATATGAACATCTTCTTTTCAAGCTCGCTAGACCCTCAATACTGAGGCTGGGTATATGGTTGCGAGAACCTCCGATGGATTTTAATGTATGATACCAACATGACAAGGACATAGTAAATATAGGTTTAATAAAAATAGTAAAATCAAGTCTTCTCTCCCGATCCATCTGCGCTATTGATACTGAGATGGTCGCCAATTGTTTAGTTACATGTGACTAATAATGGTCGGACCATTCGCCGAAGAGTATAAAGGTCAAAATTTTGTACAGATTAGAGATAGGGGTATCAGTTGTCCACTCTGCACTTTTTTTTCTCTGGTTTGAGTCTTTGAGGCGTATTGGCCAGCGAGTGTCCTAGCTTTTATTCACTCCTTTTCGCCCACTTTTTCGAAGATCTCAAGTATTTGCTGTGTGATCATATTCTCCAGCTAATTTAGTGTTAATTGTTAGTGGTGATGGCAAGAGCCCGACTTAACAAAGGTGTTGGGCCGACAAGCAAGCATCTGATCTCTGCACGCTTTACGGAGAGTTTGCTGGTAGATGCAGTTGACTTAAGCTACGAGGCTAGTTTTCTCTATACAATATTTGTCTAGTTTCATTCAATGCTAGAGGTGAACACAACAGGAATCAGACCTCAGCATCCCTACCCTATACCACATGTCACAACGTCTTCGCCATGGAAATTTTCTATTGCCGTAATGTGGATTCATCGGTCAAATCAATGAATTCGCTCCCAATTTGAGGCAAATATTTATAGATATGTTGTAATTGAGTATTCTAGCTTGTTGTTAATGTTGCAAATGCAGCTGTTGACTTTAAATAAAGTTTAAGCTTATCTTCACCAGCCTAGGATTGAACAGATTTGCCTTGCAAAAACAAAATCTACTCTTCAAAGCTCCAAGACTATCTTGTAGACATCTGAGATGAGATTTTATACTCTAGAATCGCGCTGGCCTTTGCCCACAAACTTTCCCCTTTGAGATATTATTCGGCGAGGTCCCAAGGATCAAGAAAATGCACCGAGAATAGCATAATACTCTTAGAATATCTCTCCCCCTACCTTTTACCAAATTCGTATCTCTTCTAACACCAAGCCATTGCTCCAAACCTGTCGTAGCAAGTAGATGTCACATGACTATGTTCGTGTTCGGTGCGTGTTCAATAGTCTCTACGTGGAGTTCGTTGGTTACAAACAGGCATTTTCCATTCGGACTTGAGTTTAGGCTAGAATTAACCTCAAGGTAACGGTTACACGTCCGAGCAAGACCCTTGCTTTCTTTCCTATACAATGGGGGGTCAATAGGCAAGGGCCGTTGGTTCTCGGCCACAGATCCGACAATGTCACTCTCCAAGCAGGGTTCTTCGTCGAAGGTGGTAAAATGCCAATACTAGTCGCACATATCAACCAATTGCTCACAAGCACAAGCAACTTCGCTTCACGATCGGAGGAAACATCCAGGTCGTGGATTGGCACTTTGGGCAGAGAAGATAAACGAGAGGTCTATGTGGAAAAGATTACCATTTATCACCTGGCTGCAAAGGATGCCTGGCACAGGGAGACGCCTACTGGAACTTGTAGAAAAAAAGCATAGGCGGCTCTCAATAAAAATAAGGGGTTAGGAGGAGCTTGCTATCATGCCGAACTGTGCACGTGGATTTGCAGCCAAGGCGGATTCGCCGATAGGCCACATGCCTCCTCGGCACCAAGTCCAAAATGGACAATCAGAATACGAACCGGGAATGTGGGAGCCACGTGGGCCACTCCAGCCACAACAGAACGGAGAGTCCGGCTTTGAGTTTGACAGGGGCGGAGGGTGGCAGTGTAACATCAAAGTCTGTGCGGGCCAAGAGGCCGGAACAGAGGCAGATTATGGGCAGCATCCCGGCATAACGTTGGTGAACTTTTGTTTTCACGATGGGAGTCTTGGCATACAATGGAAATGAATGAAAACGGACTAGACAATCCATAATGCCTATCTCGTGAGCAATTGAGGCGTAATTGATCATCGTCCTAGATGCGTTGCGCGGCCAATTTTAAATGTGCCGAGGCATGTGATGTGGGATTCGTCGGGAATTATTCCAATGTCCAATTGTGTTCACACTTGGAAATAGTAACAGAATGGCGTTATGGAAGGCTACTAAAATTTGACTTGATCCGTTTTCAAGCATCATGATAAGACCCTCGGCCAGTATTAGCAGGTCAAAAGCAGAATTCTAGAAACAGCGACCATAGGCTTCCAACCTACGGGTTGTGGGCGGCACAGTGATGATGAAACAGGAACATATGCAGGTATACTGAAAATAGTACTGAGGTATCATCACACCCAGAGAAATAGCTTGAAATGTCTCAACGATTATTGGAAGTTGAGTAGAATATGTGCGTTATAGTGGGCTACCAGGTTATTGCAGCGGCACTGCAACGAAATCGTCACACCGCGACTCTGCACGATGATCTGACGGCTCGATGAAGGAAAAGAAGCGAGTACCACTCAACCAACCAATTATAGTGTTAGTTTATGCCTTGCGGTAATACTCAATGAAGCCAATGTAGGGAATCCATCAATGGAAGAGGAAGATGATAATCCCAGTCTCAAAATCAAAGGCTCTAGGGTAGGATTGCGTACACGGGAACTAACCAACTCCATGGTGTTTGGTCACTGCAAACGTGCAATTAGAATTTAACACAAGCTAATTACGGTTCCATCATACTAGATTTAAGGGAATTAGTGCAATTGTCACCTCGAATCTATGACTTTTCGTCATTCCGTTCTCCCTTTGGACGCAATGCACACGATTGAGGCTATTCGTAACGACAAAGTCCGGGTAATGACTGATTCCAGAAGGAGCGGAATGATCAACGTTGCATGCAGGATTGACAACAAGGAGGCCGCCGTGCATTTCTCAGGGAGCCAAGATCCTTGCTAAATCCCCCTCTGGTCGCGTTGGTGGCGCCCTTGAAGCCGTTTCGAAGGGCTCTGCAAAGGGTGGAAGGCTTACGCGTCCAATAAGCTTAAAACCTTTTACCCCTCATCCAATCACGGGATGCGGGTTTAGGACACACACAGTAGGGTCGCTTTGGACCTGAATCCTGCATTAAATTGCCCAGGCGTCTACAGAGTGCCATGGGAGCTGTCATAAAAAAATCCTGATATTTCTAGCGAGTTTCGTTAAGGCGCCTCGTCGTCAGTGTTTGCCATCGGTGTGGCGTAGCGGCTTTGCTAGCCGCCTTGCCTCGTGGGAGCGTTCGTGGCTCGAGCGGATCCAGCACCCAAGAGAGGAAGTGATGGCCTCGCAGCATTGAACAAGACCCAATCAAGATTTATTCCTCCAATTGCGCGAACCAGGGAGCCCCATTGACCCGGGCCTCTTCGTCCTCCCACATGCCTCCCGTCGCGATGTCTTTTTGTTTCTGGCCCGGAGCATTCGTCATGAGAAACCGCGGGCTTCGCATTGGTCCTCGGCACTGTCGCCCTGGCCCCGGTTAACAGTGGAGATGATGTCACAGCGCAAGCCCCCTAAATTAGACATAATGGAAAGTTCTTTCGGCTGGACCGAGGCATGGAGGAGACGGATGCTTTGCTTTGACTTGCTGGCCTTGATTTCCTCCATTGCCGCATCTCTGTTTGGCTAATTCAGGCAGGGAAGCCTCCCGAGCGTGAATAATTATACACCGCTCGACGGTCCTAGAGTCTAGATTTCAGGCATCCTTGGTTTTCGTAAATTTCATCGCCCTGGAAACGCAAGAAGAAGTCTGGATGAAGTTAAAAAAGTCGGTTTCTGGGGTCTAACCCTGGCAAGATGGGAACAAAACGCTGGCTTCGTTGTCCCTCGAGCAGCATTCACACGCGGCTCCAATCTGCCAAGACCAATGAGAGGGCGGGTAGTCGGCATGAGATCGACATTGTGCGACAATCTTCCGTCCATTCAGTCTAGTTGCATTTCGACTTTCATCTTGCCTCGTCCCGGGACCTGCCAAGGCTGTCACGTCAAGGCGAAGCCACATCTCGGGAGGTGGGAGACGCTCCGGGCGCCGCCTCAATTGGCCCTGCGCCGGGCGAGGCTTGCGCGTCCCGGCCGGCCCCCTGATGCGTCTCCCACAGCCATTGACCAATTGCCAGCGACTCGACGTCGGTATTTGGTTTCAAGGTTTCTGGATGTGGACGACGAGCCCGCTTGCTTTGTTTCGCGCCGCCTCTGATAGGCCCAGCCGTTCTCAAACAGGGCTGCGTCATCCTCCCAACTCCCGTCTACCGTGGCATTCATGCGGATTCGTCCCCAGCGGCGCACGAGGACCAGTCCAGCGTCCGCTCCGCGTACGTTCCGCAGCGGTGGGGATCCCCGCAAACTGACTAAGTTGGCGGCGTTGGGAAGAAACAAGAGTAGGGAGGGACGATTACGCAGTCGGTGTGAACGCGTAATTGGAGCCTTGGCTTCGTCAACGAGGCTCTCACGATGAGCCCCACATTCAATACACGGATCACGATTTGAGCACGTCTATGCCGTCACAACATAGACCGCTTGATCAATATATATATCATCAATGGAACGCATCTTGTAATATCTCTTCATCCTCACCAGCCTCAACACACTCTCACAACACTCACAACACTCTCGACACTCTCACATCCAAGCAACCATCCGCTGCAGGTCTCAGCACTCTCATCTCACTTGTCCAGCCTTGCTTCCAGCCTTTCCAAGTCTCTTAGAACCTTCGGTTTCTCACAGTCAACATGCGTTTCGCCAACAATGCCATCGCCAGCCTTGCTCTCCTGAGCGGAGTTGCCATTGCCCACCCCGGCCACAACGTCGCCGAGGAGGCCGCTGAGCGCCGCGACTTCCTTCAGTCCGTCAAGCGTGCTTCTCTCGCCCACTGCGCCGACAAGCTCAAGGCTCGCGGTGTCGAGGCCCGAAACGTCGCCCGTCGCTCTGCCCAGCTCGAGAAGGCCCGCCAGAAGCGCGGCCTGAAGAAGCGTGACCTCGACAGCGTCCTCGCCACTTCTCACAACCAGACCGATCAGGGATATACCGTCAACACCGACGCCGCTACTCTCTTCTCCGGAATCAACTCTTGCGTCCTCACCCCCGAGGTCACCCAGGGACCTTACTGTAAGTTTACATGAACAAGTTCATCGATAACCTGTACTGACACTTCATTTCAGACGTTGCTGGCGAGTATGTCCGCGAGAACATCGTCGAGGACCAGGGTGGTCTCGATATCGTTCTTGACTACCAGGTCATTGATGTCGACACTTGCGAGCCTATCCCTGATGTCTACCTCGAGATGTGGCACTGCAATTCTACCGGTGTCTACTCCGGTATTGTTTCCAGCGGCAACGGTGACAGCTCCGACGAGACCAACATCGACAACACCTGGCTGCGTGGTATCCAACTGACCGACGATGATGGTGTTGCTCAGTTCGAGTCCGTCTTCCCTGGCCACTACACCAGCCGTGCCACCCACATCCACATCATGATTCACACCAACGCCACGCTGCTCGCCAACCAGACCCTGGGCATGGACAACTATGCTAGTCACGTTGGCCAGGCCTTCTTCGACCAGGACCTGATCACCGAGGTCGAGCTTCTCGCCCCCTACAACACCAACACCCAGGAGCTCACCACCAACGCCGAGGACTCCATCCTGAGCGAAGAGGTTGCCACTGAGGGAGTCGACCCCGTCATGGAGTACACCCTGCTCGGAGACAGCGTGTCCGACGGCCTCTTCGCCTGGTTGGCCTTCGGAATCAACTCTACCTTGTCCCAGTCCATCACCCCTGCCGCCTACCTTTACGCTGAGGGCGGTGTTGCCAACTCCAACTCCGGCGGCGGTATGGGCGGCGGCTCCGGCGGCCCCAGCGGCACTCCCGGTAGCGGCCCCAGCGGCACCCCCGGCAGCGGCGCAAGCGGCAGTGCCCCCACTGGAGCTGCTCCCTCCGGCTTCACCAGCAGTGTTTCCACCTCTGCCGCGTCTACCACCACCAAGAGCAGCAAGTGCAAGGCCTAAATTCTCCCAACGCTTCAACCATTGGACTCGAACATCAGGGATCAATAGAACAAGGATAGAATCATGGGGTGAGAAAGGAGAGCCTTGGAGACATTCGAAAGGATTTGGCCTTTCAGTCTCCCAATCACTAGGCTCTGGAGTTCCGATTGCTTTATTCGGGAGAGCTGGCCTCTGAACAGTCAAGGGTTTGAGGGTTTCAAATGTACAAAACACGCAACGCATTAGATATAGATCATTGAGAGATTTGGATTTCCCATCTCTACCCACAATCAAAATTCGCATCATTCTGCGAGATTTTACAAAACAAAATTCCTGCCTGTGCTTTTTCCTCATGATAAAAGTTGTTAAACGTAAACTTTGTCTAATTAGTTGCCAAGAGTCTTAAAAATACCGCTTTCGAGTTCTTTCCAATCCTCGCTGGAACCGAGGTTCGTGGGGACGAGACCAACTCTTTTCACACGCTCATGAAGTAGCTATCCAGTTGAGCACATAAAGTGAAAGCTGGAAGCCTTGGGGATAATCTCAGAGTTTCATGGTCGTAATCAATCAAAATAAATACTAAGAAAGATCCTTTGTAAAAGAATATGGATAAGCAAGGTCAAAAGCATCTAAGCATCTCCACTCGCCGACTGTGCGGCACTCTCTACTAAAGAAAATCCAAGGTACCTTCTCAATATGCCCATCTAGCCTAAAGGGAGACTTGGTCGTGCAAATTTAAAAGTTTGTATCTTGTGAATGTGGGTTGCGACCGAGATCAATAGCTGACCAGCTCAAACCGGAGCCGTCCTTTCCTTCAAGTGTGTCGTCCACGTTGATTTCGATTATCAAATTAGTCTACTGCTCACTTTGACGGAAGTTATTCGAGTATCATCACTTTTCTAAGATATTCTGTCGAGAAGAGTAAGATCCGCGAATGGGAGCATTTGTGTGACCTTCTGAAGACACTCGTTGGCATCGGGATCCTCTCCTGCAACCCAAAGGCAAAATGCTGGCAGTCGTAAATGGACGTGGAATTGTAATGAGGACAGCCATCCTAGTTCGGGGTGTCAGACAGGATCTGAGGATTAGAAAGCTGTCGGGGTCATCCAGACTCGCCTACCTGTGGTGTCACGGAGAGACCTGCCCTGATAGTTGCAAGCTAAGCTGCGGTACTCCAGACCCACCGCGGATACCTTGGCTTGAACTTCGCCAAGAACCTTTCGGATGTATCCTCAGCCGGAATACCAGATGATTTTGCCACGCAAAACTTTGAGGCCTCTAGTTCTGAGGTCGGGATGCGTGCGCCGTGCGATAGGGCTTTAGAGCTGCTGATGATCGCCAACACTACAATGCACCTCCCACAAGGCAAAAGTTTTCAGTCTCCCCGATATGACGTTGAGAAGATGGTAGCTTGCTTTCAGTTTGGAATGCAACGCTTAGAGATATTTTGAATACGTAAGCCACTGGGACGCACAGAACCCGGTTCAAGCTTGCCGGTGATCGACAATATCTTTCCGGTGTCTGCTCAATTCAGGTGGGACGCACCAATCGGATTTGTATCGTCTCCTCCACTAAATGACAGGCCGGGCCGAGCGGTGTGGCTATCGTGGCAGCTAAAGCATAGTGTTCGGCCAACGGTGGTGGGACGGAAATTGGAGAAGTTTTGCGTTTATAATCTAAAACTTCGAGCCAAAGAAATCGGGAGATACAAGAGATCTCTGTGCCGAGCGGTACAGAAACGTTGGACCACGATGCCGGTTCCAAGGAGACGCATTTGGCATCGCGATGATCAGCTGGGCATTAACAAAGTCTAGAAATAGCCCGCCGCGGAGTTGCACATCATTCCCGAATGCCTGCCTCCGCACACCGTTTCCCTTCCCCTTGGACAGCGTGATTGGCAGGGCTGACTCAAGATCAGCAATGGCGCTCCCCCGATACGGTTCTGTTGTGATCATCATGCCCCAGAATGGAGACGCCGCGGGGAGGGAATTTCCTTCCGATTTCAGGTAGCACCAACCGGAAGGTCGGATCCCAAATCTCTCGAATGCCGATCGACATAGTTTATTTAGGCTTGGCTTCGACACTTGGCTTCAACCATTGACGATGTGGCCCCACGCGGGGAGACAGCAACGAGGATAATTCCCAGCGGTGATTCCCATTCCGTCCTGGGGAAAACAGTGGCTTGAACCCTGCCGTGATCGACAGAGCCACAATCGCGCCAGCATGGATTATCCTAATAAACCGCCTTAGAGCTCGACCATTCTTAGCTCCCACAATTCAGCCCAGCCCGCATTAAATTTCCCGCGGCTTGCTTGTTAGACCAGCCCTCCATCGTCAGTGGCTGATGACGTCTGAAGCCTCATGCTGCACAATTTGCTGGCAGGGCCAATCTCAAACAATAGCGTCGCGAGCACGGGTCTGGTAGTTTTTAATACCATTCCGCAATAGGGTGCAGGTCGGCTTCAAGCCAGTACGGCAATGGAGGCCCAATTATGAGATGAATGAATATGCCATCAGAGTGGTACGGGCAAAGTACAACTAGTAACAAACTTGTGGTTTAACGTAGAAGATGATCATTGGGTAATGACTTCAGATGGCTGGCAAGAATGGCACTTAGACGCCTCATGCACGATTAAGCTCGCCAAGTCAATGATCTACTCGCCTACCTGGATTCCTGCCCGACTGCCGCTTAGCCTATCCATCGACCCGAGGCTTTGACATGGCGGCATGGCTTTGTGGGGCGGGTTGGATCTGCAAGGACAGCTCTGGTAACTAAACCACTTTATGAGAGAACGATCAGCAGTGGTGCTGGCAAGCCTCCTTTCCTGTACGGAGTAGCTCCTGGGCGATCGACCAAGCACCATGGTCGGTCCTCCGTAGAGCTGATTATGTCCTGAAAGTTGTATAAGTATCCCGTGTTGTCCACCCCTTCAATCAATATCCTCATCCTCATCACATCCAACAATCACCAGCTTCAATAACAACACTACGACTCTTCTCCATCTATCCTTATCACCTTTTTACTTTCAACCATCAACTCTTTAATCATGAAGGCCGCTTTCTTTACCACCATTGCCACCATGGCCCTGTCTGCTTTTGCTGCTCCCGTCACCGACAACAAGGCTGTTCGAGCGGCCGGTGGCGCCTCAGACGCAGTGAAGACAGCTGATGAGATCATCACCACTGGACTCGGCGTCAAGCAGATCACCGATGCCATCACTACCACTCCCGGCAAGCGCCAGACCGACATCGGTGGCCTTTCCGGCTTGACCTCCACCCTCAAGACCCTCCTCGAAACTCTCCAGGGCCAGTCTGGTGGCTTCAGTACGATAGGCTCATTTTCCATGACATTCAAAAGTGTGCTAACATCTGCTTCTAGAGGATATTGCCGACCAAGTCAATGCTGGCAAGCTCACTCCAGACCAGGGTGCCGATGCCGCCATCCCCGGATTCCAGGACATGCACTACTCCCTCACCGAGGTCGTCACCTCCCTCACTGGTGCTGCCGGCCTTGACGTCGCTGATGGTGATGTCGACACCGTTCTCAACCTCGTTGTCGCCCTCGTTTCCATTGTTCTTGCCAACGTCAAAGTCATCGTCACCGTCACCGGCCTCCGACCTCAGCTGATCTCCCTCCTTCACTCTGTCTTCTCTATCCTGTCTAGCTTGCTTGTCCTGGTCATTGGCCTTGTCTCCGCCATTCTTCCTGGTCTGATTGCTGCCCTCACTCCTCTCCTGGCTGGTCTCGGCAACGGCCTTCTTGTCCCCGTCCTTACCCCTATTGTTGCCCTTCTGGCCAGCCTCAGCCTCCCCACCAACCTGGCTTAAAGATTGAGACACATCAATAGCCAGGCAAATTGGAAATGGAGGATCAATTCGACATTCGAGGCGTCATGTTTAACAAGTCTACTTCAGCATGAGCCATTAATTTACTATATCTGATAATAAAGCCACTCTAAAACAAAACGTACTCCTCTAATTCCATCGTGAACATAACCGCTCATTGACAAGTTTCATTCAACTTACAGTGATTAGTTCGAAAGCTCAATTACTAACGCAAGTTTGACTTGAAGTCAACACGGAAACCCCCCAATGTCCTTTGATCCACCGCCCCTTTCCGTTTCGAGAAATCCCCCCTGGCCATGGGTCCATCAACCACACCGCAAAAAAAAAAAACAGAACCACGGCCAAAAAAAACATACAACAGTGAGGATTCCCCGGTCGTCACCGACCCGAGTACTAATTCACCGCTTCTCAGCTTGACTAAGGGAGAGCGGACGGGATCCCGTATTTTTTAAGAGCTATGGTCGTATGTACCAGACGCAGTGTAAACAGAGGTTATAAATGCAGGCAAATATAACTTATCACTAACAACTTAAAGTAGATATTTCGATACCTAGTTAGAAGATAAGTTGATATTTCTCTGATATTACAATAGAAATTTATATACAGCTTGAGTGCGACGCAAAGCTAATAGGTGGATAAGGAACAATATAGGGCTTCTAGGTGATCTCGATTAATTGTTAGAACCGAAGAGAAGTATAGCGTTATAGCTCTATCTCCGCAAAGTCTTTTGCAGTGCTGTATTGAATGCTAGCCTGCTACAAAAATTGCTCCCGTCTCGTCATCACTAATTCCTGTTCAAGCTGCGGGTCGATAGGGATTATACGTTGTCCACGACCTCTACACCCACTGTACCTTATATCATTCACCCCTCTACTAGACAAAGAATATTTCGTACGTTTACATGGTGAAGCATCCGTGCTGTTGGTGAAATGGTTTCGCCTTTCCCCCAGTTAGGCCTTTGCTTTCAGTGGCCTATATGCTTACGCAAGATGTGGTGGCTCTGAGGCCGCCTATACCCGCACCGGGCCCGGTGCGTTTAATATCTGCACTAGGTCTGGTGCAAATAAGATTCCTTATATAAGCAACTAGAATTCCAGCAGCTACAGCGCCTATGGCAATTATAATAGCTATAATAATTATAGTGCTTATAGCAGCTATAGTAGCTATAGTATTGTATTAGTAGGAGAAGTACTTAGTGTGGATAGAATCTGTAATAGTAAGAATCTAAGATACTTTATAATTTAAAGTAAAAAAAAGTCTAGTAGTTAAAACTAGCTAAGGGAAATTAATAAGAAAGAAATATTAAGCATTTAATTAAGTGCTTTTAAATATAATAAGATAAAAAAGATTAATAAAAAATAGATAAAAGCTACTATAATAGCTAGTTAAAAAGTTAAGTTAAATAATAAAAACTATTTTAAAAAATTTAAAAAAAAATAAAAGTATATTTTTTTAATAAAAGCTTAGTTATTCTTTTAAGTAGTATTTAATCTAGTAAGTTAAACTTATTATTATTAAACTTTAATATATTTATTAGTATATATTTTTTCTTTTTTTTAATTAATAAAATATTTTTAGTTTTAATATATAATAATTAAATCTAACCTAAGAGTATAAAATAAGTTTAAGGTATATATATAACAGTTGGGTCTAATCTAAGAGTATAAAGTAGGTCCGAGGTATAAAGTATATAATTAAGTAAATTAGAATATTATAGTAAGTAATATAAGTTATAGTTTAATAATAGTAAAATAGTAAATTTAATATAACTAAATATATTAATAGCTAGTAAGGCTATCTATCAATAAAAGTACTAAATAAGTATTTATATACTAGTAGTACTTATATAGGCTTATTAAGTAAGAGTAAGTTCAATCTTATAGCTTATCCTAGAGAAGTAAGTTATATACCCGGGCTTATTTATATAGGGTAAGTTTGAAATTGATATTAAATAAAAAAGTAGATATATTATAATTCTACTAATTATAACTATCTAGTTCCAATCTAGGCTGTAATATAATATCTCCCCTTTTATTAGTTATATTTTATAGCTATATTTAAGATTATTTTTTATATATATATTAATATATTTTTAACTTACTTTCTTAATTATTTTAATATACTAATAGGATATCTAATTAAATTTTAAAATATCCCTTAAAATTCTATAATATTCTTAAGTTTATAGTAAGTAAATTAATTTTAGTTATTTTTATAAAAGAATTTAAGATTCTAATTTCTATTATAAATTTATTAATTCTTATTATTACTATTAAGAAATTTAATTTTAAGATAATATTATATTCTTATTATATTGCCTATAAATATATATATAAAATACTAAATAATAATTCTAAGAAATATAATTTTTATACTAATAAGAGTTATTCTTATAATAAAATTAATATTCCTCTTTATTTATATAAGTTTTAAGTTTAATTTTATTATTTTTCTTATTAAAATAAGAGTAGTAATTTAAGTTATTTTTAAGGTAAAGTATCTTAGTAATAAGAAGTTAAAGTTAGAGGAGGAGTTTCTTAAGAAGCAGGCTGCTCTCTAAGCCGCTTAGGCTGAGTTTAACCAATCTCTAGACCTTCTAGAGTATACTTATCGCTAATATTAGTCTTTATTTACTTAGGGGCATAAGATAACTTATTGTAGCTTAGAGTTTTTAAAGGAGTTAGAGGCTTTAGAGTAGGTAAAGTTAGAGGCTATTATTAATTTTTAGTTACTAGTATATATTAATATTATTAATTAGCTATTTTTTAGTTTTAGTAATAATTTTATAAGTATTAATTTTTTTTATTTAATTTTTTTTTT